>NC_089823.1:19211800-19518180 GCF_035046505.1 Tiliqua scincoides
CTTATGCCAGCTGAAGGGCGCATTAGGATTGCACCCAAAAAAGACTTAAAAGCAATCTGGGTTCCCATAATATCTTTAAAATACTGAAAAATTATAAGCCAAACATGTTTAATTCTCTCCCATAACATTTAACATGCTCCCAAAGATGCTGAATTGGATAGTGATATGATAATGTCATCATGAAATGATAATTCTATATGCCAGTAGTTCCCAAACTGTAAACTTTGTCTCCCCAGGGAGCCATGGGACCCAGCCAGGAGAGCTGTGGAATCCTTGTGAAAAACCTGCCGCCCTATACAATGTTTAGGATTATAGCCCTAATGGGGAGCCATGGCCAGTGACCCAGTAGGTCAAGGGAGCCGCCTCTCAAAAAAGTTTGGGAACCACTGCTATATGCTGTGGAGGAGATGGCAAGAATTCCATACGGGCTTGACATTTTTGGCAGTTGTGCAGGTGCATGTAATAAGAAGTATTGCAATGTGTACATGTACACACACATACACAACTGAGCAAGCAGCTGTTCACTACAAAAATCTATTGTACGGTAGAAATGAAGTGTTCTGTACATAAAAGCTAAACAGTGAAATGATAGAACTGTTAAATCTCAAATTGCTGTTAAATCTTTTCTGATAGATAGGAGCATGATCATTAACCTTTCGTGTGAACTATACAGTATTCAGTCTAGCAAAATGAAGATTGAACTGTGAAAGCCATTCAAAACCTTATCTACGATTCATGGAATATTTCTTCTCTAATTTGTTTGTGCCATTAGCAGCCCCAAGATCCAGCAGAACTGTGAAACAGATTTAACAAAGGCTGGGCGCCGTTATAGATATGTCAGACAAAAGTAGTTTGAATTGTAATTATAGTTTAAGAACATTCAGCGTTGGCTACACAAAGAAAAATCACTTCTTTGATTCTTTTTTGATGGAAAACGGTATCAAGAAGCATCTCATATTCAATTGTGTTCTCAATTGGATTGCGACTACTATCTCTTGATTGTTTGTTGTTTGTCAATCTGTCTTTCTCTCCATTTTGTATTATCTGTGTAAAGTGGGAGATACATGTTACCAGCCAACGTATGTTTCCAGACACCTAGAATCCTGCTGGACAGGTGAGGGGGGGATTGCAAAGAAAAATCAGGGTGTGAATCTTAAGCAGCCCTTGCAGATTGCCCCCTTCCTTGTGGCTGAACAATTCAGTCAATGACTATTTGTTTGATGCTTTGCCCTGGTTTTAATCTTTTTTCCCCCCAATGTTTTCCCAGTGCATACATATGGATTCATTTCTTTAGTGTTTCCGATAAGAGTGAACTCTTATCAAAAGAGTATGGTACAATAAATGTATTAATTTTTAAGGTTCTACCAAGCTCTGTTCCAGCCTGACCTCCAGAAAGATTCACCTGCTGTGTCAGCCCAGAGTACAGAGAGAATGCAGCTCTCTTTTTTTAATAACTGCTGTTTTTGACATATGGTTTTGTTCTTTGATTTTTAGTGATTGTCTTACTAAAATTTCAGTATTTTAATGAAAACCACTTGTGCTTTGAAGGACAGGGTAGGGGTGTTTTAAAATGATGAACAACCCAATCCTCCTCAACATCACGCACAGTGACGGTGCTGCACCAACATGGCGCCCACTGTATCTGCAAGGGAGTTTTGGTTTCTGGAGGCCTACTGATAAATCTGTGTAAGCCCACTGGGTCTAGTCCGACCTGCACCAACCCCCTAGCTCAGGGGTTCTCACACTTTTTTTGGCTCGAGAGCTACTTTGAAACCCAGCAAGGCCCGGAGATCTACCAGGGGGGAAGGAAGCATCTGACAGACACCCCCTTTAATGTATGGAGCCCATGCTGGAGTCTAGTCAGTTTCTGCATGCCTGAAGAGCAGCTAAAGTGTCAGTTTCAGTGTCCTTTTAGTGTCAGCTAAATATGTCAGTTTCGTCTAGTCACTAGACGAAACTGACATATTAACAGTTTGGAGAGACAGAGCTCCGTGATCTACTCATTTTGCCTCATGATCTACCGGTAGATCGCGATCCACCTATTGAGCACCCCTGCCCTAGCTGGTGCAAATCCACATGGACCTCGGTCAGGGAATCGGGACTGGTAAGAGTGATAGGATACTGGTGTGTGCTGCTGCCAGCTATACCTCCCCCTTCCTTGCACCAATCTGTACTCCTCCTCCACTCCTCCAACCTGTTCCACCACTGACCCAATCCACCCCTCCCTGCCTCCCTCCCACCCCTGTGCTGATGCATGGACTTGACCACTCACATTGGTGGCCAGGCTGCGCCAAATGATTTGTTGCATTTTGCAACATCTGTAAAGGGTTCTGTGCTATCAGAACCCTTTGGCTAGAGTGTAAAAGACCCAAATAGGATTGAGCTGTAAATAACAGCAGATGAGGTTCTTCTATGGGACCAAAGAGGCTCCCCCCCCATTGTTCTTAATTCAGCACTGTTCTGTTTACTTGTCTGGCATACTAGAAGGATTTAAGACTTCACAATTACAACCACAGACTGCTTCTTGGGGCAAGGCTGTTTTATTTATCATTTAAATTGCATTTCAGCTATATTTTATGATCTTTATATCTCAGTTGTCTCACTGGATGAATTGGTGCTATTCCCTCTTTCCCAAAGGGCACCCAGGGCTGAGATTTGTGATTTGTTTAAGTCAAAAGTCAAGGGGTGAGCTGTGATTTAGATCAGGGGGCTCTAAACCTTTTGGCCAAAGGGTTGCATCAAATATCTGGCACAGTGCTGAGGGCTGGAAAAAAAAATTAAATATAAACTTTAGACGAATGAATAAATGAATGAATGGGCTCAAATGATCAGGATTTCTCCAAGCATCAACACAGCCCAAGAAATAAAGTACACACTTAAATAGACCCCCATTCCCCCGCCCCACAAGCACAACTCCGGTTTTGTGTGATCAACTGGGCCAGAGGCTTTCAGGGAATCAGAGGCTAGCTGCGGGCTGAATAGAGGCTCACTGCGGATCTGGGCAGGATCTGGGCAGGAGGTCTGGTCTAGAGGGTAGAGCCTCCGTCTGCCTGAAGATAACATCCACAAGGTCGCCAGTTCGAGGCCACCGGCACCGTGCGAACTTGAAGCAACTGACAAGCTGAAGCCGAGCCATTCCATCTGCTCTGAGCGGGGGAGGATGGAGGCCAGAATGTGAAGCCAGATCGGAATGAAACACCTGAATGTAGTGGTTCTTGAAAGAAAGAACCTTCTTTCAAATTGTAAAAATCCCTATTTAATAAGGGATTTAAATAAAGCCTGCCTATGTAAACCGCCTTGAATAAAGTCTTGAATAAAGACCAAGAAAGGCAGTATATAAATACCTGTTGTTGTTGTTGTTGTTGTTGTTGTTGTTGTTAATCTCATCTGGCCTCCAGGCTGGGTTTTGGAGACCCCTGATTTAGATAAAGGCATTCCAGTTCAAGTATATTGCTTTACAATGTGAGGCAATACCCTCATTTGGAGAAACCGAAATTAAAAATGTAGAATGTAAAGTTCTGAGTCACAAAGGGATCATCCATTAATTGGACATTTTTGGGTGTGTGCCTGTGCTTCTCACATTCATGCTTTCCAGGTTTAGGTATACAGTTGACCTGTATCTTATGTGCACTTTGTGCCAATTCAAGTATACATGCTTAACCCTCCAAAAAAGACAGTGAAAACCCACAGTTCAAATACTGCAAACAATTCCTCCCACCATTCCATTTTCTCAGTGTATGCCTTGGAGCAAGCCTGAAATGGGAGAATGAAAATACTGTTCCGTTCAGTCATTTCAGTTCTGGAGTTTCTCTCATATTGTAATTTTAGTTCTGAATGCCAGCCCTCAGAATGCCTTTTAAAGGCATATAAATGTCACTACCTGTTTCCATGAGAAACAGGAAGTTGTGGGTTCAAAACACATGGATTATGAAATCTGTGGGTGCCGAACCTGCAGATTATGAGAGCTGCCTGTACTCCTACAAATGTAATCTGGGAAATGACCCATTTACTAGCAGTTAGTGCATGTTAAATAAATATCCTAGCCTGATTCTGTTCTCACAGTCATTAGCATGAAGAGGAATCAATGGCATTTTATGCATTTGCCTGTATTTTATCTCATTTAAACCATCCTGATTGGGAGCATCAGTGTGTTATGAAGAAACTCATCTGCATAAAGTGATCTTAAGGATGAGTCTTAATGCAAAATTCAGTGGATCACACATGGCAGAATGAGCTGTTTTTCATCCTCCTTGAAGCTGGGAGCTTTCCGAATGTAGTCTGATAGAACTTTTTTCCTAGGGCAAGGCTCAGCATGTTTTGTTCTTCAGTTCAGGGTATATTGCCTCTTGCTTTGGCAGGCAGAATTGTGAGTGTGGGTTTCATGGCCTCAATTTGCAGATCTGGACTTCAGGGAATTGAAGGCTGTATACTGTAACTGTGGTGTATCTGTATCTATAAGTTCATTTTCTGTTTCTTTCTGGAAAGTTCTTTTAAAACCAAATTTAATATAAAGTTGCAGCCAGAGGCTTCTAATCGTACATCATGATTATTGCATTTATTAAGTGGAACTAGAGAAGGAATGGCTCTTGGCAATGGTAATATGGGAGGCTACTTTTTCCTTGGGCACCAGATTTTATACTTGAATAGAAACTCCTTGCTCTTCCCCTGTAGTTTTTTCTTTCCTATTTGAAAACAGTCAGTAAAAAAGGAATTTATTACGGCTTATTGCTTACTGTTCCAAGGAATTATGAAGAGTTAACTGAATTAGACTGTATTTTTATTGTTTTTTTCATATCTGAGCACCACGCTAAGGAATCATTTATGAATTACCCGACCCACAAATACAATGATTGATGTTATTTGCAATATTTCTTAGCTGCTCTATGTAAGTGGCCATTTAAAAGCCTGTTCTGAATTATTGGAAATAAATGTAAAACAATTGAATAGAATAATTTCCTTTAATTTTTTCCCCCAGTTTTCCTTTTACATAGTGCTAGACTGTAGAAAAATGTATGTTTATGTACAGACTTTTTTCTGTCTTTTTTGGTCCAAAGAAAATAAACCCCCATGGTTTTCTCTTTTGCTTTTACAATGTTTATTCTTGGTTTATCATGTTTTATCCCATCTTACACAGATCTTTGAGACATAATCTTGATAAAAAATTTTCTCAATGTCTGGGAAGATTTGTGTGTGGTTTTAACTAAGCTATCTCTTAGTTACCTGAACCTGACTTACATCCCAATCCTTTTGCGGCTGTACCCTGGCAGAATGTGTGCTCCACCAGTGTAGACTGCCTTATGGCAATGGTAAAAGGCCCTCTGGCAGCCTACAGGAGTATTGGCAGGAGTCCAAAGTGGCCTCTCATACACTGGTGAATCATTGTGGGCCCGTTGACAAAGGTAGGTTGGCGGGGAAGGCCAGACAGGGCAGGGGGAGGTGGGTCAGTGATGGGGCAGGAGGAAGATGGATTGGATCCAGGAAGTAGGTGGCTTTAGCAGCAGCAACCACCAGATCCTACCCCCTTCCATTTCAGTGGTGCAGGTCCAAGTAGACCTCTCTGCACCAGGCTTACCCTTGGGTAAGAGAATGAATGTTCCCTTACACAGAGAAGATCTATGCAACTGCCCACCCCAGCGGGAATGCAGAGGTACTCATTTTGGTGTTGCATTGGTGGGGGGGGAGATAGGATCGGGCTACCATGGGAGGCGCCTCGCGAGAAGGAGACTTTTGTCCCCTTCTCCCAGGTAAGGTAAGCAGCCCCTCAATGTAAAGGTAAAGGCACTCGTGTAGGGCGTGCAGCCTTACACGAGCGCCTTGGATCCTGCGGAGCGGAGTTCTGTGGACCCGCCACCCTCCCTCCCCCTGGCATGCCTCCAGCCCGCCCCGGCATGCCTCCCCTGCCCTCTCTCCGCCCCACCGGCCTTCCCCCTCCCCAGAACGCCTCCTCCCAGCCCCCGCTTGCCATGCTGCGGCTCGGCGGTCCGGGGGACTGCTGAGCCGTGGAAGCTGGGCGACCACCCCACGCTAGCCCAGCACCGAGCGGCACTGGGCTAGCATGGGCGGGAGCCTGGCGGTGAGGCTGGCAAACGTGCCTTATGGCACATTTGCGACAGTGCTCGGCGGCATGGAACCATGCCACTGAGCACAGGATTGGGCTCTTAGTTGTATATCTATGTGACATCAAAATGGTGAAATAGCTCATGTGTTTGAGTCTAACAGCTGCCTTCAAGAAAAATAAGTTGAAAATCACATTACACAATTGTGTTATAGTAGGAGCAGGAAGTGAATGACACAGAAGAATCACACATGTTCCTGTGGTGCATTGTGAAACCTGCAGGTAGCTGTAAAAATTTCTGCTTGGAAGTCACAAATTTCATTTTTATACGTAAGAATAAGTACAATTCTAGCTGTTTTGCTTTCAGAGGTATGTTTAAAAATGTGAATTCAACACATACTAGAGGACTGGGAACAAACTTTTAACACGTTTTAAAAATGCTATACTGTACTAGGTTTTTCAGCTCCAGTTATTCCTGTGTTCATATAGCAAGATTTATGCAGGCCTCATTCATGTTTTTGTGTTGGAGAATGACTAATTTTATAATAAGAATGTTATCTATATTTATATAACACATGAGCATTGTTGATTGGTAATACTTGTACATCTGCAAAAAAGAAGTGATAAACTAGTTATACTAATTATAGATAGTACAGACCTTTGAGTATTATGTTTGCAATCCTCTGTCAACCAAGTTGCCCAGCTTTATTTTAGAGATGACTTGCAGCATACGTTTGATGCTGTACAAAAATTTTTTTCGCAAGAAAAAAGACCCTTGACTGAGTCATCAGCAGCATATAAAACCAACATTTTAGTATCTGCTGTTTCTCATTCATGCATTGGGCAAAATATTATTATGAATTATATACTGCTTTCTAATTAAAAAAGTTCACAATGTGGTTGTATTGCATGACTCTAATGGATGGATCGGTTTTAACCAGTAAAGTCCTAAATTTAATAGATGCAAAAGGCTGCCATATTCTTTTTTAGATCAAGTGAGATTTTATCATGATAATTCAGGATAAGTAATCTGGACTTTAGTGGCCAGAATAAACTGGAACGGTTGGTGGTAAATGTTTATTATTTGCTGCATTTTAATTGACTGATGTTAATACATCACATTATAAGGGATGGTTTTTATATTCTTGCCTTGCCTTGAAGTTATACTAATATTAGGATTAGTATACCATACTATATAGTATACTATACTAGTATTAGGATTGCTGAGTTATTTGATAGGAGGAACAGCGGAATGGACAGTTTTTAACCTGGTATACTTTAGCCAAGCGGTTTAGGTTCTCCAGTTTCAGTGGAAGAGGATCTTCGGTCCGTCTTCCTGCTTTGTTGTATTGACTGTTTAGGCTGGTGACATTTGAAAATGCCTTTACAAAGCTGATACGTAAAGGTACGCTCACACACTATTAGTGCATAAATGACCAGATAGTGTCCTTCTGGGTTTAGCAGACAAAGCAAGGCACAAGATAGAACCTAATAAAATGCCAGTGAAAATCCAGAGAGGTGTTTGATAGAAGCAAAGTCATGTAAACTGAGCCTATACCTAAACTGCTTTGTATTTCTTTCATGCTGGTTTCCTCATCTTTTATTTATACACATGGTGTTAATGCCACCAGAGGGGTTTCCATTTATTATTAAGTATACTTTGACATCAAAATAAGCGAATTGTGACATTTGGGCACTGCTAAGTCTAAAAGAAAGCAAGCAAGGAGAAACAGGCTTTTCATGTCCAAGTCTTACAACAGCTATCACTTATAGGAACTTGAATAATTGATGCTTTTAAAATGAGACAATCCAGAAACCAGTTAAATCTAAACTGTCCCTGTCTAATGTGATCGGGAGTGGGCAAGGGACTGCCAGCCCAATCCTAGGCTGCCCGGTGCCCAGGGCTGCAGCGGCACTGAAATGGCTGCCACTGCATCCAGTGGACTCCAGGCTCCTGCCAGTGGCTCCCAGTGTGTCCTCAGTGGAAGGGGATACTTGCCCCCTTCCCTCGGGTAAGGGAAGCGGCCCCACAGTGGGGATGCTCAACTCTGCAGTGGCTATTTAACTAGCACAGAGTAAAGCCTCCCATGTCAGGCTGTGAGGCTAGATGCAGGGCTTTGGATCTGGTGAACCAGGGCTCCGCTACTCCTGCCTCACCCCATCCCAGAACATCTCCCCCAATGCTCCCACTCACCATTTCGCCTCCCAGTGCTCCCCCTGAGTGCCAGGCGGCATCCGACCAGCCTCCGACCGGTGCTGGCTCAGAGCAGGCCTGTGCTGTGAGCCAGAACTAGCACCTGCTTGGCATAGAGTATCACAGACATGCTTTATGGCACGTTTACGATGCTCATCGCCAGCTCTGGGCTGGTGATGTTTGCATTGGATTGGGCCCTGTAAGAGTTTTATGCAGTTAAAGCAAGAATGCTGCAGCATGCGCGAAGTGCGGTTGGCTCGGTCATGTCGTGAGAATGGATGATGGCCGGATCCCAAAGGATCTCCTCTATGGAGAACTTGTGCAAGGAAAGCGCCCTACAGGTACACCACAGCTGCGATTCAAGGACATCTGCAAGAGGGATCTGAAGGCCTTAGGGATGGACCTCAACAAGTGGGAAATCCTGGCCTCTGAGCGGCCCGCTTGGAGGCAGGCAGTGCAGCATGGCCTTTCCCAGTTTGAAGAGACACTTGGCCAACAGACTGAGGCAAAGAAGAAAGGCCCATAGCCAGGGAGACAAACCAGGGACAGACTGCACTTGCTCCCAGTGTGGAAGGGATTGTTACTCCCGGATTGGCCTTTTCAGCCACACTAGACGCTGTTCCAGAATCACCTTTCAGAGTGCGATACCATAGTCTTTCGAGACTGAAGGTTGCCAACAACCTGCTGCAGCATGGAATGATCCAGCACTGGTATAGTTTGATGGCTATGAAGTTGCCTGAAGAGCCACAGCAGTGGAAATGGTATGGTTTGTTTGTGGCATCCTATGCCTTCATAGCTCAGTTGTCCATAGAAGCACAAGAAACTGCCTGTAAACAATGTGACACTTATCAATGAGCTCACTGAGCTTAGCATTACACTGTTTTTAGCCTTCCAACCTGCTTTCAGTTAGCACTTCCTAATTCCTCTTAGCATTTGCAGAAAGCACAGAAATAGCCAGACACAGGAGATGGCGACAGGAGGGCTGCAGTCAGAGGCTAGATAAGTCATGTGCATGACAGGGGGGATCAGCAGCAGACCTGCCATTCACTGAACAGAGCAAATGCCCCAGATGCAGAGCCTCTAGGACTGTGTGGGAAGCTGTCTGAGGCTCCCGACCCAGTCAGAAGCTGTGCTTCTGGTTTGCCAGAGGACTGTGGAGAAGCTTCAGGCAGCTTCTCTGTTCGATCCTGGAGCTGTGCGAGGCTTTGTTTTGCTTCAGGTGAGTGGGGGGGGGGGAGCTTTGTGCAAGGGGGGGTGCCATCACGGGCCTTTACCCTGGGGCACCTCAAGGTGAGGTCTGCCACTGGGGGGAATTTGTAAACCGCTTCTTGTCGTGTTTGCTGCTATCCACGGTTTCTGGTGTTCACTGTGGCAGCTGGAAAATATTCCCCACAGATAAGGGGGTCGCCTGTATTGACAGCCAGCTGATCTGTAGACTTGCAGTGATCTGGACATGACCTGTCAGCCTGGTATCAGTAAAGTCAGCGTGACTTATCATATGACCGATGTGATGTGCACATTATGTGACGTACATTGTGTTAACTGGTTTTATGACTGGTCCTTAAACTAAGGCATACTATGCAGGAAGTTTGTATCACCTGTAGACTCAGTGGCAAGCCATAGCCAATTCTGAATCCTTTGAGTGTACCAGTAATAATAATAATAATAATAATAATAATACAGGTATTTCTATACTGCCTTTCTTGGTCCTCAGATTTCTCCTTAGACTTTATTCAAGGTGGTTTACATAGGCAGGCAATTTAAATCCCCGTAGGGATTTTTACAGTTTGAAAGAAGGTTTCTATCTTTCAAGAAACCACAACATTCAGATGTTTCTTTCTTGATCTGGCCTCCATCCTGGCCTCCATCCTCCCACACTCAGAGCAGATGGAATAGCTTGGCTCAGCTTGTCAGCTGCTTCAAGGTCGCACGGTGCCGGTGGCCTCCAACTGGCGACCTTCGGATGTTATCTAAAGGCAAATGGAGGCTCAACCCTCTAGACCAGACCTCCTGCCCAGTATGATACATTATCCGTTTATCACTTTCCCATGTAACATTTGTAGGTATACATTACAATTATTATAGGGCAGTGTTTCTCAAACTGTGGGTTGGGACCCACTAGGTGGGTCGTGAGACAATTTCAGGTGGGTCCCCATTCATTTTGATATTTTATTTTTAATATATTAGACTTGATGCTACCATGATGTGTGACTGCATTTGGGGAAATGTTATAGACCTGTGCTTTTAACAAACTGCTATGTATGTTCTTTTAACAATGATAGTAAAGGAAACGTACTCCTGGGTAAGTGTGGGTCGGATTGCAGCCTAGGATTGTTAAAAATTTTCCTGCTTGCTAATGTCACTTCAGGTCATGACGTCACTTCTGGTGGGTCCTGACAGATTCTCATTCTGTCCTGCTGGGTCCTAGTGCTAAACATGTGAGAACTACAGTCATAGGGTGTGAAGTTAATCGTAGCCGAAGGATTGCATTCCCATGCATTCTTACTCGTGAGTGTCCATTGAATTCGGGAGTTGTAATCTGTACTAAGAACAGAGAACTGGGCTGTAATTCCAAATGTTTTACCTTAACTTGTTTGACAAATGTTGCTGTTTTCAACCATTCTGCCAGCCTGAAGCTGTTTCAGAAACAAGATTCCTCAAAGCGCGCATTAATTTCTGACAACCTTTTAACATGTAACTTAATATTTGCACTTAGATGTTTCCGAAATGGAGTGAAAAAAATGTCAGAAAATACATTGGAACGAACTGCAGTAATAGCTTGAAATGCGTACGGAAATGTAAGGTTATAACATGCTGCAATAATACTACAGTGCATTAACACTTCACAGAGATATGAAAAAAGATATGAAATATTGAGGCCATGAGCTAGTTTTACATTATTTCAAGTAATTTCATAACTTCCCATGTCCAGTAATCAAAGTATGGAAGAGATATAAAAAACTATAATTGAAAAGAAAACTTGTAAGGCTCACAATCTTACTCTGCCGCAGTGCAGCCTCCCATTAATTGATGTGGCAATTAATTTTCTAAGCAAGTTTTTAGGAATGGTTCTGATTTAGAAATTCTGAACTTAAGCTAAGCTGTTCTGAGGACTCTTAATTAGTCTCCTTACAGCCCAATCCTATCCTCCCCAACAGTGCCGGGTGCTGCGGCACTGAAATGGCTACTGCTGTATCTAGTGAGGCCAGGGAGGCTGCTGGAGGTCTCCTTGGGGGAAGGGGACTTTTGTCCCCTTATCCCAAGTAAAGACCTCCCCCCCACAATGGGGCTGCTTGAGTCTGTGCCAGCTATTTTGCTGGCGTAGACTTGAGAAGACTTGTGTTGGACTTTGCAGCCCAACACGGGCCGTAGGATCTGGTAGAGGAGGCTACCAGCAGTCCCCTCTCAAGCTAGTCCCTCTGCCATATGCGTACCCTCCCTGGAATGCCTCCCTCCACCCTGAAAAGCCACTCTGCCGCCCAGCAGTGTTAGTTACCATCAGCCAGCTCTTCACCAGCATCCTCCCAGCTCTGAGACCCAGCACCAACTGTTACTGGCTCAGCACCAGTGCTGCCTCTTCACTGCCTACTGCAAATGTGCTTTACATTCACTGCCTACATTCACTGCCTACTGCAAATGTGCCCAGTGCTGGCAGTATGCTTGTACCACCGGTGCTTGAACCCATAGGATTGAGTTTTTATTTGCTTATCAGAATTTTGCTCAAGATATTTCAGATTTTATGTTAATAAGGTTGCACTTCTTAAGATTTATAATGATTTTTTTGTTACGTAAGTTTCCTTTGTGAATTTTTTTGTTGGTATGTAAATATTTTTTAATAATGTACAAATATTATGAGGCAGGCTGTGCAGCATGGCCTTTCCCAGTTTGAAGAGACACTTGGCCAACAGTCTGAGGCAAAGAAGGAAGGCCCATAGCCAGGGAGACAGACCAGGGACAGACTGCACTTGCTCCCAGTGTGGAAGGGATTGTCACTCCCAAATTGGCCTTTTCAGCCACACTAGACGCTGTTCCAGAACCACCTTTCAGAGCGCGATACCATAGTCTTTCGAGACTGAAGGTTGCCAACATGATGATGATGATTACCACTGATAGTCAATAAACTGGGGCATTCTTAAATACATACTGTACAATAGAAACCTGATTATTTGACCTAAATGGGGCCAATAAATGGTTGGATTACTAAAAATTTTGGATAATGCAGAAAGGAGGGTGGGGAGGCAAAATGCAAATTAAATGGAAGCCCATTATAACTTATCCTATAGTAAAACATGTTTTATTGTGGAGACCATTGTGAAGTGCTTTGATTCTACAGTGAACCCAGTGGAGTCACTAGATTGGGTGGGGATGGACTGCCCCCAGGTGCAAGGCTCAAGGAGGTGTGTCACCACACTGCCCAAGTTGCTTTGCACTCTTCAGGCCCAGTTGCTTTGCACTCTCAGGATTTCTGCCTCTTGCTGGCAAGAGCACACAGGGGGTTGGAGCAGCCTGAAGATCACCAAAGGAAGGCAGGCTTTTCTCATTTAAATCAATGCAAGAGGGAAAATTGAAAGCACTTTAAATGTCACCTTAAATCAAAGGGTTTTTTTGTATTTGAATAGAGATTATTTTCAGAATGAATCCTAAGAGGCATTTTGTATCTTGCACCAACAAGGAGACAGAGTGTCAGAGGTAGACCAAGAACATTTCCTAAAGAACAGGCTAAGAAAAAAAAAATGTTCTTCCTTAAGTTAAAGGTCTGTATAGGTCCAGACTGATTATTTGCAGATTCAGAACCTGCAGTTTAACTATCCAGGGGTTCCAAACCTGCTGGTTCAGCTGGACTTGGTCCCTCCAAATGTAACCAGAGCTGAGCTCCAATCATGTCCGGAGGGCCTTCTGAAGCCCCGGAGAAACCTCACGTGGTCTCTGCAACCTACCAAAGGCCTTCTGAGGGTTGGGGAGACTTTCCTGGCTTTCCGAAGGCCTCCTGGACATGACCGGAGTGCAGCTCCAGTTGTGTTTGGAGGATGACAGGGTGCCTGACCCACAGATTTCATTATCCATGGGTTTCAGCATCTGCGGGGGTTCCAGGAACAGAACCCTCGCAGATGCCGAGGCCTGACTATATATTACTAATATACAAGGTTGGGGTAGTATGATATCATCATTATATTAACTTCCAGAATATAATTCCAGAATTATAACAACTTCCATGTAAGTACTGCTACCCCGGGTCAATCCACGGCAGGAATTCCTCTGAGTAAACCCATTGTAAAGTCCATTGCAAGGCAAAATTAGAGAAGACTTCACAAGTAGTTGGACATTTCCCCCAGCAGTTATAGTTGATAAATATCATCTTGATTGCAAATCTTTCTGTTCATTTCTATTTTGAAATCTGTTTCTGCTACCATCTGTACGTAATTTGTGAAAGACACGTGGCTTCTGCCGAGATAGTGTTGCCTGCTTTTGTAGCTGCAGCTGTTGTTGAATGCCAAAAGGGGCAATGTCAGACAGCACTGGCTGACTGTGGAAGGTGGTATGTCTCAAGGTATCTGTTGGTATTATTTACCTGGTTTCACTTCATTGAGTGTGTGCTAGTCTGCTGTGAAAGGAACCAAGCTCTCACTGGGAAATAGTCGCTGCTTCTGCAGCACACTCTGACTTCAGTGCTTGCTAGTGAGTGTGGATTGACTTCCTTGTCTTGGCTGCTATACAGAGCTCAGTTACAAACACTCTTGTCCCACTGAAATCATTGTGACTTAAACCATTTCTGCACAACGTTGCATATAAGCACTAGGGTTCAAATGTGTACACCTGTGGGTCCTTCAAAAAAGTGTTAAATGCACACAACCGTCCTGTGTTGTTGCATTACTACCCAATATTTTGCAAAACGGCAATGATAGAAAGTGGACCTCTGTTGATGGGTATGTAGAGTTGGGTTCTCTTGGACTTCAGTTTCTTAGAGCCCAATGCTTCAGTAGCCCAAAAGGCTACTGCTGCATCCTACAGGGGGCAGTTGCAGAGATCTTCTCTGGATAAAGGGAACATTCAGCCCGTGGAGGGTGAGGTGGGTGGGTCTACTTAGACTTGTGCCAGCCCAATTGCTGGCACATGCCTGCAAGTCCACATGGACCAGTGCCATGGGATCAGACCTGGAAAGGGGGTTAGGTTTCAGGGGCTGCCATTGCCACTGAACTAACCCTGTTTCCCAGGGCCCAATCAACCCATCCCCCACTCCCATTACCACCTCATTCCACCTGCTCCCTTCCACCCTCCTCCACCTCTGCTGCCATCTAACTTGTTTCCTGCAGGATCCACTGGTGCATGTGGGAAAGCTCCAGCCTTCCTGCCAGTCCTCTTGTAGCAGGCTATTTTGAGCATTGCTGGACTGCCTTTTATGACTTATTTACAGCAGTCAGTGATGGCGGAACACTTCTTCCACCAATTGGGCAACTGGGCTGTTAGTTTTTAATTTTGGCAAGGTATTAAGATGTTCCCTGAGGGGGGGAAAAACACCAAAGAATTGTGCTGCTCAGGTATCTATCTATGCATACAGGCATTTGGATGTAATCCTACTCAGTATCATTGAGAAAGGCTTTTGCATGTTGTATTGAGGTACCTCCTGTGAGCCATGCACCTTCCAGTTTGAATTTCAGCTTCAGCTCCCCCCAGACTGCAGTCGATCAGGGGAGAATAATACTGCCTCACCTGCATGTTCCATTCATGCAGGGCCCAGGAATGCCAGAGAACTGATCAATAGGAACAGATTGTTACTCTCTCGTCTTGGCAAGCTTGCAAGGTATTCCTTTTTTTGAAAAGATGAAGGATTGTGCTGTGCTTGCACAAAGACATTTGATGGTATGCCAGCATGGCTATTCAGAAAGCTGTTCAAGGTGTGCTTGGGGAGTTGCTCCTTGGATATTATTTTGGGTTCTTTGTTCTTATTTGTGGCCTTTTGCTATTAAAAATGAGTAGGGTGGCAAAGGCTTAATGGAATTAGAAACAGAAACATAACAATGCCAATAACAAAACAAATCCTCGCTGCACCTTTACCTGCCTTTTTTAGTATTGTCATTAATATTGCTGTTTTTGTCCCTTTAAATTAGTTTCCTGTTTCCTATTAGTGTTGCCTGCAAAACCAGACTTCTGTTCTACCCCAATATGCCTGTAGCCAGCACAGATGAAATTGTCCAGAGTGATGAAAAGCAGAAAGTGAAGATATACTGAACACTTTAATTACTGCTTTATTTCTCCCTCTTGCCTGTTTTGGCCTAACAAGCTTTGTGAAGCTTTGTGTGCTATTTCACACATGGGCAATTGTTCCATAAAACATTTTACCTTGCCTGCTTTGTGTCAGACTCTGCACACCCCCAGAAGTGGATTTCCAACAGATAATCAGCTTTCATGTTCTATATCTTCACATCCTCAACTTAGACAGATGTGCAGCAGTTCAATTTTCTGAAGCAATATATTGATTCGTAGCATCCTTTTATCTAAACTTCACCACAGAAGTTGAAGAACATTTTAAATGGTGGTACTTACTCATTTAGTGTTGATGATCTGTATTGAGGGGCATGTTAACATCCATTATGTAAACAGAGAAACCAGAACATGACTGGAATACGCTGATGAATCAATACAGTAGAAATGGGATCCAAGTAACTCCTTGTAAATAAGTTTCACAGGAATCAAGAAGTAAAGATTCCAGTTTTTGTTTTGTTTATTCAATGGTAGTGAAAAGATTGGAGATTGAGTGCCCAAGACGGAACAGTGCGCGCTGGCTTACCCTCAGTGTGCACTGTTGCAAACATGCCATAAGGCACATTTGCGGGCACTACTGCCAGGCAAGCGCACTGGCTGGCGCTGGGCTACTGCTGGGTGGCCACCAGAGCTCTGCTGCTCAGTGGTTGTGTGGACCGAGAGCAGCAGAGAGGTGAGTGGAGGTGGGGAAAAGGCATTCTGGGGAGGGGGGTGGAGCGTGGGCAGGGGGCGGGGAGAAGGTGTTCTGGGGAGGGGGAGGTAGGAAGAAGGCAGGGAGGCATTCCAGGGGGAAAGAGGGGAGGTGGGACAGGTGCAGCTTTGCTCCTCTGGATCCAGAGCCTCCGTGTTGGTCTTGCCATCCTACTCGGAGGCTTTTGATTCACCACTGACCTTTGGGTAGGTGGTAAATTGAGTAGCTCCATTGCAGGGCTACTCACTTTACCTGTCGGAAGGGGATGTCCCTTTCTCCTGAGGAGCTGGCGGCAGCTGCCTCCCATTTTTGGCACTGCTGCAGCCCTGCACCCCGGGCAGCTCAGGATTGGGCTGTGCAGCTGCAATCCTCTGACACTTTCTTGAGAGTAAGCGCCATTGAAGACAATGGGACTTACTTCTGAGTAGACAAGCATAGGATTGTGCATTAGGTAGAGCAATGGGGCTGTAGGAAGAGAACTGGAAATAAAGAATGACAGCAATAAATATGTAGAAAGAGAGACATCTCTATGAGGAGACAAGAGCTGGTGTAGCATAATAATAATAATAATAATAATAATAATACTTGTATTTGTATACCGCCTTTCTGGTCATCGGATTACTCCTCTGACTTTATTCAAGGTGGTTCACATAGGCAGGTTATCTCTAAACCCCCAAGGGGATTTTTACAATAACGGAAAGGTTCTGTCTTTCAAGAACCGCACAACATTTCAGATGGATCTTTCACAGTCTGGTATCACTTCCGCCCCCAGTTGCCTCCCATGCTGGCTGACAGTCAGCTCCTTCATCTCTCACTTGAAGGGCAGCCAAGACGCTTCTTCGCTCACACCAATGAGCAGGTGGATTAACTCAGCTCAGCTTGTCAGCTGCTTCAAAGTCTCACCATTCACAGAGCTGCCAGTGGCCTTGAACTGGCGACCTTCAGATGTTATCTATCGGCTGCTATCTACCATCTAGACCAGACCTCCTGCCCATAATGGCTAAGAGACACATGGCCCAATCCTACTGGACCCCGCCTCCAGCGGAATGTTCATTCCACTGGTGGTGACTGCCTTACAGCTGCTGTAAAATACATTTCGGCAGTGTGCAGAGGGAGGGTGGATCAGGTCCAGGAAGGAGGTGGGTTTAGCAGAAGTTGTGGCCACCAAATTCTAGCCCCCTTCCTGAACTCGATCCCATGGTGTGGATCCACACAAACCTGCACAAGTGAATTTGCTAGTGGAGGTCTGAGTAGACCCCTTCACATTACCTCTGGGTAAAGGGAGACCTCAGTGCCTCCCCCTGGAGGATGCAGCAGTAGCTGTTCTGGTTTTGCTGCATTGGTGGGGGGGGGGAGATTCAGGTGTTAGCTTATAAACCAGGACTTACTTTATTCAAATCAAGGCCTTAGGCAAGCCACTCACTCTTAGACTAAGCTGCCATGTGGGGAATATAAATGCTCCACTTATAAGGTGCACTGCAGCTGCACCTGTGCTGGAAAGTTGGATAGGATTGGCCTAAAGTCATATATGACTTGTAGATTTGAAGGTTCTGAAAACAGCAATGCCGTTTTTGAATGTTACAGAAAATGACAATTTTCAAAAAGATTTATTTTGCACCTACCTTCCTTGGTAACATGCCACCAACCTCTCTTAGGGCCAATCCTATCCAACTTTCCAGCACTGATGCAGCCATGCCAACAGGGTGTGTGCTGCATCCTGTGGTGGGGGGAAGTCACAGAGGCCTCCTCAAGGTAAGGGTATGTTTGTTCCCTTCCCTTGGAGCTATATTGCAGCTGCATCATAAATTAAACAGAACTTTAAACAGAACTTTATTCTCTTAGAAATGCTGTGACAGGGTACACTCCAGCAAGGAGATTTTGCAAGGAGATTTGACACTCTGCTAAAGTGACAGTGACCTTTTCCATTATGACAGTACGTAATGTCATGATCACTCCTTTTCCTGCACTTGAATTGTTTTGCTGAACAATATCGACACTTTTCATCAAATTGCCTATATCAAAATTGATGATGCATTTGATGTTCTGAAAGACTCCAAGTAGTGTTTTGTTTCATTTTTTTTAACATGCAAGCACATACTTTAGCAACACTCAATAGACTCTGTCACAATCACAATGCTGTTGTCTTTATAATTCAATTCTGCTCAATGAAAAATGCATATTTGTTCAGTGTTTTTCCTCTTGCATGATAAATCCATTGTCTTTAACAACACTTCCCCTGTTCTCTGTTAATGTGTGTACGTTTTCTTTGCTTGTGGCTTTTTCTGCCTTTTGTTAGTTTTACTTGCTGGATATAAAGAATGTTTGCTCTCTCTGTAGATTGTATAAAGATTCTTTAAGGTTGTCTGTCTCATCTGTAAGATCACATGGTTTTAATTTTTTTAAAAATCTTATATGCCCCCTTTTTGTGCTTATTGATATTTTAATGTATTTTTATATTACTGTTCCTTCTTTCCTTAACATTGTTTTTAATCTTCCTTCTTTTTATAATATTTGTATCTATCCCTTTTTTTTCATTAGATGGTTTTTCATTCTTACCTATGTACTAGTACCTGCTGGATATTACTTTGCTGCTATATATCTCAGCCATATATGGTTCAGTTTGTAATTGTCCTTTCTCGCTCAATAGTCAACTGGGAATCTTTAAGACCAGTCTTCATTTGTAACTGTGTCCCATCTGCTGGTTCCCACCCTACCTCACTTGACATTTTATTTTCAGGACTTTTGAGCCAATTTCAGGTATTCTTTAACAATTATGGGACGTACTCCTGGGTAAGTGTGGTTAGAATTGCAGCCGAGGATTGATTAAAATTTTCCTTCTTGATGATGTCACTTGCGGTCATGACATCACTTCTGGTATGTCCTGACAGATTCTCATTCTAAAAAGTGAACCCCAATGCTAATGTGTGAGACCCACTGTTTTGAGAAAAGTGGGATTTAAAAAAAAAAAAAATTATAAACCACATTGACTGTTTGAGGAACAGAAAGAAAAGAGAAGCTGGTTGAGGACACCATAATAATACATGATGAGGAAAGAGTTAAACCAGAGAAAATATAGTAGCTTTAATGGTTCAAGGGAATAAAGAAAGGATAGGAGAGGGAATTTGTGGAAATCTGTTTCAGTAGTTTATATGGAGCAAAATCGGTCAGACCTGACAGATAACCAGCCTGAGGTTACTTCTAATGACCTACTCCAAGTCTTTGTTGCTGTAGTAACATGAAACAACTTTCTAATAATACACAAGATAGCATTTGAAAGCAAATAGATGCAAAAGAAATTGTGACATTGTATATATGTATAAAAGCAAGTATTTTCAGCATAGCAGAAGGACTGTGGTAATGTATAGATCTTTACTAATTACAGCAATGGTTCCCAAACTGTGTGTTGTGACCCACTGGTGGGCACAACCTGATTTTTGGTGGGTCCCATAGCAGCCAAGCAGAGCCTCCAATGAAAACATATGTGATGGAAGGATCATATAACTAATTGCATCCAGCCCTGAGGCTTTTCAAAAATCAGGTTCTTCAGTTTATAAGCATTTGTAAACATAGGGAGATAATGTTGGAGCATCTTTTTCTGGTTATTACATGTAAATAAATAAAAATATTATTTATTTCTAGATTTTTTAAAAAAAGTCTTATATACCTAGGTGTATAGAGTGTCATTTTTAAAAGTGAGTCCCAGTGCTAAAATGTTTGGGAACCATTGAATTACATAGTCCAAGGAGCAACCCTAACTTCTTTAGGGTGCAATCCTAACCCACTTTCCAGCACTGACATAAGGGCAATGCAGCTCTGAGGTAAAGGAACAAACATTCCCTTACTTTGAGGAGGCCTCTGTGAGTGACACCCAACTGCAGGATGCAGCACATGTCCCATTGGCACAGCTGTGCCAGTGCTGGAAAGTGGGTTAGGATTTGGGCCTTACTTGAGGCCTTACTCATTTTCAGCCCTGTTAATAATACAAGCTTCCCCTTTGGTCACAAGCTAGTTACTTTAACTAAATTTTAATGAAGTTGACCCTCTTACTAAGTTGGATACAGATGGCCATTATATTACATCACTGCCCCTGCCATGTAGTAAAGTTCCCCTTAGTACTTGTCAGGGTGAGGCAACCATTTTGCCAAATGGTTGCATTAACACTGTGGTTAGTTGCCACTCTATGAAATAATGTATGTATCCACCCTAAGAGAGGAAAGTAGGGAAAGAGTAGAACTCTGCTTGGAAGGAAGAATCCCATGCATAAAACCTGAATACAGGTATGAATGGTATTAGAAAAGAGCTCGCTTAACATCTTCCTGTGATCAATGCCTTTATGGAGAGAACTGTTTCCTAACTAGAATGCAGAACAACAAACTCTGTGTTATACATTTGTGACATCAGTAAAAGTGTGCTTTCATGGCTGTCTTGTCTTTGTGGGGGGGGGGGGAGGTTAGGAATGTCCTCAAGTGCAGGTGAATCATTTGAAAACAAGGCATAAGAAGCCCTTCCCAGAGTATAGGTTGAACCAACTTATCCACGGATTTTATATCCATGAATCTGGCTCAACGCGGATCCTCAAATCCACACTGAGCCAGATTTGATCCAACCTGAAGCCTCTTCTGAGGCCTGTGAAGGCTGCAAGTAACCTATATGGGCCTAGCAATGGCCCCTGAGGGTCCTAGAAGGGCACTTACAGTTTTTGACCAGAAAACTTTAAGTGCCCTTGTAGGACCTCTGGAGGCCATTCTGAGGCCCGTAAAGGCTGTGTGTGGCATCTACAGGCTTCGGAATGGCTCCGAACACGACTGGAGCCCCAGTGGGCCAAAAAACTGTGGATTTCATTATCTGTGATTTTCTGTATCTGCAGGGGGTTCAGGAATGGATCCTCCACAGATACCGAGGCACCACCTGTATGTAATTATATTTGTTCACACTAATACAAACCAAGTGAACATTCTTCCACTTGGTAATGGTTTGTCGTGCTCTTTCCCTTGAGTTAGCAGTTTTCTTAAATACCTTGTTTGGAAATATTTTATGGTATTCTCCATTCCTGTAACCCATGCTATTTGAATCACTGGAGATTGTAACCTATTGCAAAAGCAATATTTTAGCTCTCTGGATTGTCCTGTGTTTTGAAATGCAATTGTATTGCAATGCAAAGAAACTAAGGCTTCAATCCTAACCACACTTTCCTGAGAGTAAGCCCCATTGAACAAAATAGGACTTACTTCTAAGTAGACCTGGTTAGGATTGTGCCCTAAAACACTTCAAACAATTTTTTCCTCCCCCATGTCCTTGCTGCAGATTAGCTGTTTCACTGCTCAAAGTTTACCAGTTAATCTTATTGAATCATTAAAAGAGAGAGCACAAACAGAGTGGCTGTGTATGTGCACCCAAGGATGGATGGCTTATGATACAATATGTATCCCACCCTTCCTCCAAAAAGCTCCAGAAAGCATAGAGTTTTCTCCTCTTGTCATTCTCCTAATCCTGCAATTTGGGTTAGGCTGTGAGAGAGTGACTAGTACAAGACCAGCCAGCTGCATCTCCCCAGTTCCTATCCAGCACTCTATACACTACCCCACACTAGTTCACAGGTGAATATGGAGTGAAATGTGTTGGGCACTGCTATGTGGCATCCAGGTTCAAATAATTGTTTAGCTGTACTGAAAAGGTAAGCCTGGGCAAGGCACAGTTTCTTAGTTTAATCTGCTACACTTGGCGGTTCTGAAGATAGTTACATAAAAATTATGAAGCACTTTACACATTGTGTAAAGTTAAACAAACAATATTAAATACAAATAATATTATATATTAAACAAACAATATTAAATACAGGCATGCCTCACTTAACAACCTTCCATTTAACGACAGACCGCATATACAACAGTGGTCAAAGTACAACAAAGAGCCTCTTAATGAGACAGTCAGGTCTTCTTTAGCCTGCAGCAGAGTGTTTGTTTACACAACAAAGAGTCTCTTAATACAGAGATAAGGCAATCAGTCTCCAATAGCCTTCGGGGTCAGCAAGTGCCTGGCAGGGAGTGTCTGTTTACCCAAAAAAGGCCCTAGTTTGGGCTGAATGTTCACTTAATGACCTAATCGCATTACAACAAAGATAGGATAACATATCCCCGTCATTCAGTGAGGCGCACCTGTAGTTATTAAAGTCAATCCTGTTCCAAACTTAATCACAGGTTGAGCTCTACATATATAACCAGAATTATCGAGAAGTGTAACCCACTGAGTGCCAGCTGGTTATCTGGTGGTATATTACTTGTACACTAAAGCATGTCAGCCAACAGCTATGCATGAACACTCAAATGCAAATGGGTTATCTCTCAAATCAGTCAAAGAAGCCTAATTTTTTTTATAACCCCTGGGATCAAGCCGAAATTGTGTAGCCTGAAGCTAGGAAGGTTTTGTGCTGAAGTTAAATGAACCTTATCATAATCTAGAATATCTCTAACTGTAGATTTTTTTCATGTTGATGTGAATTTGTATTTTCCATGCTGGGGTTTTTAATATTTCGGGTTGTTTGGGTTTGTTTTACCTAGGGTGTTTTATAGATTTGATTTTTCATTTTGTTAGCCACCTTGGGATCCATTGAAATAAAAGATGGGATATAAATGTAATTACCTGTTGGCAACCTTCAGTCTCGAAAGACTATGGTATCGCACTCTGAAAGGTGGTTCTGGTACAGCATCTAGTGTGGCTGAAAAGGCCAATTTGGGAGTGACAATCCCTTCCACACTGGGAGCAAATGCAGTCTGTCCCTGGTCTGTCTCCCTGGCTATGGGCCTTCCTTCTTTGCCTCTTAGCCTCAGACTGTTGGCCAAGTGTCTCTTCAAACTGGGAAAGGCCATGCTGCACAGCCTGCCTCCAAGCGGGTCGCTCAGAGGCCAGGGTTTCCCACTTGTTGAGGTCCACTCCTAAGGCCTTCAGATCCCTCTTGCAGATGTCCTTGTATCGCAGCTGTGGTCTACCTGTAGGGCACTTTCCTTGCACGAGTTCTCCATAGAGGAGATCCTTTGGGATCCGGCCATCATCCATTCTCATGACATGACCGAGCCAACGCAGGCATCACTGTTTCAGCAGCGCATACATGCTAGGGATTCCAGCTCGTTCCAGGACTGTGTTGTTTGGAACTTTGTCCTGCCAGGTGATGCCGAGAATGCGTCGGAGGCAGCGCATGTGGAATGCGTTCAGTTTCCTCTCCTGTTGTGAGCGGAGAGTCCATGACTCGCTGCGATACAGAAGTGTACTCAGGACGCAAGCTCTGTAGACCTGTAATTAATTACAGACCTGAAATGTAATTAATACATTAAGACCTGAAATGTAATTAATACATTGATATATACAGGCATGTGCCACTTAACAATCTTCTGAACCACATATAGGACAGTGGTGGTCAAAGCACAACTAAGAGGCTCTTAATGCAAAGAAGAGGCAATAGGTCTCCAGTAGTCTGTGCAGCCAGCTAGTTTCTGGCAGGGAATGTCTGTGTTCACAACAAAGGCATTAAATTGGACTGAATATTTGCTTAACGACCTGATTGCAGACTGGAGAACGTACCCCTCCCAGAACGACTGATGCTCACCTGTACTTCCTTTGTGTTCTGTGCTGTCAGGAAAAGGACCAATATATCCTATAAAAACAGAAGCTACCAAACAGTCTTCGACTACAGGTGCACCTGGAACATATTACAGTAATGTAACCTGGAGGTTATGAAGGCTTGGATAGCAATTGCCATGCTCATGTGTGATAAAGAGGTTCACAGAAAGAATTGGTAGAAGGTGGTCTTGGCCACTGCTGCCACAGGAATTCTAGGTACAGTGAAGTGTCTGACAGCATGTCTATCTGTGTACTCAGAAGTAAATCTCTCTGTTTTCAGTGGGGCTTATTCCCAGGAAATTATGCAGAGGGTTGCGGTCTAAGAGCGCTATAAGGCTTCAGGGGAGGGAGACTCTCATATATTACATCCACGGTTTCCAGTATCTGCAGGGGGGTAGGAGTATCTCCCCCGAAGATACTGGGGGACACCTGTACACGCCTTGAAGTCCCATTCTGTGGAATCCCCTGCCCTGTTGGATACATCTGTCCCTCCTTGATAGTGTTTAGTCTGCGTGTTTAACTGACTTCTTATCCTGAGTCTTGTCCTGAGTTATTTTGATTTCTTTTAGTTCCTCTGATGATTTTCTTTTATGCTCTTGTTGGTTGTGTTTATTGTATATGTTGTACTAGCATTTGTAAGATGCCTTGAGTCTTTGAAAGGGAGAAAAGCAGGAGCATTTTAAAAATAAATATATCAATAAAATAAAATACATCATATACAGGTGGGGCCTCGGGGATAGATTCTCAGACCCCCTGTAGATACTGAAAATTGTGGATAATAAAATCTGCAATTTTCAGCCCCATAAGCCCTTTTGAAGGGGACTTCCCCAGGCCTCAGAATGCCTTATATCAGTTTTTCTCAAACCTTTTAGCCTAGGACCCACTTTTTAGAATGATAATCTGTTGGGACCCAATGGAAGAGATGCCGTTAACCTGGAAGTGATGTCATGGCCAGAAGTGACATCATCAAGCTGGAAGAGTTTTAACAATCCTAGGCTGCAATCCTATCCATACTTACCTAGGAGTAAGCCCATTGACTATCAGTATTAAAAGCTTATACATTGTAGCCTGGTAAAAGTATAGATCTCCCCAAATGCAGTCACATACCATGTTGGCAAGTCTAATATACTAAAACTACTGAAATAGGAACCCATCTGAAATTGGCTTGCAACCCACCTAGTGGGTCCCCACCCACAGTTTGAGAAACAGTGCCTTATATGGTATAAAAACATGATTTCCTGTTTCCCCTGGGAAACCAGAAGTTGCATATTTTTTGGCCAAAATGGCTATCCTGAAGCCTGCAGAAGCAGTGGGCAGATTTAGAAAGCCCACAGAGGTGACTGAAGCACGACACCTCCAAAGGCTCAGGTGGGTCCAGGTGTGGTTCCACAAGGGTCTGGGACACCTGGATGCAGAATCTGTGAATTTGGAGGCCCCAACTGTACTAAGTGCTTAGCTCCCTTCTGTAAGTGAATTGGGGTTCTTTTCCCCCTAAAAAGCCCTTTTTTCTTTAATGGCTGCACAACAAGCAGAAACCCAGTAGATAAATTTTTCCCATACTTGTACCTCCATACCAAGAAACTCTCTATTGGCTGAATTTCTGCTAGATACACAGCTGCTGAGGCACAGGAGATTTGCCAGGAAAAAAACTGGCAACTTTATGAGTGAATGCTAATGCTTCTAATTCACTGAAATTTACTTAATTGCTTTTGAAAATTGCAACTAAAAATTGTGTAGCTAAAATAACTACATTTCAAAACAGTTTCACAGGATGTTACAAAGATTAAGTGCAAGAATATCAACTCAACTGTTTTGCGGATGAAAGCATATCGATGCTCAGAATACGATCATGAAGTTAGCACTAAGTCAGATGCATTCATTGTTTTATCCCTGTTACATTCTTCAGTGCTTTCAGGATGCTGGAAAGAGATGAAACAATATTAGTGCTCAGCTATTTTACCATTAAATTATTATGGAAAGGCACATTGAACAAAAGCAGTTTCCTTTTAGATAATGATAAGTCTTAGATGTAAACCTGGAGCCACGAGACAAAAAGCAGCAATGCAGACTTAACCTTTTTTTCCATTATGTCTATTTATAGACCCCAAACAACTCAGCACTTGTCCACGGTTCATTGTCATTATGGTGTTAATTACTCATGCTGAAACATCAGGAATTCTCAGACTCTGCCCTGCAATTTGCATAAAGTAGGTCCTTCCAAGGGAAGCCAGCTGCTGGGCCTGGAATTTTGCCCCTTAACTTTTTTTAAATCATTTATTTATATATTTATTTATTTATTTTACACACACAGACATGCAAACATATAACATACATTTAGGAGTGCTAAATAACATAAACCATTACTAATTAATCATACTATATCTCCTAATCTACTTACTCATCTATTTCTACCTCTTATTGATTTATCCATTTATTTATATAATTTGTATTGGCAACCTTCAGTCTTCAGTCTTCAGACAGACTACGGTATCGCGCTCTGAAAGGTGGTTCTGGCACAGCGTCTAGTGTGGCTGAAAAGGCCAATCCGGAGTGACAATCGCTTCCACACCGGGAGCAAGTGCAGTCTGTCCCTGGTCTGTCTCCCTGGCTATGGGCCTTCCTTCTTTGCCACTTAGCCTCAGACTGTTGGCAAAGTGTCTCTCCAAACGGGTAAGGGCCATGCTGCACAGCCTGCCTCCAAGCGGGCCGCTCAGAGGCCAGGGTTTCCCACTTGTTGAGATCCAATCCTAAGGCCTTCAGATCCCTCTTGCAGATGTCCTTGTATCGCAGCTGTGGTCTACCTGTAGGGCGCTTTCCTTGCACGAGTTCTCCATAGAGGAGATCCTTTGGGATCCGGCCATCATCCATTCTCACGACATGACCGAGCCAACGCAGGCGTCACTGTTTCAGCAGCGCATACATGCTAGGGATTCCAGCTTGTTCCAGGACTGTGTTGTTAGGAACTTTGTCCTGCCAGGTGATGCCGAGAATGCGCCGGAGGCAGCGCATGTGGAAAGTGTTAAGTTTCCTCTCCTGTTGTGAGCGGATTGGCCTTTCAGACCCCTGGGGACTGGGGGATAAGAATAGGCCCTCAGTTTGGCTGTACTTGTCGTACGAGGCGACTAAACAGCCACCGGGTAGATGGGACTCGTTAGCCTGGGAAGGCAGCTCATCTGAGAGAAGGAAAACTCTGATCCCAAACCTCCACTGCCTTGTGGCTACATCCAGTTATGGAAAAGGCTTCAGGAGTCAACCTCGAGGCAAGATCCGGAGCCGGAGTCCCTGAGGCAGTTCATGGCTGAACACAGTCATGTTCTGGCAACTCCTGCGACGCCGCTGGAACCAACCGTATTGGCCTCTGCCTTTCCATTGGACCATTTCAGCGACGTGGAGAGGGGGGATTTGCTTCATGGGTAACAGTCTATCCTCCATATCTACTCTACCCAGGCTTTGTGCTCTGGAGGACACTCTGTTCCAGAACCACCATTCAGAGCGCAATACCATAGTCTTCCGAGACTGAAGAATGCCAACAATATGTGAGCGGAGAGTCCATGATTCGCTGCAGTACAGGTGTACTCAGGACGCAAGCTCTGTAGACCTGGATCTTGGTATGTTCTGTCAGCTTCTTGTTGGACCAGACTCTCTTTGTGAGTCTGGAAAACGTGGTAGCAGCTTTACCGATACGTTTGTTTAGCTCGGTAGCGAGAGAAAGAGTGTCGGAGATCGTTGAGCCAAGGTACACAAAGTCATGGACAACCTCCAGTTCATGCGCAGAGATTGTAATGCAGGGAGGTGAGTCCACATCTTGAACCATGACCTGTGTTTTCTTTAGGCTGATCGTCAGTCCAAAATCTTGGCAGGCCTTGCTAAAACGATCCATGAGCTGCTGGAGATCTTTGGCAGAGTGGCAGAATATATTATATATATTTATATAATATACAATAAATTTTCCCCAATGCCTTATACTATATTTTCTAAATATTCACTTTATACTAAGTGTAAACTAACTTCAATTGCTCATTAATATTTAAAAAAAATCTAATTACCAAAATTATCACCTCAGCTATTTCAACTCCAATCTAATTCCACTTTTTTTCTTTGACATAATAACCACATATAAAACAATTCTTCCACACATTTACATTTTCAGCTATATTTTATAATATTCTAATTCATATTTATCAATTTCATACGTATTCTTTTTTTTTTTTTCTTCAAATAAATTTGGGCCATTGTTATTAGCTGAATAAATTCTCCAATTTTCTTTAACCCTCAGATTACTCCTCAGGGTTCTTTTTCTTTCTTTTCATTTTTTCTCCTGTAATATCTTTAATAATTTATCTCTGTAACAGAAACTGATAGATCCACTCTTACTTATATAGGGTGTGTTCATTCTTCCAGTTAACTGGGATATATTTTCTCCTTGTTCCAACAAATTTTGTGATTTGTTCGCTCCTGTTACTCTGTCCATCTTATCTTTACTGTTACTCTGTCCATCTCCATCAGCGCCTCTTCTTCGTCCTGTTGATCATCCTGTTGGTTTTCCTCCTTTTCCGCTTTTTCACTCCCTTGTTTATCTTCTGCTTGTTTCTTCACATCTTCCAATTGTTCCTTACAGACATCTATCTGTTGGGAAAGAGTCTCCAGACTGGCTTGAATCTGCGAGGACCAATTCAGCTGTTGTCACTCCATAACAAGCAATCTCTCCTTATTAATCAAGATTTTCTGTATCCACATTTCTGGAACAGAGTCCATTTTGCAATTTCTTTCTAGTCCACTAGATGTCCGCAACATATTATTCTCCTCACTTCCACCACATTATTACTACTCTGCCATCCACATTCCTTACATACTTCTTGCAGATAACAGTCCCGTGCGGTTAAAGGAGAGAAAAACAAAATGAAAGAAAACAGTCTCACCGTCTCTGGTGCAGAGAAAAGCAAAGCTCTTTAAAATCTAATGAGAATTATATTTATATCCAATTATGTCCAAGAATAATTCTGGATTTTAGTTCACACCCAAGTTATGGTTGTAATTATAATCCACCACCAATGTATTCCACAACAGAAAAAAAGAGCACTTTCAACCTCCTTAAAAAGTCTCTCGTTAATGCCTCCAATATATAACTTTTATGGATATTGAATTGTTTATTGTTTTGCCAGCACCTGGACTCTGGGTAATCCATTTAAAAATGGTTGTGGAGCACTTCCATCCCAAATAACAAGCAATTAGTGGGGAAAACAGACTTCCTTTTTATTTATGGTATGTAACATTAAGTTCAGCAGACTGAGGATGGACACAGAAATTCAGGTGCAATTCTATCTGAATTGCACCTCCTGCCAGTTCATTTTAAAGGTACAGTGATGTGGTACAGATTAATGAAATTATCCATGTTGTCCTCTTATTAAGGCTAGGCACATCTCAAGCCCCAAAATACATCTGTTAGAATCATACCCTTTCATTCTGCATGGTGGTGTGTTCCTTTTGATTGGTATTGCCTGATGGGGAAATCCTGTACTTACCTAGCACCAGCACTGAGGACCCAATCTTGTACTTACCTAGCACCAGCACTGAGCCCTAGCACTGGCACTAGGTGGCTGTAAACATGCCATAAAGCACGTTTACGGCACCTGGAGAGTAGGGAGTGCTGGTGCTGGGACGGCACTAGTCAGGTCAAGGAGGACATGCTGCTGCCAGGGGTAGTGGGTAGTGGTATGGCCTTTGAGTGGCAGGGGAGGGTGGGGTGGGTGGGGCAGGGGAGGAACCGGGGCAGGAGAGGGGTGGGACCGGCATAGCCCTGTTCTGCTGGATCCTGTACTCTGTTTTGGGCCTTCTGGCCGGACCCAGAGACTCTCACGTCTGCACTGGCAAAATAACCAAAGCAGACATGAGGGGACATTGCCAGGGTCAAGGCTTTCCTCGGGAGAAAGGGACAAAAGTCACATTCCCCTGGCTGCTTCCCAGCACCTGCTGGATACAGTGGTAGCTGCTTTAATGCTGCTTCCTCAGCAGGTGGCGGGAAGCATCGGATTGAGCTGTGATTCATTAGCTATTTCATATATTCGGAAATAAGTCATACTTAACCTGCCACGTGAGAGCCATAAGCCCGTTTGGACTTTTTGCCTAAGGAAAAATAGGAAATGTATTCGGATAAGGAGTTGTCCGAAAAGATATCCACAGCAACTTGTAGGGTCAAGATGTTGTACTGGTGCGAGTGTACTTCCTGTTTCTGTGCTTGCTTCTGCAGTAGTCAAATGCATATTTGTAATGATACATAAAATAAATCTACAGTGTGCTTTCCTCTGAATAAAATTGGACCCAGGAACTTTCCACACTTGGGAAGAAAGGTGCATGAGACTTAGGGTGCAATCCTAACCCCTTATGTCAGTGCTTTCCAGCACTGGCATAGTAGTGCCAATGGGACGTGTGCTGCATCTTGCAGTTGGGTGTCATCCACAGAGACCTCTTCAAAGTAGGGGAATGTTTGTTCCTTTAACTCAGAGCTGCATTGCCCCTATGTCAGTGCTGGAAAGCACTGACATAAGGGGTTAGGATTTTGCCCTTACTTGAATATTCAATAATTTGGGATATGCTTTATCATTTTTACTACTTTTTAATGCGTTTAACCATATTTTTTATCCACCACATTTTTGCTGTCATACAGATATGTAGCTCCAGGGTGTGTGTATTCAATTGCTTTTAAGAGGAAAAGAAGCAGGATTAAGGAATGTGATACACATACTTGGCTAGGAAACTGTTCATATCATCATCATCTTTTAGAATGCTGATGCAGGTTTAATACAGGAGACTACAGACGAGGCAGAAATATACCACTGTCTGCATCTAACCACTTGGCAGTGGCACAGCAAGTGGGGGGTCATACTCTCTGGGTACAAGCCTGAAGGACTGCATGGTTGTGATGCAGCCATGTGTGCTTTTTAGAATTTTAAAGAGTCTTCTTTAAAGAAGTAGCGACTGGACTCAGGCCCTCCACAGGGTGCGTCACCCTTACTCAAGCTCAGCCATCTGTTATTGCAAGAAAAGGAAGAAGCAACTTGACCATGTCAAGTGGGCTTAGAGCTCCAAGCTTTCACAACTCAGACAGTTGTGCTGGGCCGAGCTTGTCCTCTGCATGACTTGGGAGTGAAGAGTTGAGGCAGCCAACTTGGCCAATTCATTCAGAGTGAATGGCTCCTTCACTCTGTGCCCAACCACTGCAGAACTTGGAGTGAAGTGAAGAGAGTTGGCTCACGTCACCACCAACTACTTCTGCGCCTGTGCACTCAGTGAGATGACGCCATGTTCATTGCACTGGGTCCAAGAACAGGTAGCTATGCTACTGCCACGTGGTAAGCCATTCATAGCATGGTCTACAAAAAACAGCACGTGAGATGGTAAAACATTTGCTGGCTTATACTGCTTCAGGTAGCCAGAAAATGATTGGATGGTTGAACATAAGAACATAAAATAGAATATAAAAATATTCTTACAGGTAGAAAACTAAATGACAAGAAGTGTTCTAGCAAATCTAGCCAAATCTTCTCTCTAGCATGCTAGTTTTCTATGTACTGTATAGTGCTTTCCACGTGGGAGTATCCACAGATACAATTACTGCCACCACTATCATTTACAGAAGATGAATTAAGAGACCGTCAGTCTCTCAATGGCTATTAGCCACATTAGTGAATTGGAGCTTCTGTGTTTAGACGCAGTATATATGTCAATACCAAATGCTGTGGACAAAGACTGGGAGAATGCTGTTGCCTTCATGACCTATTTGTGCAATTTCTGGAAGCGTTTGGCTGGCCACTTTTGGTAACAGAAATCAGGATGAACCCTTGATCTAATTCAGCTTGGCCCGTGTGATCTTACGTAAGATTTTCCACTCCACTTGTCAGGATTCTGTAGGTAAACTTTAGCTGACTGTTGCATACATACTTGGTAAATTTGCAATGGGTTTCATGGTTGCCAGCCATTCACTCACTGTTATTTTCATTCAAGGTATACCATCATTAGCATCTTTTTGTTTCCATTCTGCATGTTTTGTGTTCTGTCTTGTCTTGTACCTTGTGCTTCCTTGATTTCCTTGACAATTGCTTTTCACATACCTCTTATTCATTTGTCCTTCTTCCTTTCAAGACAATGCCTTTGTATGTGAAGAACAGGTTATGTTATTTTAGTAACTCATTTTTGTATGAGTTGGATAATTTGTTGGGAGGAGGGCAAATCCCTGTATACAAGTTCGGATAAATGCCCTGTCCTCCCCCCCCCCGTCTATTTTCTCTTATTTTTGGACACTTCTAATCACCCAGAAGCTTTTGTGCTGGTTACAGCTGCAGTACTATCCACACTTTCCTGGGAGTAAGTTCCATTGTATACAATGGAGACAATACAATACAAGGTATGGAGAACGAAACAGCTAATATTATAATGCTGTTGTACAAATCTATGGTAAGGCCATGCCTGGAGACCAGAACTGAGTATCCAGTTCTGGTCGCCACATCTCAAAAAAGACACAATGGAAATGGAAAAGGTGCAAAAGAGAGCCACTATGATGATTACTGGGCTGGGGCACCTTCCTTATGAGGAAAGGCTACGGCATTTGGGCCTCTTCAGTCTAGAAAAGCGGTGCCTGAGGGGGGACATGATTGAGACATACAAAATTATGCAGGGGGTGGACAGAGTGGATAGAGAGATGCTCTTTACACTCTCACATAACACCAGAACCAGGGGACATCCACTACAATTGAGTGTTGGGAGAGTTAGAACAGACAAAAGAAAATATTTCTTTACTCAGCGTGTGGTTGGTCTGTGGAACTCTTTGCCACAGGATGTGGTGATGGCAACTGACCTGGATGCCTTTAAAAGGGGATTGGACAAGTTTCTGGAGGAAAAATCCATTACGGGTTACAAGCCATGATGTGTATGTGCAACCTCCTGATTTTAGAAATGGGCTCTGTCAGATGCAAGGGAGGGCACCAGGATGCTGGTCTCTTGTTATCTAGTGTGCTATCCTGGGAAATTTGGTGGGCCACTGTGAGATACAGGAAGCTGGACTAGATGAGCCTATGGCCTGATCCAGTGGGGCTGTTCTTGTGTTCTTATGTTCAATGGAACTTTCTTCTGAATAGACATGCTTAGGATTGTGCTCTAAGTAGGAAGCTGCTGGGACATCCTCCTGCAGTAGCCTTTGTGTTTTGTTTGAAATATTCCCACACAGCCATGTGCTGGATGTGGATTTGGTCCTTCCCTGTGTGTAGTGTAGCCAAGCCTCCTATTGAGATTAACATACAGCTACCAGTATGCCTGGCTAGATAAAAGAGTGGGATGGAGTGGCCAGATGGATTCCCCTTATCCAATCAGGTAACTTGATGACACCATCAAACCTAGCACAGGAATGCTTGTGTGTATTTTGCCAGCTCTGCCATTGGAACCAGTGCTTGTTCATGGAAAGCACACCCACTTACTCTCCAGTAAGTGCAAGGAGAAGGGAAGCAGGGAGTCTTCCCCATTTCTGTTTTCCTGATCAAGTAAGCTACTAAATCAGTGTGCAACCTGATACTGATGGTACTGCTGGTTCCCTTTGGCAAGCCTGCTCTGTTGATGAACAGTTGTAATCTTGAAGTGTATATTTGACTGCCCAAACCTTTCCCCCACCACATTATATCATGCAGATGTACTAAATTCTATAGTGGTGGGGAGGTGATCGGATAGCCTGCAGTAAGTAAAACTATATCTCTCTGTAGGCTGCCCGATTTCAGGCAGGATATGGGTTTCCTTGGATACATGCCAACCCATTTTGATATGGGTTTCCTTGGATATATGCCAGCCATTTTGCTGGCATATATCCAAAGAGAACCAGGGGGTAGCTCAGCCAGAAAACTGGGTCTTAAGATGCGGTGTGCATGACTGCCTCTGGATCCACAGTCTTCATCTCCCAACTTGCCCCCCAGTTCTTCCCCCAACATGCCCCATTATTTTCCCTCGCATCCACCCCTTCTGCCAAAGTAATGGCAACTGCAGAGCCTCCTGGAGCCCCTGCCTTGTGCATCTCACCTCTCACCATTTATGACAGCTGTTCTACAATGTGTGACAGAGGCTTGACTTTCATGCCATCATAAAGTATATTGTATTGCTGGAACACTGAGTCTGGCATGCAGTGTCTTGAAAGGATTTGTGCCCTAGTTTTTCAGACAAAAGAGAAAAGAAAAGGGAATGTATAGGTAACCTTGTTTGTTCAAAAAAGTAGATGGTAAGGAAGCAATCGCTCAATCTGAGAGTACAAAACGCCAGATTAAATCCTGAGCATTTCCAGTTAAGAAGGTTCTCCAATACTAGTGTTGAGAAACTTCTGAGACTCTGGAGATATGCTGTTAGTTGGAATAGACAATATTGAGCAATGTCCAGTGGCCTGTCTTGGTATCAGGGATGGGTGGTGCGATGGTGGCAGGTGAGGCAGAGCTTCCTCACCAGCATCCTCCAAAAATTGCCTAGTCTAACCCACTGACGACACGCTCATTTCACCCACTTGCACCTGAGTAAGCACCCTTATCTGCTGCCCTCACACCTCATGTCCCTGCTTGGTATATGGTACTCCACATGGATAGTTGGGTGGATGTTATTTATTTTTCATATTTTTATACCATCTTTCTTCCAAGAAGTTCAAGGTGTCCATTGTTCCTTCTTTTTTGTCCTCACAACAAACCTGTGAGGTAGATGAGACTGAGAGATAGTAACTGACCCAAGGTCACCCAGGAAGCTTCATGACTGAGTAGGGATTTGAACCTGGATCTTTCAGGTTTAAGACTAATTCCTGAACCACTACACCATCCTGGTTCTCTTGCCATGTTTAAAATCTCACTTCTGTTCATTATTTCTCTTGCAGCTCCAGTCCAATTGTAGAAAATTCTTAGTGTTGTATTTAATCTTGGATCTGCATTCAGTGCATCCACATTCCTTGTATACCAATCAACAAAGCAAATTAATCATTCTTAGGACAGTAAAATTCTGCACCGACTTGCCCTCTTCAACTGTTGCCCAGTTCATCTGGGTTAGATACAGATTTTTGTATATCTTTTCAGTATATGTAATGTTTTGCTCATTTGCAAGGGTTGTTTAAGGGTTTAATTTAAATGAGGATATGCATAATTTAATAGCCAGTCAGCCAGCCAACCAGCTTTGCAGTGGTCCAGTTGTGTCTGTTTGAATCACCTGAATGTTTTTGTCTCTGCTCAGCTTCTGTGTTTACCAACAAGCAGTTTTAATGTCACAGCCATAAATAAATATCTTTGTTTTAAATTATGTACCCCGCCTTTCAGCCACATATTTAAAGTTCCTTTTATTCAAATAAGAGATGGTTGTGTGTGTATCCATATTCCTTCTGGGAGAAAAGAGGTGACAACAGTAATTAAAGAGTTGTTAAGATACAAGTGTTAATTTTACAGGTTTGTGTTAGCAATATGTCAGACTTGAAAAGAAATCTTACGCTGTGTTTCAAAATCATAATTGGCAAACTGGCTAAGTATAATTACATTTTTAATTCTAAAAAACTATGAACATTTGATCCTATCCATTTTCTCAGTACAGCTAATAACTGTTTTGCTCTGGTAGGAGGGCTCAGAATAAGTAAAGGAATGAAGGCTCTGGGGAGATCAGATGCAAGGAAGAGTGTTCGTGTACCACTTTTTGGTGTTTATGAATGAAGGCTGCAATCCTATGCATATGTTCTTGGGAGTAAGCCCCATTGGACACAATGGGACTCACTTCTGAATAAGCATGCATAGGATTGTATTAAAAATGTGGGACTGGGGAGAGGAACAAGAACATAAGAACAGCCCCGCTGGATCAGGCCATAGGCTCATCTAGTCCAGCTTCCTGCTTCTCACAGTAGCCCACCAAATGCCCCAGGGAGCACACCAGGTAACAAGAAACCTGCATCCTGGTGGCCTCCCTTGCATCTGACATAGCCCATTTCTAAAATCAGGAGGTTGCACATACACATCATGTCTTGTAACCCGAAATGGATTTTTCTTCCAGAAATTCCCTTTTAAGGGCATCTAGGTCAGATGCCATCACCACATCCTGTGGCAAGAAGTTCCACAGACCAACCACGTGCTGAGTAAATAAATATTTTCTTTTGTCTGTCTGAATCTTCTGCCCCTTCCCTCCAGAACCTCTCTTTGCTACATCTGACCTTAGCACCAGCAAGAAGGCTAGAAGAAGACTGTATTATTTCTGTCCAAGCACCAGTAAAGGCAGCAGGTGAATTTGGGAGAGGACTTGGGGAAAAAAACATTTGTTCCCCCATGCCCCTATTTGCCTCTACTACTATTCCAGGGAACAAAACCAGAAGTCAGATAATATCATTGCTGGTACCTTTGGCAGCATACGGTATTACAAATCTATCATTGTGAAGACAATAAGATCTGCCTGTCCATCTAATTTTGTTATTGTGAACCACTGGGAGAACTATGGTCAAAAAGCAGTATGTTGTAAAACTAAGTGTAAGTGAAAAATGAAACAATAAATAATAACTAGCAACTTCCTGATTCTCCCAATCCTTTATGAAACAGTGCAAAATTTCTGCTAAATGCAGTAGGTTGTGATCCATTATTCAAGATAAAATGGCACACTTCTAAAAAGATTTGCATGGAAGAGACAACTTCAGTTGATACCACTTTTCATTCAGGGTTCTGTGAAAAGTTATGAGTTAAGGTGAGTAAGGGTGAAACTGCATTTAGCATTAAATCTGTAGTTTTTCCCTGATAAGGTTGGGGGTTGTTTTGGAAATAGCAGCAGTGGGTGTTTCAGAAATAACAGTGGTGGTGGAACTCTCAAAATTTGGGCCATGGTGTGAGAGGAGGACTAAATTTTTGCCCCTTCCATAGTTCAAAACTGGGTCAGATCTCCTGCCTCCCCCCACAAGCAATTTTTGGGGGGAGTACGATGGGAGTTTACTTCCCATGGAAAATAGCACAGAGTGGAACCCTGCAGCTGGGGCAAAGGCTTGAAGCCATTCCATGCCATGGTCCCAGTTTTGATGGCCTCTGCATAGCTGCTCTTTCAAAAACGTTCATTAAGCACAGGCATTTAAGGCAATCTGTAGTTTGGCCCCGAGGTGAAGTATTATTTTGCTAGTGTTGATATATTGTGTACATTTGTTTTAAGAAACCAATAAAATATTCCTAATAATTTTTTAAAATTGCACCTGTTGAAACATCCCTTATCTACAACACAGTTGCGGCCCAGTTGCAGCCCTAAATATTTCAATTTTTAGGAGATTCTAGTATGTATGATGAATGTACCTGAAGATTTCTCTCTCTTTCCTTCTGTGTGTGTGAGTGAAAGAGAGAATTAGAAATGGATATTGTAAATGAAGATCATTGGAAGGACTTACTCCCAAATAAACATGCACACAACCAGGCATGCAACCAGTTCAGTTCTTAATTTGCTTACTTGAAAGGGAGTCTAATCAAGATTATTGGCACTCACTTTTTAGTAAGTGTGGTTAAACTTGGGCCTTTTAAAAACTCTTTTTTATTGCTTGGTAATTAACAATGCTCTCCTCTCTATAGGCTTTAAAACTGTAGCAGAGGAGACTAGTTTTCTACATCTGTGTGCCTAGAAACAACACTAATCATTATTCTGTGAACAACCAATTTGATGCTGCAGGACACTGCAGAGGGGAACAGAACACTATAGCAGCTTGGTGGGACTTACCTGTTTTGCCTGATTGATTTGAGTTGGGATTTAAATTCCTAACTCTTTGGCCTTGTTCCTGATATGTTATGGGTGCCTCTATGTGTGTATGTGTTATTATTGAGGAGCCTGTTTCAGAATTAGAAATTAATATATGTAAATTAAGATCATAAAACATTTTAAAGAAAACACAAGCCTTAACATGATTTGAAGTAAGAGGTAAGCTTGAGGCTATGGCTGTAACTCACAGGCCATTTAAATATTATTAGGATTAGGCCCAACAGAGCCGTTGTAAAAGTACAGCTGCAATTGCAGCACTGAATCTGAGCTAGCTGCCTCAATGTGAAATTTTACTCCAGCTATTGCAGCTGTGAGCTGTGCTAACCAATTCTGATCTCTTATCCTCCACCCACTGCAAATGCTGCCACAGAAATCTACTAGCCTTGTGCAATGCCTGAGGCACAATTTACGTTATTATTTTTTTTATTTTGAAAAGCAGCCTTTATGGCAAAATAATTTAAAGCATATCTAAATGTTATCATAAATGACATGCTCTTACATTATTTACCTCCAGGATGTTAAATTTCTTGTTCATTTAATCAAATCCTTCTCCTGTTTTTTTCTCTCGAGAACTGATGGGGGGAGGATGAGAAATATGAGCAGAACTTCCTTTTTATCATTGCATCTCTCCACAGTGGAAAATACGCTGATGGGCTTACAGAGGGAAAGCTTTATTTTAAGTAGATAACTTGGTATTAATACACGCATTGAAGTTGTATTGCATACAAAGAGGATTGTTGGAAATATCCTTAATAAAGTATAGTGTAATATACTTAACAGCAGGTACATCGCATTAGTTGCCCAGCTCATGAAAAAGACTATTGTTTGTTCCACTCAAAGGAGAAGATGTGGTAGTCATGGCATTTTCATATGTCCTCATATTTTGAAGGCATAATTGGGGAGGGCACTACAGACTAAAAGCCTCATCATTGTCTTTGTCTGATGCTAGCAGAGGAAATTAACATATGAAGCTCATTTATACCACCAGACCATGTAGCTCAGTTTTGTCTGCTCTGACTGCCTGCTTTTCTCCCTGATCAATGGCAAATGAGATGTCCTGCAATCTGGGATGCTTTTTAACTGGTGATGTCAGAGGCTGTACCTGGCCCTTTGACACAAAATGTGTTCTACCATTGAGATGTAGCCTTCAGTGGATGCAGTGAACCTCTTGGCTTTGAAATAACCAGTTAAAGCTTGCACTAGGTGTAATCTACACTAAAGATGTAAGCCAGTTTATTCATAAGAACAGCCCCACTGGATCAGGCCATAGGCCCATCTAGTCCAGCTTCCTGTATCTCACAGCGGCCCACCAAAGGCCCCAAGGAGCACACCAGATAACAAGAGACCTCATCCTGGTGCCCTCCCTTGCATCTGGCATTCTGACATAACCCATTTCTAAAATCGGGAGGTTGTGCATACACATCATTGTACCCCGTAATGGATTTTTCCTCCAGAAACATGTCCAATCCCCTTTTAAAGGTGTCCAGGCTAGACGCCATCACCACATCCTGTGGCAAGGAGTTCCACAGACCAACCACACGCTGAGTAAAGAAATATTATCTTTTGTCTGTTCTAACTCTCCCAACACTCAATTTTAGTGGATGTCCCCTGGTTCTGGTGTTATGTGAGAGTGTAAAGAGCATCTCCCTATCCACTCTGTCCATCCCCTGCATAATTTTGTATGTCTCAATCATTTTGAAGGAACAAGGGAAAGACAGACTCTCAGCACAGGTACTCATAAGCCACAGGCTTATAAAATGTTCCTGGTATCTGATAAGTCTACACTAAGTGGAATCTACAGGCCTTAGCTATGATTTCCTTAGCTATGATTGCAGCATTATACTGCAATAAACAACTGAAGTGCTAGATCTGTATAACTGAAACTGCCGGTTGGAGCAACTCTGGTCACAGGCAACTGGAATCTTGACTACACTCTGTAGTACTGAGCCAATAAGTGGTTTTAAGAAAATAGAAAAAAATAAATAGTAGAAAAAGACAAGCAATATCAAAACTTGGCCAAATGTTTTCAATGACTAATTTCAAGTACAACTTTTTTTTTAAAAGAGAAAAAAGCTATTAAATAAAAGCTATTAAATAGATAGTTTTTAAAAAAAAATATCGTATGAACTGAACAAGGCTTCCAGTGTACGGGTGGGGGGCGGAGGGTGATATTGAGTGCCCAATCTTATCCAACTTTCCAGCTCCAGTGTAGTCACAATGCAGCCCTATGGTAAGGCAACACATGTTCCCATACTTTGAGAAGGCCCCAGTGACTGTCTCTCCACCACAGGATGCAGCACATACCCACTGGCACAACTGCACCAGCACTGGAAGATTGGACGGGATTGGGCCCTGAGTGAGATACTTGAGCTAAGAAAGATATACTGCTTGTAGTTCTATTATTTATAATCTACTAATAATAATTTATTAGCCATCAGCTAGTTAGATGTGATCTACAAGGGGTCATGGTGTTTTAAAAAATTTTTCAGAAAAGAATGAGGATAGAGAATAGGGGGGACTGGGGCAGAAACAAAACAAAAAGGTAGAAACAAACAGATGAATATATTGTAAAATATTAAAAGTGAGTACCTTGTTGCATGTTGGTGTTAAGAAATTTACAGACTTTACAATAGCCTGAAAAGACAGAAATTTACTGTTTTAGATGGCAGAGAGCATTTCCTCTAGTCTTGGGAAAGCTTAAGGGATACATAGTTTTGCTTCACACACAAGGTTTATATGGTGATTATCGTCAAGATGCCATTTCCCCTGGGGTGGGTTGGTTAGAGATTAGTGTGAGTTTTTGTATTTATTTTTACTTGCATAATTTGGTTTAGTTTGATTGAGAAGTTTGTTTTGGTAATTTTTTTTAATGGGATAGGTACCTGCCAGATGAAAACAGGGCTTGCTCCTACCTTAGGTTAAGAGGGGTTACATATTCATATAGTTACTACATCTACTTTAAGAATATACATTTATTTAATATTTATTTTGCACTTTTAGGTAGTTTTTTTTGGCAGCCTAAACCAGATTATATCACTGGCAGCCTGATCCTAACCCATGCTGGAACAGGCAGGTAAATCCAGCACAGGGCTGGGGCTGGCTGCAGCGCAAGACGGAGTAAGGGGAATGAACTCCCTTTAACCCCATGTCGTACTGCAGCCAGCCCTATGGGGCTACTTGGATTTGTCCCAGCGAAATCGCTGAAGCAAATCCGAGCAGCCCAGGTTGGGATGACCCAGTGAGGGACGTGGTTGGGAACCAGCCTAAGTGCTGGAGTCTGGTTCCACCCCAAACCCCAGGCCGGTCTACTGCAATCCTGGGAGGAAGTCCTGTTGATTTCAGTGGAGCTTACTTCTGTGTAGACATGTACAGATCGCACTGTATGTTTAAAAGCAGCAGATGAGGATGGGGAGGTAGATTGTCCCTAGTACCAGTAATCTACTTTTCAAAACTGGCCAACCTGGGATTTTTATGGTTCTGATAGAAGGCAGTCGGTAACACAGAATTCCTCCAGGCATCTAACTGTTCAGTCTGACCTTGGGAATGTCACTTTTATCTGCAGTCCTAAAAACATCTGCACCACAGTAGCCACTGAAGTCAGAATTGTACTGCCTCTTTTATTGTCAGCAAATCCGTACTCACTGTCAGAATGATAATACCATGCTGTAGCTTGCAAAAGAACACATTTTTACTTGTACATCTTAGGGTTCTTCAGATGTTTTCAAATTATACCAAAGCCTTTTCCCTCTGGAAACCACCTGGGCTTCAGGGCTTACATGGCCTTCATCGGCTGACTCATGGCCCAATCCTATCCAACTTTCCAGCACTAGTGCAGCTGCAATGCATTCCAAAGGTAAAGAAACAAATGGGTACCTTTGAGTAGGCTCTCAGGCTCCAATCCTTTACACACTTACCTGGGAGTAAGTTCCCTTGAACTCAGTGGGGTTTACTTTTGAGTGGACATACATAGGTTTGTGTCATTAGCCCAGTAAGCTGGTACTTAAAATTGTGGGTACTTGGAGCTCTGTCAATGCAAAGGATGATGTAAAGGCATCAACACTGACTTCTTCAGTTGAACATTTGTTTAAACTTTTTGGATCACCCAGCCTTGGTATAAATATAGGATTTTATTGACCTTCTTCCCTTGTCTGGTCACCAGAGGATCCCCTTCCGCTAGCCTCACCCTACACCATGGCCCTTCCTCAAAACTTCCAGCTCATGTTCCTAACAACGTTTTGGACAGCAGGGATTCTCGGTTGGAAACTTCATACCGTGATTCAGGTGATCAACCAGGGAATGTGATTTACCTCAACTGGGCACATCTCAATGGAAATTTACCATATTACAACCTGAGGCTGCAATCCTATATACACTTTCCTAGGAGTAAGTCTCATTGACAGCAGTTGTACTTACTTCTGAGTATTGTACTTACTTCTGAGTAGACATGCATAGGCTTGTGCTGTGAGTCTTGTAGTGTGCAACTGAGAGTGCAAGAACTACCATGAGCATTTTATTTATTATATGCTCTTTGGAATATGGTTCTAGATTTGTATCTCTTTGTCATATATCCATTTTGTATTGTATTGGCAACCTTCAGTCTCGAAAGACTATGGTATCGCGCTCTGAAAGGTGGTTCTGGCACAGCGTCTAGTGTGGCTGAAAAGGCCAATCCGGGAGTGACAATCCCTTCCACACCGGGAGCAAGTGCAGTCTGTCCCTGGTCTGTCTCCCTGGCTATGGGCCTTCCTTCTTTGCCTCTTAGCCTCGGACTGTTGGCAAAGTGTCTCTTCAAACTGGGAAAGGCCATGCTGCACAGCCTGCCTCCAAGCGGGCCGCTCAGAGGCCAGGGTTTCCCACTTGTTGAGGTCCATCCCTAAGGCCTTCAGATCCCTCTTGCAGATGTCCTTGTATCGCAGCTGTGGTCTACCTGTAGGGCGCTTTCCTTGCACGAGTTCTCCATAGAGGAGATCCTTTGGGATCCGGCCATCATCCATTCTCACGACATGACCAAGCCAACGCAGACGTCTCTGTTTCAGCAGTGAATACATGCTAGGGATTCCAGCATGTTCCAGGACTGTGTTGTTTGGAACTTTGTCCTGCCAGGTGATGCCGAGGATGCGTCGGAGGCAGCGCATGTGGAAAGCGCTCAGTTTCCTCTCCTGTTGTGAGCGAAGAGTCCATGACTCGCTGCAGTACAGAAGTGTACTCAGGACGCAAGCTCTATAGACCTGGATCTTGGTATGTTCCGTCAGCTTCTTGTTGGACCAGACTCTCTTTGTGAGTCTGGAAAACGTGGTAGCTGCTTTACCGATGCGCTTGTTTAGCTCGGTATCGAGAGAATGAGTGTCGGAGATCGTTGAGCCAAGGTACACAGAGTCATGGACAACCTCCAGTTCATGCTCAGAGATTGTAATGCAGGGAGGTGAGTCCACATCCTGAACCATGACCTGTGTTTTCTTCAGGCTGATTGTCAGTCCAAAATCTTGGCAGGCCTTGCTAAAACGATCCATGAGCTGCTGGAGATCTTTGGCAGAGTGGGTAGTGACAGCTGCATCGTCGGCAAAGAGGAAGTCACGCAGACATTTCAGCTGGACTTTGGATTTTGCTCTCAGTCTGGAGAGGTTGAAGAGCTTTCCGTCTGATCTGGTCCGGAGATAGATGCCTTCTGTTGCAGTTCCAAAGGCCTGCTTCAGCAGGACAGCGAAGAAAATCCCAAACAAGGTTGGTGCAAGAACACAACCCTGCTTCACTCCGCTTCGGATGTCAAAAGGGTCTGATGTGGAGCCATCGAAGACAACAGTGCCCTTCATGTCCTTGTGGAAAGATCTGATGATGCTGAGGAGCCTGGGTGGACATCCAATCTTGGGGAGAATCTTGAAGAGGCCGTCTCTGCTGACCAGGTCGAAAGCCTTTGTGAGATCTATGAAGGCTATAAAGAGTGGCTGTCGTTGTTCCCTGCATTTCTCCTGCAGTTGTCTAAGGGAGAATACCATATCAGTGGTGGACCTGTTGGCTCGGAATCCACACTGCGATTCTGGATAGACGCTCTCTGCAAGTACCTGGAGCCTCTTTAGTACAACTCGGGCAAACAGCTTTCCTACAACGCTAAGGAGAGAGATGCCGCGGTAGTTGTTGCAGTCACCCCTGTCACCTTTGTTCTTGTACAGCGTGATGATGTTTGCATCCCTCATGTCTTGAGGTACTCCACCTTCTCTCCAGCAGAGACAGAGGATTTCATGCAGCTCAGTGACGATGATTTCTTTGCAGCATTTTAGGACTTCAGCAGGGATGCTGTCTTTTCCAGGTGCCTTGCCAAAGGCAAGGGAGTCCAGGGCCACGTGAAGTTCTTCTAGGGTTGGTTCACTGTCAAGCTCTTCCAGCACAGGCAGGCACTCAATGTTGTTCAGTGCTTCTTCGGTGACTACATTTTCTCTGGAATATAGCTCAGAGTAGTGCTGCACCCAGCGTTCCATCTGCTGCGCCCGATCCTGGATGACCTCGCCTGTGGCAGACTTCAGAGGGGCAATTTTCTTCTGTGTTGGACCTAGGGCCTGCTTGATACCATCATACATCCCCTTGATGTTGCCCGTGTCAGCTGCTATCTGTATCTCGGAACAGAGCTGGAGCCAGTAGTCGTTAGCACATCTCCTGGCAGTCTGTTGGACTTTGCTGCGAGCAGTTCGGAGGACCTGCAGGTTGCGCTCACTGGGACAGGCCTTGTATGCTGCTTGAGCTCTCCTCTTTTCCTCAATGACTGGTGTCAACTCCTCAGAGTGGGCTTCAAACCAGTCTGCCGCCTTGTTGGTCTTCTTGCCGAATATGGACAAGGCGGTGTTGTAAACGGTATTCTTGAAATGTTCCCATCTGTTGGATGCGTTTGCGTCGGCCGGGCCTGGAAGAGATTCCTCAAGCGCTTGTGCAAATTCCTCCACTTTTCTCTGATCCCGGGTCTTGCTGGTATCAATGCGAGGTCTTCCTTTATCCATATATCCTTTATCTTCCTTTATCTTCATATATCTTCATATATCCATATATTTCAAATTAAATGCTTGTGATCTCCTGAGTTGGATGGTTTCAGTGTATTTCAAAAGCTGGCAGAAACCTCTTAGAAAAAACTTACGAAATATCAATATTTATTTTAACCCAAGATATTGTTTGTGGAAGAGAGATTATTAAACCCAGGATATTGTTTGTGGAAGAGAGATTATTCTAGCAGAAACTATTGTTGTGAAGCAACCAAAATGTTGATCTGTGGATGGCCTAAGGGAAAAGGTGTATTTGGGGGAAACCAATGTGAAACTAGAATATTCCGGTAATAATATAATAATAATAATAACAGGTATTTATATACCGCCTTTCTTGGTCTTTATTCAAGACTTTATTCAAGGCGGTTTACATAGGCAGGCTTATTTAAATCCCTTATTAAATAGGGATTTTTACAATTGAAAGAAGGTTCTTTCTTTCAAGAACCACTACATTCAGGTGTTTCATTCCGATCTGGCTTCACATTCTGGCCTCCATCCTCCCACGCTCAGAGCAGATGGAATAGCTCGGCTTCAGCTTGTCAGCTGCTTCAAGGTCGCACAGTGCCGGTGGCCTCGAACTGGTGACCTTGTGGATGTTATCTTCAGGCAGACGGAGGCTCTACCCTCTAGACAAGACTTCCTGCCCAATACTAGTATACTGCCTGTATACTAGTATTTCAGCCTGTTAAGTAGTTGAGGACTTCCTTATTCCATACTTTAACATGTAATGATGCTGGTCAGTAGAAAGCATTGTTCATGCTTCTTATTTGTTATAAACTAATGCTTCTTAGCACATAATATGTAACAAATGACGTTTTCTGCAGGTAAGCAATTTTTTGAGATGTCAGGTCTGAGTTCAGAAATAGATTTTGGAAGCACCAACTTCCCCATCCAATGAAGCTCAAAGAATTCCCTACCCTGGCTCAGAGCTCAAAGAATCTTGGTCCCTTCTTACCAGTCTTCCAGCTCCCTCAACACACAATTATCTCGGTGGCAGTGAAAAACTCCTTCTGTTCCCCTCATTGCTGGAGAGTTAGCATGGCAAATTTAAATTGTATTGCATACTTTTTTTTTTTCTTTTCTTCAGACAGGAAGGGCTTAATTGGAGTTGTAGTCTTTGTGAGGACTAGAGCCCTGGAAATATACACTAACATAAGAACAGCCCTGCTGGATCAGGCCGAAGGCCCGTTGATCAGCTTCCTGTATCTCACAGAGACCCACTAGATGTCTCAGGGTCCAATCCTATCCAATTTTCCAGTGCCGATGCAATTTTGCTAATGGGGCATGCACTGCATCTTGTAGTGGGGAAGCGGTCACAGAGGCCTCCTTAAGGTATGGGAACATTTGTTCACTTACTATGGGGCTGCATTGTAGTTGCACCGGGGCTGGAAAATTGGATAGGCTTGGGCTCTAAGGGAGCACACAAGACAACAAGATACCCGTACCCTGCTGCCACTCCCTTGCATCTGGCATTCAGAATACCCTTCTTCTAGAACCAGGAGGTACTAGAAAACACTATACAGTAAAGTAATTCCATAAGTTGATACCTTTCTTCCTGTTGGAGAAATTTAAAAACAAATGTACAGCATAGTTTAAACGTGCTATACTGTGTCTGGAGGGTGGAGATGAGAAAGAAACCTCCCCATGGGGTAAGTAAATAATTGTTTGGGGCTGTGAATGGAAGGCTAGTGGAGAGAGTGTTTGGGGGCTAGGAGAGCTGGCAAAAGCATTTCTTCTTTTTTGTTGGCAACCTTCCGTCTCGAAAGACTCTGGTATCGCGCTCTGAATGGTGGTTCTGGAACAGCGTCTAGTGTGGCTGAAAAGGCCAATTCAGGAGTGACAATCCCTTCCACACTGGGAGCAAGTGCAGTCTGTCCCTGGTCTGTCTCCCTGGCTATGGGCCTTCCTTCTTTGCCTCTTAGCCTCAGACTGTTGGCCAAGTGTCTCTTCAAACTGGGAAAGGCCATGCTGCACAGCCTGCCTCCAAGCGGGCCGCTCAGAGGCCAGGGTTTCCCACTTGTTGAGGTCCATCCCTAAGGCCTTCAGATCCCTCTTGCAGATGTCCTTGTATCGCAGCTGTGGTCTACCTGTAGGGCGCTTTCCTTGCATGAGTTCTCCATAGAAGAGATCCTTTGGGATCCGGCCATCATCCATTCTCACAACATGACTGAGCCAACGCAGGCGTCTCTGTTTCAGCAGTGAATACATGCTAGGGATTCCAGCACGTTCCAGGACTGTGTTGTTTGGAACTTTGTCCTGCCAGGTGATGCCGAGGATGCGTCGGAGGCAGCGCATGTGGAAAGCGCTCAGTTTCCTCTCCTGTTGTGGGCGAAGAGTCCATGACTCGCTGCAGTACAGAAGTGTACTCAGGACGCAAGCTCTGTAGACCTGGATCTTGGTATGTTCCGTCAGCTTCTTGTTGGACCAGACTCTCTTTGTGAGTCTGGAAAACGTGGTAGCTGCTTTACCGATGCGCCTGTTTAGCTCGGCATCGAGAGAATGAGTGTCGGAGATCGTTGAGCCAAGGTACACAAAGTCATGGACAACCTCCAGTTCATGCTCAGAGATTGTAATGCAGGGAGGTGAGTCCACATCCTGAACCATGACCTGTGTTTTCTTCAGGCTGATTGTCAGTCCAAAATCTTGGCAGGCCTTGCTAAAACGATCCATGAGCTGCTGGAGATCTTTGGCAGAGTGGGTAGTGACAGCTGCATCGTCGGCAAAGAGGAAGTCACGCAGACATTTCAGCTGGACTTTGGATTTTGCTCTCAGTCTGGAGAGGTTGAAGAGCTTTCCGTCTGATCTGGTCCGGAGATAGATGCCTTCTGTTGCAGTTCCAAAGGCCTGCTTCAGCAGGACAGCGAAGAAAATCCCAAACAAGGTTGGTGCAAGAACACAGCCCTGCTTCACTCCGCTTCGGATGTCAAAAGGGTCTGATGTGGAGCCATCGAAGACAACAGTGCCCTTCATGTCCTTGTGGAAGGATCTGATGATGCTGAGGAGCCTGGGTGGACATCCAATCTTGGGGAGAATCTTGAAGAGGCCGTCTCTGCTGACCAGGTCGAAAGCCTTTGTGAGATCTATGAAGGCTATAAAGAGTGGCTGTCGTTGTTCCCTGCATTTCTCCTGCAGTTGTCTAAGGGAGAATACCATATCAGTGGTGGACCTGTTGGCTCGGAATCCACACTGCGATTCTGGATAGACGCTCTCTGCAAGTACCTGGAGCCTCTTTAGTACAACTCGGGCAAACAGCTTTCCTACAACGCTAAGGAGAGAGATGCCGCGGTAGTTGTTGCAGTCACCCCTGTCACCTTTGTTCTTGTACAGCGTGATGATGTTTGCATCCCTCATGTCTTGAGGTACTCCACCTTCTCTCCAGCAGAGACAGAGGATTTCATGCAGCTCAGTGACGATGATCTCTTTGCAGCATTTTAGGACTTCAGCAGGGATGCTGTCTTTTCCAGGTGCCTTGCCAAAGGCAAGGGAGTCCAGGGCCACGTGAAGTTCTTCTAGGGTTGGTTCACTGTCAAGCTCTTCCAGCACAGGCAGGCACTCAATGTTGTTCAGTGCTTCTTCGGTGACTACATTTTCTCTGGAATATAGCTCAGAGTAGTGCTGCACCCAGCGTTCCATCTGCTGCGCCCGATCCTGGATGACCTCGCCTGTGGCAGACTTCAGAGGGGCAGTTTTCTTCTGTGTTGGACCTAGGGCCTGCTTGATACCATCATACATCCCCTTGATGTTGCCCGTGTCAGCTGCTATCTGTATCTCGGAACAGAGCTGGAGCCAGTAGTCGTTAGCACATCTCCTGGCAGTCTGTTGGACTTTGCTGCGAGCAGTTCGGAGGACCTGCAGGTTGCGCTCACTGGGACAGACCTTGTATGCTGCTTGAGCTCTCCTCTTTTCCTCAATGACTGGTGTCAACTCCTCAGAGTGGGCTTCAAACCAGTCTGCCGCCTTGTTGGTCTTCTTGCCGAATATGGACAAGGTGGTGTTGTAAACGGTATTCTTGAAATGTTCCCATCTGCTGGATGCGTTTGCGTCGGCCGGGCCTGGAAGAGATTCCTCAAGCGCTTGTGCAAATTCCTCCACTTTTCTCTGATCCCGGGTCTTGCTGGTATCAATGCGAGGTCTTCCTTCCTTTTTCGTGTGATACAGTCGCTTTGTTTGCAGTTTCACTCTGCTGCACACCAGGGAGTGGTCAGTGTCGCAGGCAGCACCATGATAACTGCGTGTGATCTTGATGCTGGGAAGGCTGGAGCGTCTGGTGAGGATCAGGTCGAGCTGGTGCCAGTGCTTTGATCTTGGATGTCTCCAAGAGACTCTATGTTGGGGCTTTGTGTTGAAGAATGTGTTGCTGACACAGAGACCGTGATGACAGCAAAACTCTAGCAGGCGTTGGCCATTTTCGTTCATCCTCCCAGTGCCAAACTGACCTAAGCAAGTGGGCCATGAACTGTTATCAGCACCAACTCTAGCATTGAAATCGCCGAGGATGAACAATGGCTCTTTTACAGGGATTTTCTTGACAGTGGTGGCCAGGTCATCATAGAATTTGTCTTTGGCTTCTGCTGGAGACGACAGAGTCGGTGCATAAGCACTGATGAGAGTGATAGGTCCTGCTGATGACTGGAGCTGCAGGGACAAAATTCTTTCACTTCCCACAGTAGGTGGGATGATGGATTTCAGCAGGGTATTTCTGACCGCAAAGCCAACGCCATGTTCCCTGGTTTCGTTTGGTGGTTTTCCCTGCCAGAAAAATGAGAAATTTCTCTCCTTGACAGATCCGGAATCTGGCAGCCTAGTCTCTTGAAGGGCGACGATGTCCATCTGCAGTCTGCTCAGCTCCATGTCGATGACAGCTGTTTTGCGTGCGTCGTCTATTTCTTGCAGGTCATCAGAGAAGCCAGGTGTCATTGTCCTAACGTTCCAGGTGCCCAGCTTTAGGGCAGTAGTTTTCTGTTTTCTGTTGCATGGTGCAGAGTTGTCGATCCGCTTGTCGGTTTTCACCCTAAACCCCACGCACCCCATGAGGTTAACGGACCGTGGCGAGGCAACACCTTACTGGCTGGGGACTGCCCAGCTTAAGGCGGGCGGTAGCTGCCCAATGAGATGCAATGATCTCTCCCACCGTCGGAAGCAGCCCCTGGCGTCATGCTCTACGCCAATCGAGCAAAGACTTATAACCGGTAAACTGCTGCTTCCCGTGTTGTGCCGACGCCGTATGGCGAAGTTGGAGTGTCCTCTCCAGTGCGCGAAGCCTGGGTAAAGAAGGTATGGAGGATAGGCTGTTACCCATGCAGCAAATCCCCCCTCTCCACGTCGCTGGAATGGTCCAATGGAAAGGCAGAAGCCAATACGGTTGGTTCCAGCGGCGTCGCAGGAGTTGCCAGAACGTGACTGTGTTCAGCCATGAACTGCCTAAGGGACTCCGGCTCCTGATTTTGCCTCGAGGTTGACTCCTGAAGCCTTTTCCAGAACTGGATGTAGCCACAAGGCAGTGGAGGTTTGGGATCAGAGTTTCCTTCTCTTAGATGAGCTGCCTTCCTAGGCTGACGAGTCCCATCTACCCGGTGGCTGTTTTAAATTTTATAAAGGTTTATGATATTTATTTGCGGAAAGGAGGCAGAGCACATCACTTCTTTGAGTGGCAGACAATGAATATAGTGGTGCCTTTCTCATACTTTTATTTTTCCCTTCTCAGCAGCTTCTAGTTAAAAGAAAAGTGTGTGCAGGTAGAATCTGTAATTCCAGTTAGAGAAACAATTGTCTTGGGCTTCCTGTAATCTAAAGTGCAGTTTGAGATGTTGTCAGAAGAACCTGGTTTTCCCACACATATGAAGTTAAGGATTGGATGCAGGAAAATGTATTGCACATCTTGTGCTCTGCCTTCTTCAATTAGGATAGTACCATATCGCAAGAACTAGTAAAGAACATGTCTTGGGTATCTCGGGGCGGGCATACTCTCTCAGGACACGGGGAATATACCACATGCTTAACAGGTTGGGAATTTATTTCAATGCACACAGTCTTCCCAGAGGCCTAACTACATCTTTGGGAGCCTTTGCTTTTTTGTCCCCCCCTGCCTTGCCCCCCCTGCTTGCCCATCACCACTTACAGACTTCTTTTGTCTTACAAGGCTAAGTTCATGTCTGGGGCTGTCTTTAAGATCCATTGTTTGGGGCTAAATCGGGGTTCCTGGTGGCATTGGGTGGGCTATGGCCTTGCTCACTAACCAGCCATAGCTGGGCAGAAAAGATCCTCCTCCTCCCCCCTCATCTAGTCCTTGTTTTGCCTTTCTCTCATTCACCTCTCCCTCCCTGCCTCCTGCTGCCCTTTTTCTCCCTGTCTCACCCCCCCCACTCTCTCTCCCCCTCTCTCCATTTATCTCTCCCATCATCTGCTTCTCCTCTTCTCTCTCTCCCCATCACCTGCTTCTCTGTCTCTCTCCCTGTTGTTTATCCCACCCTTTCTTGACTGCACCCCTTCCCTCTGTAGAGGATGAATGAGCTGGCTTGCGACAGCCTCTGCTTGCCCATGTCCACTGATGTCATCATCACTGGATTGCCATATCCAGGTGGTTTCTCATTGCCTGTAGCTGTGATGGGCTGTGGTGGAGGGCTCCCTACAAAAGTTACTGAATCCATGGATGAACAGGCCAGAAAAGATGCTGGTGGGAAAGTGGAATTGAACAGGAAAGTGATTAAGAAACCTGGAGTTGCTACTAAAAATGGCTTTCCTCATGTCAAGTTCTCCTCCCCTTCTGAATTTAGGCTGTAATCCTGTGCGTACTTTCCTGGGAGTAAGTCTCACTGAACACATTGAGACTTACTTCTGAGTAGATATGCATAGGCTTGGGCTGTTAGTAAATCTTACTCTGTGTCCTGATTATATCATCACTGCTTCTCATCATTGGTGCTTCTAATGGAAGCAGGGAAACTCACAGTGATCATGTCTGAACATGGGGTAAATTTTATCATGTGTTCTGGAGAAGGAGGAAGAATTTGGTATGGGTTGTTTTTGGCAGTAGTTCATGGACATTTATTAGACCAGTCAGCACACCTAAAAAGCTGAAGTTGTATAAATGCCTTGCACAAATTAAGCATAAAATGGTGCCTTGTGCTGCATGGTCTGTTAATCCGCCTTGTTCAGTATTGTCAAACTCAGTGTTTCTCAAACTGTGGGTCGGGACCCACTAGGTGAGTCACAAGCCAATTTCAGGTGGGTCCCCATTCATTTCAATATTTTATTTTTAATATATTAGACTTTATGCTGCCATGGTCTGTGACTGCATTTGGGGAAATGTTGCAAACCTGTACTTTCAACAAGCTACTATGTATATTCTTTTAACAATGATAGTCAATGGGACTTACTCCTGGGTAAGTGCAGGTAGGGCTGCAGCAGAGGATTGTTAAAAAAATTTCCTGTTTGATTATATCACTTCCAGTCATGACATCACTTCCGGTGGATCCTGACGGATTCTCATTCTAAAACGTGGGTTCTGAGGCTAAAAGTGTGAAAACCACTGGTCTAACTTGTCATTGCAGTGGTTTTCCAAGGCCACAGGCAGAGAGACTTTTCCAGTCAATTCTCCAGTTGAGATTTTGGAGATTAAAGGCTATCGGTATTCCTGTTCCTTTTGTGAATAATGATACTGTAGGATTGCCTGTTAAAATGAGAAGGAACTCTGTAATAATAATAATAATAATAATTAGTAGAAGTAGTAGTAGAAGTAGTAGAATAATAATAATAATAATAATAATAAGTAGTAGTAGTAGTAGTAGTAGTAGTAGTAACTTTATTGTCATTGTGCTACAGCACAACAAAATGTATGCACCTTTGAGATACAAGCATAAATGTATACAACAATTCCAACAATCACACTCTGCACACTCACCCACACATTCTATACAACATGCATCATAATATAAAACAGTGTAACAGACCATAATGCCCAGGAGCATGGTAACAACTATATCGCCTTATTCAATGCAATTATGGCTGTGGGATAAAAACTGTTCAGGAATCGTGTGGTGCTGCTCTGATAGTTCTGTGTCGTCTACCCGAAGGAAACAGTTCAAAGAAGGGGTCTCTCAGAATACTCTGTTACTTCTGCAGACAGCGAGACGTATAGATGTCCTCCAAAGCTGGTAGATGAAGGTTGATGCTAACATGACGGAACATTCAAACAGACATTATTTACAGCAGATAATTGAGACTGCACTTTTAGCAGCTGTCTTTCAGATTTTTAGCAATTTTACAAGAATCGTGAGTCTTTCCTAGATATATGAAACAATAGGGAAACAGACATCCGAAGGACTTGACAATTGGTAGCTATTGTTTCATATTTCCAGGAAAGAACTTTAAAAGGCTTTTTGTACAATGTGGATGGTGATGCCTGTTAAGATTATTTGAAAATTGTGCATTATGATTTTCAATTTTATTGTAACAGGAAAATATACTTCATTGATGCTAATTTATAGCTAATTTAATTTTCATTTGCTATTCTGTTTACATAAAATGCATTGTAAGCTTCAGTTATTATCTCAAGAACTTATCTTGGGTTGAAACAGTCTTTTAGAGATAATTCACAAGAATTATTCATGAAAGCAAACCTAATAATTAATTAAAATATTTTAACAAGGATGCTTTTGGATCTGAAATATGCTCTTTTGTTTGGCACTCATGTAAACAAAGTTGCAAACTTCCAAATTACCGTATGATCTAATAACACTAAGTAGGCAATTTCCATTGTTCCTAGGAGAATATATTTAATGGGCTTGCAAGTTATGTTCAGAGTCAGTAAACTTCCAAGTCAGTAAGAAGAGTCAGAGTCAGGCATAAAAGACTTGCTGAAAAGGAATAGGAGATCTGTATGTGATATTATTTATGGGTTACCTATCAAATTCCAGTAGAAATAATTCTTGCAGACAATAAGCGTTCTTAACTTTGCATCTGTGCTGAGATATCCCATGTGTGCTGTTAAGCCTGTATGTAGTGGTTTGCACAACTGGGTGCTCTTAAAGCACATGAAACAATGTCCTGCTTTTCTTATTGTTTTTATCTGTTCTTCTCACACATTATCTCACATTTTTTTTTATTTATCTGTACTTTTGCATCTCAATATATCTCCATTTTAACCAATCTGTATGTTTTTTTCTGAGTAGTAAATCCAGCAGAAGGCAGACAGCTTCTTAGATTCATCACTGCTACTCAGTGCTACTGATCAGTGCTGCTCAGCATTATACTCTTCCCTAATACATCTGGACAGCACTCTATTGTGGGTGGAATAATTCACGATTCTTCTGTAGTCCTATGCATGCCAACTCAGAAGTGGGAATTTTGTGTCAGCGGGACACTCTTACTGCTGTCGCATATGGTCCATTGGATTGGGTCATAACTGTCTTGAGCAACAAAGTTGTACAAACACAACTATATGGATGTTGTTGTTAGTTGTTGAGGTTGAAAGTGTAGAAGTGAGGTGTGCTAGGTCACTACACTCATAGTGGGTACTTCACACATTTTCACACATGCCCTGTCGTGCTTCATTAAGGCTTTTCTGCCACTGTTAATACAATTGTTCTATTTCTAACATCAGGCTAAATTATCTTACCAAGAACTACACTTCAAAATTATTGTTCTTTTCTTCTAGTTTTAAACTATGGGTCAAAGTTTAGGATTCCTGGCTCAGAAATAGAGAGAAATATGTCCTACAATATGATTCTTTCCCTTTCTCCTTCTCTGGTCTGCAGGATTCCCCCCCTCCTTTTTTTTTAACCTTTGCTAGCTCTGATTAGTAGAGATAAGATAATTGGTCCCACCCTCTCAAACCCTCCTTCACAGTGACTTGCCTGCTTTCTGCCTCTTTTGAATGTGTGCTAATTATCCAAGCAAATCCTAAACATTAAAGCCTGCTTAAGCCTCTTCATTATCAGCTCATTTTCATCCCACTCAAAAGTCACCATGGCATGTATGGTGAGTGGGTTTGTGGAATCCCTCATGAAGTGTATTCCTCAGAGAGTAGACAGGGGACTAATGTGGGTGGTGCTGAATATCAGAGTGTATAAAATCCAACAAACTAGAAAACTTTGGGGAACCAGAATGCCTCAGAGAATTATTGTGAATGGAAATAATACCAGGACCAACTAATAATGTCATACTGGTAACATGCAATTTCCCCCACTCCCATCAAAATGCTGAGAGTGATCTTGGTGAAAAAGTTTCTGGAGGAAAAATCCATTACGGGGTACAAGCCATGATGTGTATGCGCAACCTCCTGATTTTAGAAATGGGTTATGTCAGAATGCCAGATGCAAGGGAGGGCAGCAGGATGCAGGTCTCTTGTTATCTGGTGTGCTCCCTGGGGCATTTGGTGGGCCACTGTGAGATACAAGAAGCTGGACTAGACGGGCCTATGGCCTGATCCAGTGGGGCTGTTCTTATGTTCTTAAAATCAGGGAGGCATCCAGGGGAGAAAATGCAGACATCAGTTAGACTCACATAGGTTGGGGAATTCATACTCAGGATATGACAAACAGAGAACATTTCTGGATATACTAAATCAGTGTTTCTCAACCAGTGGTACAAGTACCACCAGTGGTACTTGAGGTGATGTCTGATAGTACTTTTGGAATCCCTAGACACTGCTGCCTGGCAGCGAGACCAGGAACACAACACAACGAACAGTGGTTGGAGGCTCAGCTCAGCCGACAGAGTTCCAAAGCATGCTTTTCCATGCTCAAAAAACTTTCCTGTCCACCCTGAGCCTCTTACTGGTGTTTGTCATGTTGTGCCTGGCCTCCCAACCTAGAAGTAACTGGCAATGACATCATAGCCAGTTACTTCTGGTGGTACTCCAAATAGTTGGACCGTGTGAAGTGGTACAGTGGAGGACAAATGTTGAGAAACTCCGTACTAAATGATAATGCCTTAGAATAGTTGGTCTTGAAAACAACCAGAAGAGAGGCAACACTAGACTTGAACACATATAGTGCCCAGGGCCTAGTGTGATACATAAGGGTTGTGGAACTGATAGAGAACAATGACCACAGTGCCTCACTATATGTCCTGCCACCTTCTAGAGTTCTTTGAGCGTGTCAATAAACATGTGGATAGAGTTAATTCAGTTGTCATTGTATACTTCCAGAAAACTTTCAATAGAATCCCTCATTAAAGGCCCTTGAGTAAACCTATCAGTCATTAAATAATAGGGCAGGCTTCTTTATGGATCTGGTTTAGGACTGATTTAGGGCCCAGTCCTATCCAATTTTTCAGTGCCAATGGGGCATGCACTGCATCCTGTGATGGGGAGGTAGTTCCAGAGGCCTCCTTAAAGTATATGAACATTTGTTCCCTTACCTTGGGGCTGCAGTGCAACTACACTGGAGTTGGAAAATTGGATAGGATTGGGCCCTTAAACAGCAGAAAGCAGAGTAGAGGGAAATTTTAAATGGGAAATTTTATTATTTTTATAAGAACATAAGAACATAAGAACAGCCCCACTGGATCAGGCCATAGGCCCATCTAGTCCAGCTTCCTGTATCTCACAGCGGCCCACCAAATGCCCCAGGGAGCACACCAGATAACAAGAGACCTCATCCTGGTGCCCTCCCCTGCATCTGGCATTCTGACATAACCCATTTTTAAAATCAGGAGGTTGTGCATACACATCATGGCTTGTGCCCCGTAATGGATTTTTCCTCCAGAAACTTGTCCAATCCCCTTTTAAAGGCATCTAGGCTAGACGCCATCACCACATCCTGTGGCAAGGAGTTCCACAGACCGACCACATGCTGAGTAAAGAAATATTTTCTTTTGTCTGTCCTTACCCGCCCAACACTCAATTTTAGTGGATGTCCCCTGGTTCTGGTATTATGTGAGAGTGTAAAGAGCATCTCCTTATCCACTCTGTCCATTCCCTGCATCATTTTGTATGTCTCAATCATGTCCCCCCTCAAGCGTCTCTTTTCTAGGCTGAAGAGGTCCAAACACCGTAGTCTTTCCTCATAAGGAAGGTGCCCCAGCCCCGTAATCATCTTAGTCGCTCTCTTTTGCACCTTTTCCATTTCCACTATGTCTTTTTTGAGATGCGGCGACCAGAACTGGACACAATACTCCAGGTGTGGCCTTACCATCGATTTGTACAACGGCATTATAATACTAGCCGTTTTGTTCTCAATACCCTTCCTAATGATCCTAAGCATAGAATTGGCCTTCTTCACTGCCGCCGCACATTGGGTCGACACTTTCATCGACCTGTCCACCACCACACCAAGATCTCCCTCCTGATCTGTCACAGACAGCTCAGAACCCATCAGCCTATATCTAAAGTTTTGATTTTTTGCCCCAATGTGCATGACTTTACACTTACTGACATTGAAACGCATCTGCCATTTTGCGGCCCATTCTGCCAGTCTGGAGAGATCCTTCTGGAGCTCCTTACAATCACTTCTGGTCTTTACCACTCGGAAAAGTTTGGTAAGATAAACCAAAAGATAAGATAAACCAAAACGGTTTTGTATGATATTCCGAATGTTTGCATCTAAATAAGTGGTGAAGTGCTTAATTGTATCCTAAGGATCTGTACCTTCATCTGTACCTTCATCTTGTCCATATATCAGTGGCTACTTGATTTATCAGACTGGAGAAGTTAAAGGCTGCTGGACACAACACTGGTCCTGTGTATGGTCAACATAGAAACTGGTGTGCCATAGCTCATGTTGACCACGCTAGCATAATAAACAGGAATTATTTGTTGGAATGCTATTTTAATTATATATTTTCTTCTATTTTCTTTCAGTTTGCTCCCAGTATTCAAGAGGAGTTTTTGCCATTTTTGGACTGTATGATAAAAGATCAGTACATACCTTGACCTCATTCTGTAGCGCCTTGCACATCTCCCTCATCACACCAAGTTTCCCCACAGAGGGTGAGAGCCAGTTCGTGCTGCAACTGAGACCTTCCTTACAAGGAGCACTGCTAAGTTTGCTGGGCCATTATAAATGGAATCGTTTTGTCTTCCTTTATGACACAGATAGGGGTAAGTAGTAAAACAGCTTCCTGCGCCATTCAACTATTGTGAGAAGCATTTATGCGCTGTTGAAAGGAACGGATACTGCCATGATTCATTCACTGAAGCTGGGTTGAATAACTTGTAGGCTTGTTGGCTGTATATGACAGTACTGAGACACATTTACGTGGCCCATAGAGCCTTGTTAGACATTAGAGACGTTCATTTCCTGGTATTTTAAATAGCTGTTTTAAATATTATATTTTTAGCTCTCGTGACTATGAAAATAAGTGCCAGAATAACAGCAATATGAATGAAGAGCTTAAAATAAAGAACAAAATTTTAAAAGTAGAAATTTATTTACTTAAAAATACTATTTTTAACTTAAAATATTGTTTCTCTCACTTCACAATCTTGTTGATGGTCTGCTTAAAGATGTTTCACATTTCTGTTTAATAATTCTGAAATGGGCATGAGAGCAGTCGAGGAGCCACTTCTAAGTTCAGTTGAGTTCAATGAAGGAGATGCAAGCATTGACGAACATAAAAATGCTGAACTTTGACTGAGTTTTGCCCACCATCATAGCATAAATGCAACATGTGCCCTGTTTATAGCTTGGTGTGTGCATAGCATTAATGCAACTTATATGCATATTGCATATATATATTTACATTTATATATTTTTGTACCTTATTACACTTATATTTTGTAAGTGAACTATGCCAGTTGCCCACAGCCCTTTCTTGCTGTGACTTTCTGTGCTGATTATTTTGCACACTTCATTATGTACCACTTTGTCTATGGTGACTCATTTTTGTTCTTTGTTTCTCAAGCACCCAGATAAGAAACCTTTCAAAAGTAGCTATTGTGTATTGAGTGCTGGTATTTTCAATTATTTCTGCATTGCAATCTGTCTTGTGATCAAACTGCAGTAATTCAAAACCAAATGTGGAAAATAAACAATTGTAACTCTCCTTCATAGGAAGCCCACAACATTCACAGTCAGGAAACAAAAACACAGGCTGAATTCACCTTTTCTCATCTAAATTCCAAAGGCTAATTACGTCCATACCAGTCTGAAGTCTGCAATGGCATACCAAGGGCAGCTTCAGAACCACATTTCTGACAATATGCTTTGTAAATTATTCCTCAGGATCTTATCGCAGAAACTTTGAAGTTATCAGTGTGATTTTGAAATGGAGATGATACGGTTATTTATGCTGCAGTTTTCCTGCCTTTGAAAGAGGAGCAAACATATTAGTCTGTGGCAGCAAATCCAGTGAAAATCCTTATGGTGCCTTAACACAATCCTGTGCATGTTTAACTGTGTTCATCAGGGCTTGCTTTCAGGACAGTGTACATAGGACTGCAGCGTTAAAAACTAACGGTTTTAGCATGGTAGTCTTTCGTAGGCTGAAGCTCATGTTGTTAGATGCACCTGGCAAAGTGGGCCCTCGCCCATGACAGTTTAAGCCTCAGGGGCAGACCAATCCAACAGAAATCACGCAGCATTGTAGCTGTGTTGGCACAGGCTAAGCTGCCTCCTGTGGGGGATTTTTGGCTGCTGTTGGTCTCTCCTGGTAAAAGGACATCTCTGCTTCCCCATTCAACCCCTCCCCTGGGGTGGACGTATCTGCTGCAGCAGGCCTCCCAATGACTGCCAGCTTCAGTGGGAAGGCTCTGGCCTTCCCGCCAATGTACCTGTGCCTTGAGCTATTGCTAAGTGCTTTAAGATGCTTTTGTGACAGCATGTGCCAGCAGAACTTGGGTTTTTAGGTCCTTATTTTCACAGCATATTTGTTTAGAAACAGACATGTATTTCAATTATAGCTATTTTTTAAATGATATATGAATTGTACAGTTAATAATAACGCAGGCCAACATGCATTTTGCTTCCTTTAGCGTTACACCAACTCCTGGTTATATTTGGGATGCTGATTCCAAAAATGGCATCCGTTTTGCCCTATCACGTCTAGTTTTGGAGAGATAGTATAGCCTATTTAGTGAATGGTGCAAGCAGCTTTCTCATGAGCAAGCCTACACCACGGCTTCCTCTTGAGGAAGCTGCTTGAACCATTCACTAAAGAGGCTATACTATATCTTCAAAACTAGATGCGATAGGGCAAAACGGATGCCATTTTTGGAATCCGCACCCCAAATTCATATCAAACCACCATAAAGTTTGGGGAAAACTTTTGTGACCTTCAGTTTTGTAGGCCTGTGTAATTGGAAACCAATCACCTTAGATATTCCTGTTCAGAAATACAACAAAGCTAATGTCAATTATGCATGCCACCTGCTGTATCCTGTATTTCAGGTGTATAATAACCCAACTCTATGCTCCTCCCGCACTGCTGCACCAAGAAGACATCCTGATGGGGCAGTCTCCTCTGGTTAAGGGAACATTTTTTCCCCTTACCAGGAGGTAAGCCTCCATGGCATGGAGGAGTCTACCGGAACACATGCCAGTGAAATCACTTGTGCAGGTCCATGAGTACAGAGGCAACAGGATCCGGTTTGGGAAGGGGGTTTGGATTTGGTGGCCTCCACCGCCGCTGCACCCGCCCACTTCTCGAACGTGATTTGCCTTCTCCCCTGCCCCTGTTACCATCCCTTTCTGCTGTCCCCCAACTTACATGTGTCAACAGGTCATTGCTGTATGTGAGGGAACTGCAGCCCCCCTGCTGGCGCTCCAGCAGCGTGCGACTTCATGGGCAACTAGAGACCCTTTTGCGACTGCTATAAGGTTGCGTTCGCTGATGCAATACTCATTCCACCAGCGGATAGACCTTTTCAGATTGGGCCGCAGAATACATGGGATGCATTCAGGGATGCCCAGTAATGTCCATGAGTAACAACTCTTGAAGTGAAGTCTAGACATGTAATATAATTAAAAATATTTATATACCACTCTTCAGCAAGAAGTTTACAAAGCCAAGTCAATGAAAAGATAAGTCTCTATCCCAGGGGGCTTACAATCTTAAAAAAGTGACAAAAAACAAAATACTGCACACAGTAGACACAAGCAGACATGCACCAGAGAAGACACAATGTTGGGGTGAAGAAGGACAGTTGCTCTCTCCTTATTATATATGAGAGCCACCACCTTAAAGGTTAATCTTTGCCCAAGTAGCACATTTACTATTGTGATTTAGGGCGCAATCCTAACCCACTTTCCAGCGCTGGAATAGCTGTGCCAGTGGGGCATGTGTTGCATCCTGCAGTTGCGGGGCAGTCATGGAGGCCTCCTCAAGGTAAGGCAATGTTTGATTCCTTACCTTGGAGTTGCATTGCCCTTAATGTTGGTGCTAGAAAGTTGGTTAGGATTGTGCCCTCAGTATCCTGAGTTCACAGTAGGTTTGTAGCTGATATCGTTGGAAAAAACGGCTTTGTTGTGCAGTTACACAAATTGCACATGTGTGGTGTGCATCAGTGATGCAGATCTATGCTGCCGTCTCTGTTTTTGAATGGGGAACATCATAATAACCTACATGCGGTTGGTAACGAAGGTTCAGATCTGCTTTGCAAAAATGGTACATCTGCTTTTGAGGATAAACATCCCAAACATTTGATGCCATCATGAGGGACAGCAGAAATAGCTATGGAAATAAAGGAGCAGTTTTCACCCGCCACAGACAGTATCTTGCTATTTTTATTTCTCATTGTGAAGGAAAAACGGGTTATTTTTGAGATGAATGTGAGAGAAATCTTTTGTTTCCATAATAGGAACTACGTTCCTCACAAAGAAAACAGGTGCTGTGATATACTCGACTGGATACCAAACACAGCTTGGTTAAGCAGTCTCAGTTCTGCCAAATGTGTTCCCTGGTGTCTCTGGAGTACAGCTGGACACAGCTGCATTGTGTTACATCAGGGTGTCTCTCAAAGCATGCCATTGGTTTCCAGGAAGTTACTTCAGAGTTACCTCATTGACATGATTTTGGGCATCATTAGTAAAATGAGGGTATTCAAGGCCACTACTAAACCTAAGGTCAGTAACACTGTCTGACAGGCAGTTAATAGATGAAGTATCCCTTAGGACAGGCAGCCAAGGAAGCCTTGAAAAAAGTCAAAGGAGGAAGCCAACCACACATCCAAACTCGTATGCTTTAGAATTTTATTTCACTGTGGACATCTGAGTCCGGCAGCTGCTGTACTTAGCCTTTTATATGGCCACAGGTGTTGGCTTCAGTGCTGGAACGCACAGTGGTGGGAGACAAAGGCAAGCATAGTGGCAGCTGCCAGGGGTTGGCGGCAGTGCCAAGTAAACATTGAATGTAAAACAAATACATGTGCCAGTTGGGCCCCAAACAGAGTTTCTCGTTTAGAAAAAATTAACTTGTCTTTTGAGAAACGTTATCCATGCACCATAGACGAATGTCCAAAGCTGTTATAAGGTACAAGGCAGGCATTTTGTTGAAATTTACAAAGAGAGTGAGTGAGAAAGAGAGAGAGAGAGAGAGGATTAGAAAAAAAAAATAGGTACACATGCTTTACAAAAGCAGAATCTTGCTAGTTTTCTTGAAATGATCTCATATTCTTGTGCACACATTGGACCAAATTCACTCAAGTTTTGCTGGCAACAGCTTTCCTTGAATACCTGCATCCTGAATTTAGGAGACTGCAGGGAGGTCATGAAGGTTCTTGAAGGGGCTGCGTCTCCAGGATCTCCCATCACATGGACATCCTATTGACATTGTGGCCAAGATCCAAAGAACTAATACAGTACAACTAAGCCAGAGGACTTTTTTTTAGATTTGAACATTAGACCTCTATGCCTTATTGCAACCTGCTTTTGAAAAGCTCTTCCATTTCAAAGGTGGACCACTTTATGAAGAGATGGTGGTCAAGACACACATGCCTGAAGCCTCCTTAGGCAAGCAGTACTAGTTGCACAGTTCTTTGGATTCCAGCCAACATGCTTAAACTGGAAGGCAAGTACTTGCTGTATTGTACCTGTCTGCTTCCTTCCGCTACTGCGTCTGTGACAACAACAAAGTTGGTGACAAGCCAGTGACAAGTATGGGGAGGGTTGTGGAGAGAAATGAAAATTGCGTGTTCTGTGAGAATCGGAACCCTGAATGTTTCTATACCTGGATTCAGTGTTTCTCCCAAGCTGACTTCAGCTGTTGATTTGGATCATTGTAATATAATCTCAAGAGGCAAATGTGAAAGTTCTTCTCTTCTGCACTTCTCTTCTTCCACACTTCACCATTATTCTTTGAATACGTTAAGGGACAAGGGTATCTGTAACTGTTAATAAACTGATGGACCAATTCTAAGGGAGCTGTCTTCAGAGTGCCTCTTCTGCTTGTAAAAGGCTCACCAGCAATAAACTCAGGAGCATGCTTCCCCTTCCTGCCTTTCCCTTCCTGCCAGCAGATCTGGAGCCACCCACCACCAAAGGTAAGGTGGTGGAGGAGGCAGGAAGGGGGGGGTGGGATGGCGGGTGGGGGAGGGCAAAACAAGATGAGGTGGGGAGAGGTGGGAGTGAGGCAGCAAAGTTTTATGGAATGGGCAAATCGGGTCTGGGAAGGGTGCAGGTTCAACAGCAGCAGCAGTGGCTGCACGAACCTGCTTGGCTATTTACCCCTCTGTGCAGATCTGAGGGAACCCCTCCTCTTGCATCATGAAAGCTTACCCCCAGGTAAGGGAACAATTGTTCCCTTATGCAGAGGATCCTAACTCCCCTCCCAGGTGATCCAGCGCAGTGCCAGGCTACTCAGATCTGTGCTACCTCTTTAGATGGCGCAGATCTGAGTAGCCCCATTGGGGGTGCCAGTGCATTATCCAGGGTAAGGGGAATTAATTCCCCTTGCCCCAGGCGGAGCTGTAGCCACCCCCAACCCTGCGCTGGATACGGGGCAGGCCAGCCGGCCTGCCAGTTCCATCACAGGTTAGGATTGGGTTGTAATTTCAGTAGTACCTTCTGTTCCACTGTTATAAACAGTACTAAACCTATCATTTATATTACTATTATTATTATTAACAGTATTTATATACTGCTTTTCAACAAAAAGTTCACAAAGCAGTTTACAGAGAAAAATCAAATAACTAAATGGCTCCCTGTCCCAAAAGGGCTCACAATCTAAAAAGATACAAAAGAACGCCAGCAGACAGCCACTAGAAAAGACATTGCTGGGGCAGTTACTCTCCACCTGATAAATAAAAGAGGAGCACTGACTTGAAAAAGTGCCTTTTACCCAGTTAGCAGGGTTTATATGGCAGTGATAAGCCCTTCTAGTTTAAGAACTACATTGAACCTTTTCCTGCTTTTTCTAACTTTCAAATCTGGACCCTTTTCGAATCATCTATGTCTAAATAATAGTTAATGCTCACCTGGATGGTTCAGCCCAGACGCAGTTTACAGCGAGAATTAGGCCTAATAGGCAAAGCAATCTGGGTTACTTCTCACTCTGGATTTTTCACTCCTTTCTGGCTTTTTTATTCTATTTTCCTTTTTCTTTCTTTCACTTCTGTGTGTGACAAAAAAATTTCACCTCCCAGCTGGCTATTTCTTTTTAACAGACCAAGCCTGCAGGGAAAACACAGAAATGACTCTGTACATAAGTTTCACTCATCTGTTTGATTCAGCACCTTACAGGATTTTTACATAACAACCAGTTCAGGTGCTATGGAACAAGCTTTGCCATGTGATAATGATATGCTCTGTAAGCTGTGCCTCGGGGTCTGATGGAGAGCTAGACAACTTCTGGGCTATGACATGATTTTCATTGCTTCTAATTAAGGATTTGTAGACAGTGACAACTCAGTTGTTGAAAACAGTTAAAATAGAAATCAAGATATACCCGGAGGCTTCAAAAGAAAACTCAACCTCAAATAACTCCTACAAATGATTGGAGAATATTTTAATTTGTACATTTCTGTGCAAACATTTTTGAAATAGTGGAAGTAGAAATATTTGATATAGGAATGAACTGTATGACTTTTCTGGGATTTTTATATATTCTTAAGGATAATAAGAATTCAGATTGGTATTTGCACCTTTTACAGCCCAATTCCAACTTGTGCTGGAACAGGTCGGCTGGCAGACCTGTGCTGTATCCAGCACAAGTTTCAGGCTCCTCGTGGGTCAGCCCGAGGCAAGGAGAGGCTTTTCTCCTTACCTCTGGGAGAGCCACAGCGTCCCCAATAGGGCTACTCAAATCTGTGCCACCTAAAGCGGTGACGCAAATCCAAGCAGCTCAGGACTGCCCTGGACTGCCTGGAAATGGGGCTTGAATCTGGCATAAGTGCCAGATCCTGGCCCCGCCTCCTGCTCCCCACCACCCACCCCAGGTACGCACACTGCCTGCCCTGAAATGCCTCCCTCCCACCTCCTTCCTGCCCTCTCCATGCCCCCCCCCCCCCACAGACCCCTGTGCTGGCTGAGCTCTGCCATCTCACCTTTCCCTGAGGCCTGCATCTCCTTACATTAGCTCAAAAGTGTTCTAAGGCACTTTTGCGACGGCATTGGGCTGGTGCAAGGGGTCTGTGTCTGCCCGAGGGCGCCTCTGGGTTGTGCCCTTAGTCATGTCTCAGGGCCTCTTTGCATGTTACATTTTGAAGAAACTGTGTTGTTATTTTGGATGTGTTCATCTATGCAAAGATACTGTGAAAATCTTTTAAAGACTTGTCTGGCACATGGACTAACAAGTTCTACTGTGAATGGCAAGGGGGCAGCAACCTCTTCTGTTTCTTTGCACAGAGCCCTTTCTGTCTCTTTTGTTTTGCCATGCAAGAGACTGTCTGCCATGTTCTGAGCCCAGGAACTCCCCCCCCCCCAAATGCCCATCTAGCAACTCAATCCAAAATGAATTGTATTTATAACTACGTTTGTTCATATTGGTCCCTTGTTGCCCTTGACATTCCCAATCCACCCTTTGCTGTTTGTTACCCATCCCTCTTCCCTTCTTCTCTCTGCTGTCTCCCTCTACTCTTTCAACACTTAGAAGATTCTGTTCCTCTGTAAAGTATTGTGTGCGTCATTGGTACTATATAAACAAACAAATAAGTGCTTGTAACCAAGGAGATAGAAGCTTTCTGGGAAGTAAGGCAGATCTGTCTCCTCTGGGTTTCCGATAGGATGGCACAAGTAGTGATTTCACTAGCCTTTGCTTAGAGCTATCCATAGCAAGGTGTCCAACTTTTCCAAATCCTTCTACTGTATATCTCATAAATAAGTAACAAAAAGTTTGATTTTTGTACTGCATAAATAGAATCCATGCTCTAACTGGCACCGAATTACATATGTTCTGTTCTGTAGTTCCATGACATCAGGCTTCCCTTCTGCTGTGTTTATTTTGCATTTGCTTTTTAAAAATACAAGCATTTCTCAATTAATGTGGTCTTGATTTACACATTTTTGAAATTGCATAATTGGCAAATTAATACTAGAAGTCTAATTTACGCTGCCCAAGCACTCTATCAGCTAGTACAGTCGCTTGTACTGGCTGAGTAATGCGGCGACTCAGCTGTAGCAGAGACTGGCACAAGGACGCGCACCAGCCTCCCTGCGCCGCTTATCAGACTTTTGCAGGTAAATTGCGCTGGCCGAAGGTGGTCAGCATGGGGGGTTGGGGAAGGCAGGCAGCTTAGTGGGCAGACTGGCCTGGGGAAGGGGGTGGGACCGGCCTCTGGCATTTCAACTGTATCCAAATGCTTTCCCTGATTGAGTCAGCCGTAGATGGAGCTCCAGAATTTGCATCAGCAGATTCTCTGGTGCAGATCCAAAGCCCCATTGGTTTGGCTGCGGTGAGACACGGGGTAAGGGAATTAATTCCATTTACTTTGAATTGCGTGGTAGCTAACCCCAACACCCTGCTGGATACGGGGCAGGCCAGTTGGCTGCTGGTTGCAGTGTGGGTTAGGATTGGGCTGTGAACCAATTAGCTGCTAATTAAGGGCTATGGGAAAATTAATTATAATTTATGCATTTTTAATGTACACACTGATTTCTGAGAACATATCCCCTGTGTGCTTGTAACCAAGGAGGGATCTGAAGGCCTTAGGGATGGACCTCAACAAGTGGGAAACCCTGGCCTCTGAGCGGCCCGCTTGGAGGCAGGCTGTGCAGCATGGCCTTTCCCAGTTTGAAGAGACACTTTGCCAACAGTCTGAGGCTAAGAGGCAAAGAAGGAAGGCCCATAGCCAGGGAGACAGACCAGGGACAGACTGCACTTGCTCCCGGTGTGGAAAGGATTGTCACTCCCGGATTGGCCTTTTCAGCCACACTAGACGCTGTGCCAGAACCACCTTTCAGAGCGCGATACCATAGTCTTTCGAGACTGAAGGTTGCCAATACAAATCCCCTGTGTTGAGAGATGTCTATATTATTTCTTTGCTTTAGGTGCTTTATAGTACATTCCCTAAGGGATTTGGATAACATGTTAAGAAGAAGAGCCAGCCTCCCCCCTCCCCGGAACGCCACCTCCCCGCCCCCCACCCCCCTCCTTGCCCTTACTTACCATGCTGCGGCTTGGCGGTCTTGAGACCGCCAAGCAGCATAGGCCAGGCGCCTGCCTGGCGCTAGCTCAGCCACAGCCAGTGCTGGGTTAGCACAGGCAGTAGTCCAGCAGTAGGACTCTCCTTAAGGCACGTTTGCAACAGTGCGCGGTGGCACGAAGCCGCTGCGCCGAGCTCAGGATTGGGTTCTGAGAGTGCAATCCTCAGTCGTCTCTGGGCCGTCTTCTTGCACCGCCCAAGAGTGTCATGAACGTGCCATAAAGTACATTTGTGGCTACCCTCGAGCTGGCTGAGCCAGCACAAGGATGTATGCTGGCTGCCAGAGGCCACATTCAGGCCCAGTGGAGGTAAGTGTACGCTAACCAAGGCAGGTCAGCATGGGGAGCGGTTGAAGAGGGTGGTGAGTGGGGCATGAAGATGGGAGGCAGAGAGGGGGTGTTTTGGGGCAGGGATGTGCAAATTTGGAGGTGGATCGAACCTTGGAGGGGGCAGAATCATCTGCAGCACCTCAGACTACATCCTAACCCCCACCCTTGGCTCATCTGGCCTTACACAAGTTGCTTGGATTTGCGTCCGCAATTTTGCTGGTGCAAATCTGAGTAGCCCCATCGGGTGGCTTGCATGTGACACATGGTAAGGGGTAAAAAATCCCCTTACCCCAAGTTGTGCTCCAGCTGGCACCTACCTGGCACCTACCTTGAGCTGGATACAGTGCAGGCCTGCCTGTTCCAGCGCAAGTTAGGATTGGGTTGCCCAGAAAATAGACTGTACAGATGATTCAGTTTTCTATTATGGTATAAAGTTATAACAGGAGTGGGATTTTTTTTTTTTTTTGAAGTGGCAAAATAAAATAAAAAATCCATAGAGGAAAAGGTTCGTAAAGTAAAGCAAAGTAATAAGAACAAGAGAAAAAGGAACAAAAATTATAAATGTTTTAACAATAGAAATGGCAAGAGAACCCAATTCTGGATAAACTATAAAAACATCATGGCAATTACATTTCCTAAATTCACATACAGACTTGGATTATATGAGGTGAACAAAGAATATTTCAGGTTCACTAGTTTCAAAGAATGATTAATTATTTTTTTAAAAAAACACTATGTGTGCTGCTGATTTAAGCAAATTTCAGTGGCTATGGAACTGATGAACCACTTACTAATATGACCAACAGCCATGTTATTCTAGGCTGGTTCATAGTGTGCAGCCACACTGGGGTAACTTCTGGTGTGCTATAGGCTGGTTGGGGACCGTGGTGCGATGACGAGACATCCATATACACACCTACTCCACTGCGCCCTGGGGGGTCTATTTGGATCTGCTCCAGCCTTTTGGCTCAGGTCAATCTGAGTGGGTTTGAGGGGGTGTGTTGAGACCAGGAAGGGAAAGTAGGCTGCCACCAATACCTGCCCTGATCTTCCCCTAGAACATTCCCCATGTTGACATGCTGGCTCGAGTGGGGGATGCTCCATCCTTTGGGCCAGGGAGCCGTTTAGTTATTTGATTTTTCTCTGTAAACCGCTTTGTGAACTTTCGTTGAAAAGCGGTATATAAATACTGTTAATAATAATTAATAATAATAAGATAAGTAGCTGAGAAAGGGAACCATCCTCAGTTCCACTTACCCAAAATTGTTATGTATGCCATGGCCATCATTAAGGGTTGTGCAAATAAAACACACTCCTTTCTGGTGTTTCTGATAGCAGATGTTCTGGGTTTTGTAGATTCATTTCTGGGACAGTCATTTTTCCCCCTTCCACTTTGCAAACGTTTTCCTTCCTGCAAAAGTCATTCAAAATCGTCCAAGTGAAAGAGAATGGTTTTGACTGTGTCTGATTGAACAACACCCCGTTTAACAGCTGTGTGTTGGTAATACTGGAAATGTCTCTCTTAGAGGAGAAGAGGTTCTGTTAATCAGCATTTGAGCTCTGGCTTTTATATCTCTCAAAGCATCTTCATATTTGAAGCTCTCTTCATTCCCTATCACTTCTTTTGCATAATAGGCCAATAGTGATGGTGCTTTGAAATTTAGAATCTATAGCTATGTAGCATCTTTCCTTCTGATTGGTCTACAGGAAGTAGGCACTGCAGAACACAATTTTACAAATTAAAGTAACTATATATATCGGTATTCAGCAGAATTTTAGTTTCCCTCCCATACGTATATACAGTATGTTACATCATTCTCACAATCAAAAACATTATGTTTAGACACACATTTAGAAATGCTTTTGAAGGAAATTGTTGGGGAAGAAAAATACACATGCATGCACCATCTTTCAGAAACACTCCTGCCTTTAGCTGACATTAGGTATAAGAAGTGACCAAAACAAAGACTCATAAAATACATTAGTTTGCAATTTAAACGTACATATGCTTCAGAGTAGACCTTTGAACCTTGCTGTGAATTTTGCCCTCATAACCCAGAATGATCTCTTGATTTTTTTTCTCCTTATGACTCCATCTTTTGGGGGTTTAAAATGCTTCTAATCGCCCAATCCCATCATCACGTTGGTAGATCTTGCAATTCACCAATTCATCCCAGCAAATTGTCTTTTCCAAAGCCGTCTGTTTGTGTTTCTTGTGTCTTTTTCAGCCCAATCCTAGCTAAATCGCCCTGCTCTGCTGATGCAGCCACATCACCAGAGTGCATGGTGCATCCTATTTGAGGGAGAGAGCAGTCCCAGAGGTCTTCTCTGAGTAAGAGAACTCTTCATGATACTAAATATTTGCTTGTAATGCAGCAAGTCTTAGGATCAGGTTGTAGGTAAAACACAGATTGTGGGTGCCTGTGATAAGCCAACTGTATTCAGAACTGAATCAAAAATTAGAGTTGCTTCACACTTTACATGGAAATCATGTGTAACTTGTGTGATGTATTTTAACATTCAGTGAGTCCTGATTGGCTGGGACTTCCTATTGAGTATTCACTCTGTGTTTAGGAATGTGAACCTTCCCATTTCACTTTATTTGTTTACCATGGTTGAAACCTCTATGATTGAAATTGAAAACCTCTATGTTTTCAATTTTCACATAAAGTGGATTCTTAATGCAGTATGGAAATCAAGTTATCCTTTTAAACTTGGTTGTTTCCTCCGTAAACCTAATGACATAGGTGCAAGCCCATTGAACCTAGATAGTTTTACTTTCGCGTGAACATGCAGAGAAGAAAGCTGCAAGTTTCCAAACCTGTATCAGAATTTATCTTCAGTAGTGTACTTTCTCAGAAACAAGACAGTTTTGTAAATGGTAGCAGCAGTTGCTAAGTATTACAAAGAGCAATTTTTGGGACATGTTAGAAGGCTTTGGTGTTTGATTTTTCCATGCTGAGTTGTGCTTGTAACATACTGTAGTCATTCCTTAAAGCTTGAAATCCTGTTAAAAGAACATAGTTAAAAGAAAATATGGAGAAAATATTTCCCCTAAATTTCAAATATGAACCCCTACCTTGCCAAATCTCCATCAATTCAACTGCTCTCTTCTGTCCATAACCTATTAAAAATGGCATGGGCTATCTCTTTATGGTTCAAAGCAGTAGCATAAGATATATTTCCATTTCTTGCCAACATAGGCCCTTTTCACTAGGAATTGTCTGACTGCTGTGCCTGGCTGCTGTCAATCATATATTCCAGTTATTATTTTCCCCATATTCCCTTGGCCCTCTCCACCAGCCTGTAATGAACCATTTGGTGATTTCTTTGTATCTCTGCAACTCTAATGATATCCCATCTCTTAATACTCCCTTGCCAATTTTTAAACAATTTGCCAAGCAGGGAGAATTAATAACAAGATTTCAAAATGTCTTTAATATAGCCCCTGTGCCCCTGTGAGCAATTCGTAATATTTTGTCTCCACACCCCACACTCCATGCTGTCATTCAGCAGAGTAAAAAGAATAGAGGGTTTGTTAGAAAAAGGAAGAGAGCCCTGAGGACAACCTACTGCTTGCTACCCATTAAATTTAAGGAAATGTTTAAGTTATTGTCTCAATTCTGTATTCACTGCCTTTGCATACTAAAATATTTCAAGGAATCCCTATAGGTGTCAAAATCCAGAGTACCTGGCTCAACAAACTGCATTTGAGTTCTCACTTTTGTTGGGGTATATCCTTTTCTCCTGCTTGTAGAAGGCTGCTGGTGGGCCAGTGGGGGAGATGGAATGCTAGACTAGATGGGCCTCTGGCCTGATCGAGCAGAGTTTTTCTTATGTTCTTTTGCTGAGCAATGAAGATATTTAATGAAGCTGGCTCTGCCTCTTAGGCAGGTTATGTTGAAGATGTGTCTACAGTGAAGTTTTCTTGCATTACTGGGTTGCTATAGTTCTTGTTGGCATCCTTCAGTCTCGGAAGACTATGGTGTCACGCTCTGAATGGTGGTTCTGGAACAGAGTGTCCTCTCCAGTGCACGAAGCCTGGGTAAAGTAGGTATGGAGGATAGGCTGTTACCTATGCAGCAAATCCCCCCTCTCCACATCACTGAAATGGTCCAATGGAAAGGCAGAGGCCAATATGGTTGGTTCCAGCGGCGTTGCAGGAGTTGCCAGAACGTGACTGTGTTCAGCCATGAATTGCCTCAGGGATTCCGGCTCCGGATTTTGCCTCGAGGTTGACACCTGAAGCCTTTTCCATAACTGGATGCAGCCACAAGGCAGTGGAGGTTTGGGATCAGAGTTTTCCTTCTCTCAGATGAGCTGCCTTCCCAGGCTGACGGGTAGAGTCCCATCTACCCGGTGGCTGTTTAGTCGCCTTTTACGACAAGTACAGCCAAACTGAGGGCCTATTCTTATCCCCAGCCCCCAGGGGATGTTGCTATAGTAAAAGAGTAGTAATAATAATAAACTAAACTAAATAATAAATAACTAAATAATTAATAATAAATAATAAATAATATAAGCCTAACCAAATCCTGATTTATTTATTTTTTTAAAGAAGTCAAGATCTTTCTTTGTCCCAAAGAATTTCTCCCAAAGTTCTTTCATTTAGGTAAAAGCAGCCATGGGGGCCCTGATTCAGATCAGGACTGTGGTGCTGAAGAAAAGGGGATGTTAACCCTTCATTTCCACCGTTTCCTCAACTGAAAATTCCTATCCTAAAAGCTGCAGTTAGCTGTGAGGGGAAACATACATTGTTTCCCCTCACATTGAGGTACTACATGGTACCTCTTTTTTCTCTTTTGTACTTAAAAGGGCTGTGCTAGGCTGAGCCCAGTTATCTCATGGGCTGGATAATGAGCTTCCATGGGCCTCATCCAGCCGCAGGCCTTATGTTATAAAACACTCCGAATTAGATGAACCGATGGCTTGATTTGGTATTTTATGGCAATTTCACATGTACTTTCAGAAGTATATAAGGTTCTCTTTGAATAAAACATATGACTATATGGAACCTGAATGCAAAGAACTTGCTGACCAGTGATGATTCCTACACTATTTTATTTTTTAATTCATGTTCTCTTGCCATAACAAACACGGTTCCTATGCATAAAGCTGGAGAATAAGAGCATTTGAGCTAGGCAATTCAGAGTGCAAAAGAGTGATCAGCAAAGAAAAAATGGTAAATAAATGCTGGTCACAATTTGTTTAATATCTCAGTGTCATGCGAGAATGTTGACATCATTTGAATTGAATTTGCCAACTTATTTTCATTCTCTGTTACGAAATAAATTCTTATATATAACAACATATTAATTTAGGTTGGCCTTAATTTGAAACTTACATTCATTTGAATTTTCTAGTAGGGCATTTGAAAGGAAAATGGTGTATTAAAGATCTCTGGTGAGATCTAATGGGTTTATAAAAATAGAAAACAGCAAGCTTAAACACATAAATATTGATAACCAAAATTCATGTTCCACTCTGATGGTTTTGCAGAATTGTTCTTCTTTCTTAGGCTCTAGAAGTGTTGAGGGGTATCAAATCTGCAAGTGGTGAGAGAGGTGGCAGTGCTCAGCATCCCAATGGTCAGTGAAGCACTCAGAATATTATAGGTATTTTAATATCAATTACTATTGTTAGATTTTAATCAGCAGCCCAATCCTAACAAAGTTTCCAGAGCTGATGCAGCCATGAGGATGGGGTGCGCGCTGCATTTGGCGATGGTGGTGGGCAGTCAGGGAGGCCTCCTCAAGGTCAGGGAACATTTTGTTCCCTGACCTTGGAGCTGCATTGACACTGGAAAGTTGAATAGGATTGAGCTGTAAATAATTCATTAGCACATTCAAAGCTCATCCCTTTGAGGAGAATGAGACCTTTGCTTTGTTGCAGGCTCTCCTTAGAATAGCTTTCAATTTCTTATGGGAAATAAGGCACACTTCACAACCATCTCCCCTCCTTCTTACCTTGCAGACTTCTCTCCTTCTTAGCTGGAGGGGGAGGGGGGGCTCTTTCCAATCTGGGGAACGATGTGACACCAAGGCTAGGGGAACTGATTTGTCCCCTGAGCAGTGTGACTTAAAAAAAGGTCAAGAAATTTACCGTCCCTGCTTTTGAGTTTTCGACACAATTATTCAGTTGTTGGTTAACATGTTAGTTTTATGCACGTCCCTAGCAATGGCTAATAACACAATGGGTAAGCCAGAACTATGAGATTCTTTTATGGTTTGATTTAATTTTTGAAACCATCCAGCAAATCCATTGGAGGATGGTATATAGTATACATTTTAAAAATTAAATTAATATTAATAAAATAGAAACTATTGTGCTTTGCATAACACCCCATTACTACAATGTGGCAAAATTTATTTATCATTAATGGGTCGGAGATGACTGGTGATAACCGTGAAATGAGGGCATGCCATTTTCCTTTGCTTTGGTTTAGCCTGTTAGCAGTTGCAAAGGCAAAAAACTGAAGCAAGAGATGCCTTCCTTAGAATTGTGCCATATTTCTAATTATGAGTGTGGGGAGAAAATAAGCACTAAAAGAACCTGTACCAGTCATGTGCATAATCTGATCCAAGCAGGCATCATTTATGGTTGCCCCAGGGCCAGTTTTGGTTATGCACTATTAGTGGAGAGCAGGAAGAAACATTCTCTACTTTGAAAACTGCATCTCTGCAGTGGATGAGTTGGGGTAGAGGGAGAGGCTATATTCCATGAGATTTTTGCCAAGATATTTGCAGTACAATGATTGGAACATTGTAGATTGTTTTCTATTAGTCTGTCTTTGTCAGATGCTTCACAGTCTTGTATGCTCTTTTGTAAAAAGATGAATTAACAAAACTCACACCAGATACTGCCCAAAATAGTCTTTTTTGTTTTAAGTTGCCAGTTGTTGAGAAGCTCTCTCTTGCCCATCTTGGAACACATGATTGATCAAATATATGTCTTGATTTATTTTCCCTCTGGACAATGGAGGGGAGAAGGAGAAGGAGTCCAAAAGACAGGGGACGGGTTTCTTGCAATAGGAACAAATGCCTGGATATCCCAGGCAAACTAGGGGAGAGGCATTTCTGTGCAATAGAAGAGGAGGAAGAAAGCCAAAGTGAGACTTCTGAGTAGAGCTACAAAGGATTGGGGGTTGTAATGTAAGCCTTCCAGCTGGTACAGGTGACCAACTAATCCTCCTCCCACCTGCCATTTCTGTCACCTCATGCTGCCTGTCCTCTCCTGCCTTGTCGCGCTCAAACGCCTCCCTGTTGGTCCATCTATGACATGCTGCTTGGTGCTCCTTCTGAAGGTGGGCTCAGGAGTTGTGATGTGAGCGGGAGGGTGGGTTGTTGCTGGGCCTCGTAAGGAACCAATCGCTTTCTGCGCTGCTGCACTCACTTGAATGACAGCTGAAGTTTCGTTTACATCAGTGAAATGAAAAGGGTGGCTGAAGTGAAGGACTTCACTATATCGCTGATGGGAGATGGGATGGGTACATCACATTAGCTTTAAATGAGACATATACACCCACTCACTCACCGACATATATACACCACTCACCCATGGTTTTTTTTTCTGTGGAGGCACGCCTGTCTTGTGGCTTGACCTGCTTTACAGAATGACTTGGACTCAAGTCAAAATGACTTTAAAAACGCCTGTGGATGAGTTGATGGCCTCATGAGAGCGTTGAGTCAAAGGGGGGTTGAGACTTGCGACTCGGTGGTATGACTCTAGCACATCCCTGTTACTAGGTCACAGAGCCTGCTTGTCCTCTTATTTCATTGTTCATCATCGGTATTGCAAATACCAAGCCATGTGCTAGATCGGGGTGCTCAAACTTTCAACTTTAGGGATGCTGGACCTTTAACAAGTGTATAGAAGAGAGAATTTCAGCAGGTGTAGCTTGTCATCTGTGGGATGACAAGTTGCACCTGCTGCAATTCTCTCTTCTATACACTTGTTAAAGGTCCAGCATCCCTAAAGTTGAAAGTTTGAGCACCCCTGTGCTAGATGAAGTAAAAGAAGAAAGAAATTCAGAATTACTAGTAATGTGACTTAATGATAGATTTCCTAGATCACAATCCAAAGCTATAGCCTGTACCTTTGTGTTCTCAGATGCAACAGGAGACAAGGCACTTAGAGCTTCTGTCCATTTTTCTTCCCATTCCCTCTCTGCAACACTCCAAGCGAACTACTTGTTACAGTAGGTGGGAACAGAGAAGGAAAACACTAGAACTGGAAAGAAACAGACAAGACAGCAGCCTCATTTCCTGAAGTGTGGCAAGGAGGGAGGGTAAAGATACCAGATATATCACTAACCTTTTCAGGGGAAAATAATATCTTTTGTGCCTAAATGTTTTCTAGAGTGATAGTTCATAAGTCAGGTCTATATAGATGCTTTTCAGGTAACTTTTTGTTGTTGTTTGAGCTTTAGGTCATCACAGCAACCATTGGATATTCATTCATATAGAACCTCCCCCAATGTGTGATTGGCTCATGATCACAGCTGAGCGGAGTCCATTCCAATTCAGCCAGTGGGTAACATGGCCCCTGCTGTTTGAAATAATGGGGGCTTTGGGAGAGCTCTTTGTTAATGGGTTGCAGTTGTGATGAAGTGGGTTGATGTAAAGGACCATCCATGTTCCATGTTGGCAACCTTCAGTCTCAAAAGAATGTGCTGGAATCCCTAGCATGTATGCACTGCTGAAACAGAGATTGGCTCGGTCATGTCATGGGAATGGATGATGGCCAGATCCCAAAGGATCTCCTCTATGGAGAACTCGTGCAAGGAAAGCGGCCTACAGGTAGACCACAGCTGCGATACGAGGACATCTGCAAAAGGGATCTGAAGGCCTTAGGAGTGGACCTCAACAAGTGGGAAACCCTGGCCTCTGAGCGGCCCGCTTGGAGGCAGGCTGTGCAGCATGGCCTTTCCCAGTTTGAAGAGACACTTGGCCAACAGTCTGAGGCAAAGAGGCAAAGAAGGAAGGCCCATAGCCAGGGAGACAGACCAGGGACAGACTGCACTTGCTCCCAGTGTGGAAGGGATTGTCACTCCCGAATTGGCCTTTTCAGCCACACTAGACGCTGTTCCAGAACCACCATAGAACTCTGATAAAGGACAAAGTGCATCAACATGACATAAGAAATTACCCACCACTTCCTGATAGTTTGAGAGCTAGACATTCTAGCTGCTGATCTACAGTGGAAACCTTAGCTCTTAAAAGGTGCTATGGTTTAAGTCAAAAGAAGGGCGTTCATTTGTTTGACATGTTGTCTCTCCTCTCTCAGGCTTTCAGCCATTTTATGGAAGAGACCATTACACCCTACATTGTTAAAATGCCACAGTCCCTGCTGTTATGTTCTACAGTCCTGCTGGGTCCAGCATAATTTATTCATCCTACTGCACACACATATGTATCCGTTCCTTCCTTATCTTTGCTTCTTTGAGGAGGCTGGACTCATTGCTGTCTTATAAATAGAAACACAGATGAAAAGATAGAGATAGAGCTTCATTGTTGAATGAGACTACTAAGTAGTGCTTACAGAGCATGTTTTTTTTTCTATTTTAGAAAGCTTGCAACCGTGCTTTCTCCTATGTCCTCTCTTTCTTGTAACAGAAATTGAAATTGAAATACATTTCTCAGCATTCCTTATTTCATTCCAAAAGGTTACCAACTTGTTGTAGTCTTTGGAATAGATCTATGGACTTGACTTGAATTAACGGTAAACTGATTTTCAGAATTGCAGGCACAGAATTGAAAGCCAGAAAAGGCTAACCTTTGCAGCTTTCCTAAAGGCTGCCTGACGTAGTCACATTTGTCAACCTTCTAGAAAGAAGTGCATAGGGAAGTAGCCAGATAATAGACAGAGATATGTTCCCATGGACCTTCACCAACAATTTCACTAGCACAGGTCTGAGTGGACCCCTCTGTGGTGTGGAGACTCAAATGGATGTTTCCTTATCCAAAGCAAATTCCAGGACCACCCCCTCCCCCACACAGGATGCAGGGCGATGCATAATTATATACTATATATATTTACATACAATAAATGTATATAATAATTATATACTAGAAAAAGTACACTGTTGATTTGTATATAATTTTAATATTAGCAGTTTATTTTTGGTCACTTCCCTAAAGACCCCTAGCATGAAATTGGCCTCCTTCACTGCTGTGCACAGTTTCCCTGAACTGTCCACCACAATCATAAGGTCTGTTTTCTAGTTCATTACCCATATCAGTGTACGTCAGTAGATGGGAATTTGTGTACTGATGTCCATCCTCTTAACACTTACTAACACTCAACAGCGTTTAATGTTTGGTTGCTCATTCACCCAGTTTGAGGAGGTCTTTTGGAGCTCTTGCAATCCGCTTTGGTTTTTACCACCCTGCATAGGTTGGCCTCATCTACAAACCTGATCACCTCTCCTTTTACTCCTATTTCCAGATCATTTATGAAGAAGTTAAAAAGCACCAATCCCAAGACAGATCCTTGAGGGACCCCATTATTCCCTCCATTGTGATGTCACTTCCTGCTTAATGATGTTACTTCTGACCCTCAGCAGGTACCATGAATGTTATCCGACCCACTTTATGAAACTAGTTTGACACACCTGATCTAGAGCCTCCTCCCTGGTCAAAATTATTCTTTTGCGAACTCTAGTTCCCCCAAGTTTTCTAGTTTATTGGATTATACACCTCTTTTTACATACATGGTTATGTATTTCCAATACATCCTTCCCTGTTCTTTCTAAAGAGTTACATCATAAGAACATAAGAACAGCCCCACTAGATCAGGCCATAGGCCCATCTAGTCCAGCTTCCTGTATCTCACAGCGGCCCACCAAATGCCCCAGGGAGCACACCAGATAACAAGAGACCTGCATCCTGGTGCCCTCCCTTGCATCTGGCATTCTGACATAGCCCATTTCTAAAATCAGGAGGTTGCGCATAAACATCATGGCTTGTACCCCGTAATGGATTTTTCCTCCAGAAACTTGTCCAATTCCCTTTTAAAAGCGTCCAGGCCAGTCGCCATCACCACATTCTGTGGCAAGGAGTTCCACAGACCAACCACACGCTGAGTAAAGAAATATTTTCTTTTGTCTGTTCTAACTCTCCCAACACTCAATTTTAGTGGATATCCCCTGGTTCTGGTGTTATGTGAGAGTGTAAAGAGCATCTCCCTATCCACTCTGTCCATCCCCTGCATAATTTTGTATGTCTCAATCATGTCCTCCCTCAGGCGTCTCTTTTCTAGGCTGAAGAGGCCCAAACGCTGTAGCCTTTCCTCATAAGGAAGGTGCCCCAGCCCCGTAATCATCTTAGTCGCTCTCTTTTGCACCTTTTCCATTTCCACTATGTCTTTTTTGAGATGCAGCGACCAGAACTGGACACAATACTCCAGGTGTGGCCTTACCATAGATTTGTACAACGGCATTATAATATTAGCCGTTTTGTTCTCAATACCTTTCCTAATGATCTCAAGCATAGAATTGGCCTTCTTCATTGCTGCCGCACATTGGGTCGACACTTTCATCGACCTGTCCACCACCACCCCAAGATCTCTCTCCTGATCTGTCACAGACAGCTCAGAACCCATCAGCTTATATGTAAAGTTTTGATTTTTTGCCCCAATGTGCATGACTTTACACTTACTGACATTGAAGCGCATCTGCCATTTTGTTGCCCATTCTGCCAGTCTGGAGAGATCCTTCTGGAGCTCCTCACAATCACTTCTGGTCTTCACCACTCGGAAAGGTTTGGTGTCGTCCGCAAACTTTGCAACCTCACTGCTCACCCCTGTCTCCAGGTCATTTATGAAGAGGTTGAAAAGCACCGGTCCCAGGACAGATCCTTGGGGCACACCGCTTTTCACTTCTCTCCATTGTGAAAATTGCCCATTGACACCCACTCTCTGTTTATTGGTCTTCAACCAGTTCTCAATCCATGAGAGGACCTGTCCTCTAATTCCCTGACTGTGGAGTTTTTTCAGTAGCCTTTGGTGAGGGACCGTGTCAAACGCCTTCTATAAGTCCAGATATATAATGTACACGGGTTCTCCCACATCCACATGCCTGTTGACCTTTTCAAAGAATTCTATAAGGTTTGTGAGGCAAGACTTACCCTGACAGAAGCCATGCTGATTCTCCCTCAGGAAGGCCTGTTCATCTATGTGTTTTGAGATCCTATCTTTGATGAGGCATTCCACCATCTTACCCGGTATAGATGTTAGGCTGACCAGCCTATAGTTTCCCGGGTCCCCCCTCTTTCCCTTTTTAAAGATAGGCATGACATTTGCTATCTTCCAATCTTCTGGCACCGTGGCCATTTTGAGGGACAAGTTGCATATCTTAGTCAAGAGATCTGCAACTTCATCAATTCCTTAATAACTCTAGGGTGGATGCCATCAGGTCCCGGTGACTTATTGATCTTTATCAATGAGGTCTGAAACATCTTCTCTTTTAACCTCTATCTGACTTAACTCCTTGGTCAGGAGGGGCCGTTCGGGCAGCGGTATCTGCCCGAGGTCTTCTGCCGTGAAGACAGATGCAAAGAACTCATTTAATTTCTCTGCCATTTCTAAGTCTCTTTCTATCTCCCCTTTCCCTCCCTCACCATCCAGAGGGCCAACCGCTTCTCTGGCGGGTTTCCTGCTTCTAACATATTTGAAGAAGCTTTTATTATTCCCCTTAATGTTGCTGAAACATCCTGAAATAACCATATACCACATCTCCTCTCATGTCCAGCAGGCCATCATTATGCCAACCAGGCTTATGTTCTCCTTTACAGCCAAGCACTCCAGCTCACCAATCTTCACTCAGAGGCTTCTGGTATTTGCATATCAACATCTATACATTGTGTCCTCTTTGAAATGTTGTTGCACTATATAGCTTTTCTCCCTATGGCCTTTTACTATCTTTAACCCACTGTCCTGTCCAACTGTATAATCATTTCCACATTGTTCCCTGTCTCCCTCTGGGTGATCCAGATCTGTTTACACCCGCAGCCCTTAAGGATGCTTTAACCTGAACCAGATACTACCCAACTCTTGTTGGCTTTTCCCTGGGGTCAGCTTAAAAACTACTCTGCAACTTTTTTTTTTGTTATTAACACCAGCAGTCTGGTTCTATTTTGGCCAGTTGGAACCAATTTCCATTTGCATAGGCTTGTCTTGTCTCAAAACATACCCCAGTGCCTAACAAATTCAGTGGTGCCTAACATACCCCAGTGCCTAACAAATCCAGTCTTTCTGACACCACTGACTCATCCACACATGGAAACCCCTCAGTGCTTCCTGTTTTGCTAGCCCTTCATGTAGAAAATGTAGCATTCCAAAAATGCTACCCTGGTCATGACATTCAGTGCATAAACAGAAAAATAATCCTAAAATCATCACTATAAAAACTACAACATAAACTGGTTGTGGAAGGAGAGATGTACCTTGGTGTTTTTTTGTTTCTATGTCCACTAAATTACATTGGGCACAATCCTAACCAACTTTCCAGCACTGACTTAGCTGCAATGCAACCCCCAAGGTAAGGTCACAAGCATGTCCTTACCTTGAGGAGGCCCCCTTGACTGCCTCCCCACTGCAGGATGCAGTGCACAGCACATTGGCACAGTTATGTCAGTGCTGGAAAGTTGGTTAGGATAGCGAGGATAGGATAGTTGGTAGCGAGTGAGTAAGGCTACAATCCTGTAGACTCTTTCCTGGGAGTGATCATTATTGAACACAATGAAACTTACTTTTCAGTAGATATGAATGGGCTTGCACTGGAAGTTTGTATACTCTCTGCAGTGGCTTGAGCAATCCTAGGCCCAATAACTAGAGACAGTCCACAGGTAAGTTGTCATTATTTTACCAAAGTTTTTTCCTCCCTGGTCTTTCATGGGCTGGGTAGGAATTTTTTCTGGCATCGGAATTGGCCGTGGATGGTGGTTTTTTCACCTACTCCAGACTGGGAAGGGAAGGAAGGTGTGTTAAGTAGGTTTCATGCATTAAAAATTGGCCATTTGTGTTTAATAAAGTGGTCCAAGTTAAACTCAAGTGCAGCCTGGTGTCTTCGTTGAGGGGTGCAAGCGCAAATAGAATGCCAGATGCAGGGCAGTGGCAGTGAGATGCAGGTGTCTTCTGGTCTTGTATGCCCCCTAATGGATCTGGTGGGCCACTGTGAGATACAGGAAGCTGAACTAGATGGGCCCTGGGCCTGATCCAGCAAGGCTCTTCTTATGGTCCTGTTAGTTATAAGTCTAGTATGTGCTGCCACTCTCACGTCTTCAATAGCTGTGTTATCTATGCCTGGTGGACTGGAAATTGCAGTACTCCCTCTGAGCAACCTGTGGTGTTGGCACTGAGTCCTGTAGTGCAGTCTCCTCTATGTGAAAGCTCCACAGCCAGCCCAGCAGTTAGAGTAGCTGGTTCAATACCTTCAGCACCCTATATTGGGATAGTTCATGTGGGAAAAGATAATGCTACAAACATGTGAGGATCCATTGTCTGTGTTGCAGTGGTGCACAGGTAAACCTTTGTTTGTTTCCTGATGATCTCATTGGAGTGCCAATGCTGAATAGATGTCAATGTCACCTTCATAGGCTTTCTGATGAGCTTGTGTGGTAACAGGCCCATAACTTGGAGCAATAATTTCTGGTTTGTTTTGTTTCTGTTATTTTATTTTTACTGTGCGAGATAAAGGGAAAAAAAAACCTCTTTTTTATTTCCTTTGTAAAGGTTATAATCGCTTATGTGGAATAAGGTTTCACCAGTAAAATTAAATGTTATTGTAAACCTTAACAGAAAACATCCTTTTTTTTCAAAGAAACATTGTTCTATTGACTGAACTATTCTGCTAGAGAAACATTTTTGATCTTCATGAAGCTATATTTAAAGCTAATGTATTATGCAACAAAGCAACACAAAAACCTCCAGCCAGACCTGGGCAGGAAAGAATACATTTGCAAAGTTGTGCGATTCCTACAGTGGCTGAAAGTCACCCTTTCCAGGCAAATTGAGAATTTAGCATCGTCTCCTATTACACAACTCTATTTATTAAGCATAATATTTAGGTTTATAGTTGCTGTAAGTTTGATGGCCCAATCCTATGCCAGCTACCAGCCACTGGAATTTGTGGTCCAGCAGCAGGGTTTGCTTTCTGGCCATCATAAATGTCCTTATATGGAAGTGCATGGAAACATGCATTCTGTCCTGCCACCAAGGAGGTCATAGAAGCATTGCATGTAGCGGTGAGATCTAGAGCTGCCGTCGCCACCTTAAGGTAAGCAGTTGGGGCAGGGAATAGCAGGGAGGAAGCGAAACTGGACAGGAAGGGAAAAGAATAGGAGGTGGCTGGAGGGGTGAATCTGGCAGCAATGAAACACACTGGATCCTATCACCTCCTTTCCGATGCTGCCTGCTCCTCTCCTCGGACATGCGGTAGCTAATGAGCTGGTGCAGGTCTGAGGAGACCCTTTGTGGAGTGACAGGCTTATGGAAGGGTAAGGGGAAATAGTTCCCCGTTCCCCTCTGAAGCCTCTCGATTTGTCCCCCGCTGGATACAGCACCTTTTAGTCCCAGCTGCATTGGTGGGAGAGGGGAATGGGATCAGCCTCTGAGAGTATTTGTGGCGGAATGAAAACTTTGAATTTTCAAACTTTTGTGTGCTTAACGTAAATATTTTGCTTATAGAGATTTTGGTTGTTGCTTTTTTATATACCATAGTTTTAGGACAGACTTCAGAGGGGCAATTTTCTTCTGTGTTGGACCTAGGGCCTGCTTGATACCATCATACATCCCCTTGATGTTGCCCGTGTCAGCTGCTATCTGTATCTCGGAACAGAGCTGGAGCCAGTAGTCGTTAGCACATCTCCTGGCAGTCTGTTGGACTTTGCTGCGAGCAGTTCGGAGGACCTGCAGGTTGCGCTCACTGGGACAGACCTTGTATGCTGCTTGAGCTCTCCTCTTTTCCTCAATGACTGGTGTCAACTCCTCAGAGTGGGCTTCAAACCAGTCTGCCGCCTTGTTGGTCTTCTTGCCGAATATGGACAAGGCAGTGTTGTAAACGGTATTCTTGAAATGTTCCCATCTGTTGGATGCGTTTGCGTCGGCCGGGCCTGGAAGAGATTCCTCAAGCGCTTGTGCAAATTCCTCCACTTTTCTCTGATCCCGGGTCTTGCTGGTATCAATGCGAGGTCTTCCTTCCTTTTTCGTGTGATACAGTCGCTTTGTTTGCAGTTTCACTCTGCTGCACACCAGGGAGTGGTCAGTGTCGCAGGCAGCACCATGATAACTGCGTGTGATCTTGATGCTGGGAAGGCTGGAGCGTCTGGTGAGGATCAGGTCGAGCTGGTGCCAGTGCTTTGATCTTGGATGTCTCCAAGAGACTCTATGTTGGGGCTTTGTGTTGAAGAATGTGTTGCTGACACAGAGACCGTGATGACAGCAAAACTCTAGCAGGCGTTGGCCATTTTCGTTCATCCTCCCAGTGCCAAACTGACCTAAGCAAGTGGGCCATGAACTGTTATCAGCACCAACTCTAGCATTGAAATCGCCGAGGATGAACAATGGCTCTTTTACAGGGATTTTCTTGACAGTGGTGGCCAGGTCATCATAGAATTTGTCTTTGGCTTCTGCTGGAGACGACAGAGTCGGTGCATAAGCACTGATGAGAGTGATAGGTCCTGCTGATGACTGGAGCTGCAGGGACAAAATTCTTTCACTTCCCACAGTAGGTGGGATGATGGATTTCAGCAGGGTATTTCTGACCGCAAAGCCAACGCCATGTTCCCTGGTTTCGTTTGGTGGTTTTCCCTGCCAGAAAAATGAGAAATTTCTCTCCTTGACAGATCCGGAATCTGGCAGCCTAGTCTCTTGAAGGGCGACGATGTCCATCTGCAGTCTGCTCAGCTCCATGTCGATGACAGCTGTTTTGCGTGCGTCGTCTATTTCTTGCAGGTCATCAGAGAAGCCAGGTGTCATTGTCCTAACGTTCCAGGTGCCCAGCTTTAGGGCAGTAGTTTTCTGTTTTCTGTTGCATGGTGCAGAGTTGTCGATCCGCTTGTCGGTTTTCACCCTAAACCCCACGCACCCCATGAGGTTAACGGACCGTGGCGAGGCAACACCTTACTGGCTGGGGACTGCCCAGCTTAAGGCGGGCGGTAGCTGCCCAATGAGATGCAATGATCTCTCCCACCGTCGGAAGCAGCCCCTGGCGTCATGCTCTACGCCAATCGAGCAAAGACTTATAACCGGTAAACTGCTGCTTCCCGTGTTGTGCCGACGCCGTATGGCGAAGTTGGAGTGTCCTCTCCAGTGCGCGAAGCCTGGGTAAAGAAGGTATGGAGGATAGGCTGTTACCCATGCAGCAAATCCCCCCTCTCCACGGCGAGGTCATCCAGGATCGGGCGCAGCAGATGGAACGCTGGGTGCAGCACTACTCTGAGCTATATTCCAGAGAAAATGTAGTCACCGAAGAAGCACTGAACAACATTGAGTGCCTGCCTGTGCTGGAAGAGCTTGACAGTGAACCAACCCTAGAAGAACTTCACGTGGCCCTGGACTCCCTTGCCTTTGGCAAGGCACCTGGAAAAGACAGCATCCCTGCTGAAGTCCTAAAATGCTGCAAAGAGATCATCGTCACTGAGCTGCATGAAATCCTCTGTCTCTGCTGGAGAGAAGGTGGAGTACCTCAAGACATGAGGGATGCAAACATCATCACGCTGTACAAGAACAAAGGTGACAGGGGTGACTGCAACAACTACCGCGGCATCTCTCTCCTTAGCGTTGTAGGAAAGCTGTTTGCCCGAGTTGTACTAAAGAGGCTCCAGGTACTTGCAGAGAGCGTCTATCCAGAATCGCAGTGTGGATTCCGAGCCAACAGGTCCACCACTGATATGGTATTCTCCCTTAGACAACTGCAGGAGAAATGCAGGGAACAACGACAGCCACTCTTTATAGCCTTCATAGATCTCACAAAGGCTTTCGACCTGGTCAGCAGAGACGGCCTCTTCAAGATTCTCCCCAAGATTGGATGTCCACCCAGGCTCCTCAGCATCATCAGATCCTTCCACAAGGACATGAAGGGCACTGTTGTCTTCGATGGCTCCACATCAGACCCTTTTGACATCCGAAGCGGAGTGAAGCAGGGCTGTGTTCTTGCACCAACCTTGTTTGGGATTTTCTTCGCTGTCCTGCTGAAGCAGGCCTTTGGAACTGCAACAGAAGGCATCTATCTCCGGACCAGATCAGACGGAAAGCTCTTCAACCTCTCCAGACTGAGAGCAAAATCCAAAGTCCAGCTGAAATGTCTGCGTGACTTCCTCTTTGCCGACGATGCAGCTGTCACTACCCACTCTGCCAAAGATCTCCAGCAGCTCATGGATCGTTTTAGCAAGGCCTGCCAAGATTTTGGACTGACAATCAGCCTGAAGAAAACACAGGTCATGGTTCAGGATGTGGACTCACCTCCCTGCATTACAATCTCTGAGCATGAACTGGAGGTTGTCCATGACTTTGTGTACCTTGGCTCAACGATCTCCGACACTCATTCTCTCGATGCCGAGCTAAACAGGCGCATCGGTAAAGCAGCTACCACGTTTTCCAGACTCACAAAGAGAGTCTGGTCCAACAAGAAGCTGACGGAACATACCAAGATCCAGGTCTACAGAGCTTGCGTCCTGAGTACACTTCTGTACTGCAGCGAGTCATGGACTCTTCGCCCACAACAGGAGAGGAAACTGAGCGCTTTCCACATGCGCTGCCTCCGACGCATCCTCGGCATCACCTGGCAGGACAAAGTTCCAAACAACACAGTCCTGGAACGTGCTGGAATCCCTAGCATGTATTCACTGCTGAAACAGAGACGCCTGCGTTGGCTTGGTCATGTCGTGAGAATGGATGATGGCCGGATCCCAAAGGATCTCCTCTATGGAGAACTCGTGCAAGGAAAGCGCCCTACAGGTAGACCACAGCTGCGATACAAGGACATCTGCAAGAGGGATCTGAAGGCCTTAGGGATGGACCTCAACAAGTGGGAAACCCTGGCCTCTGAGCGGCCCGCTTGGAGGCAGGCTGTGCAGCATGGCCTTTCCCAGTTTGAAGAGACACTTTGCCAACAGTCTGAGGCTAAGAGGCAAAGAAGGAAGGCCCATAGCCAGGGAGACAGACCAGGGACAGACTGCACTTGCTCCCGGTGTGGAAGGGATTGTCACTCCCGGATTGGCCTTTTCAGCCACACTAGACGCTGTGCCAGAACCACCTTTCAGAGCGCGATACCATAGTCTTTCGAGACTGAAGGTTGCCAATACAATACAATAGTTTTAGGAAAGAAAATTGTTCCTCAAATAAATACAAAGGAAAATGGTCTACTATAAATACATCACATGAGTACATACGTATGAGAACATATCCAGGAGAGATAAATTAGGGAATTCTTTTTTTTTTTCATAATTTGGGGCGCAGTCCTAACTCCTTATGTCAGTGCTTTCCAGCACTGACTTAAGGGCAATGCAGCTCCGAGGTAAGGGAACAAACATTTTCTTACTTTGAGGAGGCCTCTGTGAGTGACACCCAACTGCAGGATCCAGCACACATCTCATTGGCACCGCTATGCCAGTTCTGGAAATTACTGACATAGGAGTTAGGATTGCACCCTTAGTCTTTTAGCATTTTGTTTAATGACATTAGCCACCTTGGAGTTACAAAGGACCGCCTCCCCACCACAGAATGCAGCATGTACCTTAGAATAAACTGCATTATTTCATAACCAGAACCAGGGGACATCCACTAAAATTGAGTGTTGGGAGAGTTAGGACAGACAAAAGAAAATATTTCTTTACTCAGCGTGTGATTGGTCTGTGGAACTCCTTGCCACAGAATGTGGTGACGGCATCTGACCTAGATGCCTTTAAAAGGGGATTGGACAAGTTTCTGGAGCAAAAATCCATTACGGGTTACAAGCCATGATGTGTATGTGCAACCTCCTGATTTTAGAAATGGGCTACGTCAGATGCAAGGGAGGGCACCAGGATGCAAGTCTCTTATTATCTGGTGTGCTCCCTGGGGCATTTGGTGGGCCGCTGTGAGATAAAGGAAGCTGGACTAGATGGGCCTATGGCCTGATCCAGTGGGGCTGTTCTTATGTTGTGTTCTTAATTTGGGGAGGGATAGTGGGATCTCGGTAATAAATTGAACGGGGCCGGAAGAGGATGATGTGACTTCTCAACTGAACAACAGCTCTCACCACCTCTCTGAAAGCCAATACAGAATTTTCTGGTTTTGTATTATCTTCAGTCAGTAGTCAGAGGTAGACTTCCCCTTTCCACACAGTAAAAGAAACATGACTTTTCTCAAGGGAAAAAAGGTCAGAGAGGTGGAAAGAATAACTAGTGTCAAAGAAACCTTTCAGATCTGATATTTCTGCAAAAAGGCATTTTAGTGATACAGTATTTCAGATTTATTGAATGACTTTGAAGGTAGGTGGTCCAAATTTGACAGGCAGATGGAAATCCAAAATCAGTACCAGATACTTTGGGTAGGATTCCCTATCACTTTGTTAGGCTCTTTATGCAAGTTTAGAGATTAGGAACTTCAGCTCTAGCAAGGACAATGGTCACAGTTGACCTCAGATGGTAGCAATGAAAGGAGTACTCTGTAATGAGAGAATAGCACTGGAAAGACCAACAGGCAGTGGCGTCGCTAGGGGGTGCAGGTGGTACAGGCCGCACCGGGTGACACACACACGGGGGGGTGACGCGCACTAGGGGGGTGACACTCTAAAATTGTGGTGGTTAAGAGTAATACTATCGTGTTATATACCGTTGGATGCGGAATTTCCAGCAGAATGCAATGCAAAAAACCGGAGTGCAATACCTCCTGTCTATCAAAAGTTATAGCCCAAAAGAAATGGAGAACAAAAAATGCATGGAGCCCTATGAAAAATGAAACTGAGCCATATTGTGCATTTACTCGTGAGTAGGCAAACGTGCCTTAGTCTGGGCAGGCTGAAAAAAACCTTACTGATTTTGGAGGAGGGTGTTATTGCAGGCAGGCTACAGAGGAAATTCACTTGGTGGAACAGGGCTGGCTTCTGCTTATTTAATTATTTGTTTTACTTTATTTACTTACTTATTTTAATTTGCCTGATGATGTCACTTCCACCATGACATCACTTCTGGTGGGACTTGGACAGATTGTCATTCTAAAAAGTGGGTCCCAGTTTCATGCAGAATGTGTTCTTTCTTTGTTCTGTCAAAAGGTACAGCCCGAAAACTAGTGGGAGCAGAGTGATGATACGTCACCACACCCACCACCTGGGGTGTTGCCCCGCCCATTGCATGGGGGGGTGACACACTGGCATCCCACACCCGGTGAACCCTTGTGATGCCACCGCCAACAGGAAATGACTGGAGAACCTGAGGAGAGGGAAATAGCACTACAAAAATGAACAGGGCTTATTTCCAAGCATGTGGAGTGCATGCTTTAAGTGTGCCTGAGATGTCTTAATAATCAGTCAGTGCCAATGTTGATACGTGCCTTGTACATCAATACACTCACATCTCAGTGTTAATCTAGCCCCGTTGGAAAGGCTGGATGTTTTTCTTTTCTTGGTGTCGATGGGGATGGTCAACCTTTTCTTGGGTCATAAATTATGTATAACTAGTTACCTGTGGATTGAGACTGCAGACCTTCATTTTGGAATGCTCATCTTTGGGGGGAAAAGAGAGTATCACTTTAATGATAATGAGTCTTGATAGAACCCAATATTATTATTATTATTATTATTATTATTATTATTATTATTATTATTATTATTATTATTATTATTATTATTATTAATTTATACCCTGCCTTTTTGCCCAACGGGCACACAAGGCGGCTTACAATTTAAAAGTGCAACATGAAAACAATTAAAAACAATTTACAATAATTAAAAAATCTAAAAACAAACAAACCCCGTGGATTTTCATATAAAAAGCAAGAAGCAAGAATGTGCTTCTTCTGAAGCAATATGTGCTTCAAGGTGATGTTTCTCTATGGATTAAACATGTATAGAAAGCTCAGAGAGAAAGGATGGTTTGTATAAATGCACCTACTCGTAACTTCTGGTAATATGCAGGTGAACAGTGTCTCAGGCTTTAAATGGCATTTGACTGGTTTTTTTTAAAATGTTATAATCCATCTTCATTAAAATCTAAAGTGGATATTTTTAATTGGTTGTGGCTACTACTGTTGTGTTTAGCTGCTGGTTTTGCTTTCTATTTGTATTGCTTTCACTATTTTAACTATTGGTTTTAGGCGCTAATGAGAAGGTGGACATCAATTCTAACATAAATAAAATGTTCATTCCGTGCACATTAAGTCCTGTAGATTTTTGGAATCCTCAATGTTATAAGCTGTGGCAACCGACATGGAGTGTTGCCTTCCTGGGTGCAGTGAGACCCTGAAAGTCATGCAGGAATAAAGATGTTCTGTTGCTATTTTCTAAAAGTCTGTTTCTATTTTCTTGCCAAGCAATAAGGCAGCATCGTTGTTGAATGCTGCTATTTCATATTTTACATTTTAAGACCTGAGAAGACAAAATATGCCACATTCCTAAAGGCCTTTTGTTTTATAGCTGAGGAAGATAATGCGAGCTATAAAAAGTGTTGTAATCAGAGCCAACTTGTCAGACCTGTTATTCAAGCTGATGCCAGAATAAAGACATTGACTGCTCATCATTTTGCTCCACGCTTAGTGCCTTGCAATGAAAAGAGAGAAATTAATTGGGAAATAAAGAAAGAAAATGGTCTCTAAATAATGCACATTGTTTTGTTTTTGTTTAGTGTCTTATCCTATTATTAGGCTGGCAAGGGAGGGAGTTGGGGAGCAATCCCAGTCAAATGATCATTGAGTTCAAACACTCTCCTCTGCTTATATACATGAGTTACTGGATGATCATTGAAATGGATCATTGAATGGAAATTGAGGTTTTTCATGCTATTGAGAAGATTTAAAGCAAATATTAATAGACAATTGCATGGTTAAAGTTTCCTGCTTTAGACGTTGTTGCTCCAAGATGTCATTTCTCGTTGTTCTTACTGCGATACTTGGCATTCTGCAAGCATTCTAGTTTTAGCGCTATTTTTAGGAGTTTAAAATTTGGCCTCCAGGCTTTTGCTTCAGCCCAAGAAGTGACATACAAAATGTAAACCAAATCCGTGTGGCCATTTTTAAGTCATCTCGCGCACACATTGGCACAAAGACAAAAAGAGATGTTAATAGCTTTCGACGCTTTAGTATTCTGATAGCAGAGATAGCTAATTTTGGTTTCTAATCTGAGTTAGCATTTTTGAGGCACAAAGGAAAGGAAAATAGCACTGAAAATTTGGGTCAATGTAAATAGTATTTGAATAGTAGTACGTGGTTGAAGCTCAGATGCTCTGATGAGTACTCAGAATGGTAGCGCCCTTGTGGGGACACTATGTATATAGATTTGTATGTCTAGGACATACACATAGAATTATAAAATGCTAAATTTGGGTTTCACTGGTGTGTCACGAGGCTGTCTCAGGTGTGCCATGGGGTCAGAGGAGGCAGGCAGCAGCCGTGTACACAGGGAAGAAACGGCTGCTTTGACCCTCATCTCCTGCTGCTGAGCGAGAAGAAGGCTGCAACCCAATTCTCATTTACCTGGGAGTAAGCCCCATTGACTATTATGGGGCTTACTTCTGAGTAGACACGCCTAGGATTGGGTATTAAATTCAGGCAGAGAGGTCCGGAGTGAGAACGAGGGAGGCAGGAGCAGGCAGGAAGCAAGCGAGTCTGCTGAGGCCACCAGCCCAAGAACTGGCTGGCTAAAAGGGTTCTGGTGCCACAGTTGCCTGCAACTCCCCAAAGCAACCCTCCCTGCCTTGTCTTTTGCCTTTTAGGGGAAGGGCGTTGGGCCTCAATCCTAACCACACTTACCTGGGAGTAAGCTCCATTGACTATAGTGGGGCTTGTGACATCCAAAACAACCCTCCCCTTTGAGGGCCCTAATCCAGTTCTTGCCTTTAGAAGTAATTAAGTGGCCATAAACCCATACAGCCACCTACCCCCCCTCAGGCCTTTCCAGTTTCAGTTACCATTTGCTCTTTAACTGTAAGAGGATCTGATCCCGGTAGCCAGGCCAATTTGGGGAATCCTCCCCTGAACTGTGCACCAGCCTGAGCCCCTCTGACTCGGCTTGAACCCAGGAGCAGGTTCTTGTTACTGGGGTCTCCAGGTTCCACAACCTGGATTAACTCCCACAACCAAGTGCCCTATGTTCCACCAATCCCAATAATCCAGTCAGTTGTAATAGATAGGAATTATTGAATATAGGTTTACAGAATAGTTGGCAACCTTCAGTCTTGAAAGACTATGGCATAGCACTCTGAATGGTGGTTCTGGAACAGCGTCTAGTGTGGCTGAAAAGGCTGATTCGGGAGTGACAGTCCCTTCCACACCGGGAGCAAGTGCAGTCTGTCCCTGGTCTGTCTCCCTGGCCATGGGCCTTCCTTCTTTGCCTCAGTCTGTTGGCCAAGTGTCTCTTCAAACTGGGAAAGGCCATGCCTCACAGCCTGCCTCCAAGCGGGCCGCTCAGAGGCTAGGGTTTCCCACCTGTTGAGGTCCACTCCTAAGGCCTTCAGATCCCTCTTGCAGATGTCCTTGTATCACAGCTGTGGTCTACCTATAGGGCGCTTTCCTTGCACGAGTTCTCCATAGAGGAGATCCTTTGGGATCCGGCCATCATCCATTCTCACGACATGACCGAGCCAACGCAGGCGTCTCTGTTTAAGCAGTGAATACATGCTAGGGTTTCCAGCTCGTTCCAGGACTGTGTTGTTTGGAACTTTGTCCTGCCAGGTGATGCCGAGAATGCGTCGGAGGCAGCGCATGTGGAAAGCGTTCAGTTTCCTCTCCTGTTGTGAGCGAAGAGTCCATGACTCGCTGCAGTACAGAAGTGTACTCAGGATCTGATCAAGATCTGTAGACCTGGATCTTGGTATGTTCCGTCAGCTTCTGTTAGACCAGACTCTCTTTGTGAGTCTGGAAAACGTGGTAGCTGCTTTACCAATGCATTTGTTTAGCTCGGTATCGAGAGAAAGAATGTCGGAGATCATTGAGCCAAGGTACACAAAGTCATGGACAACCTCTAGTTCATGTGCAGAGATTGTAATGCAGGGAGGTGAGTCCACATCCTGAACCATGACCTGTGTTTTCTTCAGGCTGATTGTCAGTCCAAAGTCTTGGCAGGCCTTGCTAAAACAATCCATGAGCTGTTGGAGATCTTTGGCAGAGTGGGTAGTGACAGCTGCATCGTCGGCAAAGAGGAAGTCACGCAGACATTTCAGCTGGACTTTGCTCTCAGTCTGGAGAGGTTGAAAAGCTTTCCATCTGATCTGGTCCGGAGATAGATGCCTTCTGTTGCAGTTCCAAAGGCATGCTTCAGCAGGACAGCGAAGAAAATCCCAAACAAGGTTGGCGCAAGAACACAGCCCTGCTTCACTCCGCTTCAGATGTCAAAGGGGTCTGATGTGGAGCCATCGAAGACAACAGTGCGCTTCATGTCCTTGTGGAAAGATCTGAGGAGCCTGGGTGGACATCCGATCTTGGGGAGAATCTTGAAGAGGCCGTCCCTGCTGGCCAGGTCGAAAGCCTTCATGAGATCTATGAAGGCTATAAAGAGTGGCTGTCGTTGTTCCCTGCATTTCTCCTGCAGTTGTCTAAGGGAGAATACCATATCAGTGGTGGACCTGTTGGCTCGGAATCCGCGCTGCGATTCTAGATAGACGCTCTCTGCAAGTACCTGGAGCCTCTTTAGTGCAACTTGGGCAAACAGCTTTCCTACAACGCTAAGAAGAGAGATGCCGTGGTAGTTGTTGCAGTCACCCCTGTTGCCTTTGTTCTTGTACAGCATGATGCTGTTTGCATCCCTCATGTCTTAAGGTACTCCACCTTCTCTCCAGCAGAGACAGAGGACAGAGACAGAGTTATATAGACAGCACTGCATCAATCAAAGATTTCAGAATTTAGGGTAGAGCATATCAATGCAATACTCAGCAGTAATAAATCAATAAATAGCTAACTCCTAACTCTATCACTTACCAAAGTCTTTCGCTTCCAAAGTCCAGTCTGACCCATCCTTGCTGCAGTCAAGGCAGGTCCATCTTGTCAGAATGGTCAAAGCTCAAGCCCCGAAGCCAGAGACAAAGCTAGAACAAAGGAAAGCTCTTTTCCTTCACCTTTATAGGTCTCCTGACCCACCCACCAATCAGAACTTGCCAGCCGAACATTGCCGAACTTGCCAATCAGAATGTGCCAACCGAACATTCTAGGGGTGGAATCCTCCCCCCCTACAGAAGTTCACAGCTGTACCTTGCTGTTAATCAAGGGGAATGTAGTTCTCCAGAGACCATTTGGTCATTGGAAGATTGCCTCTTTTTGACTGTACCCCTTGGCAGCAATATTTTGTAGCAGATTATTATTACATGAGATTTGAAACACTGAACTATATGAAGCTGTTTAAATACTTCATAAAATTTTTAATTTCATGGTTTTAAAAAAACATCATTTATATGTTTTTATATATTATTTACTACCAAATGCTTTGAAGTTAAGAACATTAATTTGTTTAAATCTTGTTTGCATAAGTGGTGATAATGTGAAAAAATGAGATGGCTTATCTGATTTTGATGGAGTTATTAGCAGTTGTGCCTGTTTATGTGCTTTTTAACATAGAAATACAGAGTAATTATTGGTTAATGTGTAAAGCGGTTAATACCTTGTAGTATGTAAGGCAAGATGGGATGGTGCTTAGGGCTTAGGAACTGGCACCCACTTACCTACTTCTGGTTTCACCTTTCTCACTAAATCAGGGGTTCTCAAACCCCTGATTGTTTGACCTGATTGTTTGACCCCTGATTGTCATGACCTGATTGTGGGTGGGTCATAAAGCTGCAGCTGAGAAACTTAATAGCAGATGAGCAAAATGCATGGAGCCCTATGGAAAGTGAAACTGAGTGATACCATGCGTTTACTCACAAGTAGATGACTGTGCCTTGGTATTATTGATGTTGTTTTTTTCTCCACCAATAATAATGTTACCAAAAAGGCTGTTTTGTTTAGGGGAATTATTTATATTAGCCTTCTGGAAACTTTTGGGACCATAGGCTGGATACAAGACAGCGTAGAGCAAAAATCCCTTGTTTAGCTTAATGTGGAGATTGGGAGGAAGGTAACTTTCAATCAAAGGATTATATTTTTATTGCAAAAATACACAAAGGTAAAACATAATACACATAGAGAATCGATAAGTATAGATTTCTAATACTGGTCTGGTGTACCTAACTAGTGGTGGATGCGTGTGCTGTGTATTTTGGGGTGCATCCGAAAAAGAATCAGAAATGGACAGGAAGTAGGGAGGTATTATAGGGGTTCCTTAATCTGCTAAACCCAGTTGCTGACTAAAGATGGGGGAGCAGGGAGGAATAGGTAGGGAAGAAGGGGGGAAGTTTAGACGCAATGATATATTTACCTGTCGGGGGGGGGGGAGTTGGAGGAAGAGTCTGGCCACTCCGGCCGGTGGGCAGTCAGAGAGAGCCCATGTGCTCTGAGTTCTCTCTTATAAGATTTGTCTTTGACCAGGAAGTCAATCCAAACTGACCGGAAGTATCCCAGAGCTGTGGGCATGCTCAGTAACACACAATGGTACACGTGGAGTATGTAAAGAAAAGGTGGAAGGGTCCAGAACTCAGTTATCAGCAAAAGCTTGGCTCTGGGGGAGGGAGGCAATTTGTATAAGGTGCTTAAGAGTGTTAAAGCTACAACAAAAGAACAATAGACTTCCTCCTCCATAGGTGCATGCTTGTTTTGCATAATCAGGAGACACAGTGATTAGGTTATACATTGACCTGCAAGGAATTGGGAGTTTGTGTAATTCATGTGTTTGTAGCTTGGCCATGGCCCTTAGAAACATGTGCTGGGGGAGGAGTGGCCTGCTTGCTTGGTCTGTATAGTCCAAAATACATAACTAGATATAAAAACACAACTTGGAAGGGAAAAGGGGATTTTCACGTAACATTGGTTCATTGCAAAGAGCAGGCTGAGAGGAATCCATTGCCATCAGAAATGTCCCAATGTGATGAGCGCAAGCCCCCAAAAAACACCCAGGAAGGAAGTCCCTCTCTCTCCAAGCTAACAAATGTATTGAGCCCTATGGAAAGCGAAACTAAGTTACACGGTTGCATTTACTCACAAGGAAGCAAATGAGCCTTGCCTCATATGAAAGGTCAGGCAAAGGGGAGTGCAAGGCTACCAGAATGATCTCAGTCTGATGACCGTGGAGGTCAAGCAGTGCTCCAGAATGCAACACTCCCCCACCATAGCACAGTAAAAAGAGACTTGAGCTGGTAAGACTTTGCTTCTTTTTTTAAGTCTTGTAGAGCTAGGTGGGTCCTGATGGTGCATGATTTCAAAAAGTGGGATCCAGTGCTAAAAATGTTTGTGAACCACTGCTTTATTGGAAAGGGTTGTTGACTTCTCCAGACTTCTCCCACCCGCACCCTCCCTCCCCCCCCGTGGAGCCTCATTTTCTCTCCTCATCACGCTAAGGTTTTAATGCTGTTTAGAAGGAAGCTTTGAATCTCAATCAAGCCCCCCCCCCAAAAAAAAATTTGTATTTAAAATTGATTTCATCACAAATCACACTGAACTGGCTTAAATATAAGAACTTAAATTGAACTGGGCAATGGGTAGGACTGAAAATCTTACGTTTTGTTTGGGAATGGGAGTTGAGGTTTTTGCAGGCAGGCTACAGAGAGAATTCACTTGGTGGAACAGGGCTGGCTTCCCCATCTCATCTCCTCTTATTTAATTATTTGATTTACTTTAATTTAATATTTGTAGTTATTTTAATTTATTTATTTAGACCCCACCTATCTAGGGAAAATGGTGTGATTTCAGTGCTTGCCAATGGCAATTTCAGTGTTTGCTACATTCTCAGGAAAGCACTTCCTGCTTGATGATGTCACTTCCAGCCATGACATCATTTCCAGTGGGTCCTAGACAGCTTGTCATTCTGAAAAGTGGGTTCCAGTGCATAAAGTTTGAGAGCCACTGCATCAGATAAATTGAGGATGAACTAGAAGAAGGCAGCTTTTTGCTGTGACTGCCCAAAACTAGAGAGCTCAAACAGGATGTCTTAACCTCTTCAGTTAAGAAGGAGCCACCAAATCTGGGGAGTCCCCCTTAAAATCAAACAGTAGGGAAACATGACTGGTTTGAGAGGCATGGCAACTTGCTCCCTCCCTCCCAAGTGAACTTAGGCAAGTAATAGTAAAGAGTAAAGTCACTGATAATGCAACAAGACTGTTCTCGGTAACTGGCTTTTAACCACATAACTCCCTTTCTCTAAGTTCCACCAACGCTGAGTCCGATGATCTGGAATTCCCATCTTACCAAGGATACTGAGGAGCTGTCCAGCAAGGAAAGGAACAGGTTCATGGCAAAGTTGCTGAAATACCCAGGGAGCTGTCCAGCCAAGGATCAGCACTAGTATTCACAATTAGGCACTGGGCAGAAAGAGGTATCCAGGCAGCAAAGCCGGTATGAGTTGTCCACCTGAGTTGTGCTCAGAAATGAAAGTTTTCTTGCTGCCCGGCATGCACTGTGGATATTAATCTGGACTTTGGCACACATTTGTTGTTATCTCTGCTCCTGGGGTCCTAGTGAGAGGATGGTAGAAGATCTAGAATGCCACAATGTGACATAATACTTATCATGCAAGTGGAGCTCATATCATAGGAAGGTTCACATGCATTTTATGCTGAATGGTGTCAGGATGAACCCCTTTTTATATATACTTCCCTGCTAACTGGACAAAGAACCAGCTTGTAAAACTTTAGCGTGGGGGGGGGGGGGGAAAGGCAGCTGTCCCTCTTCACCCCAGCATGATGTCTTTCCCATTGGCTGTTGCTGGTGTCTCTTCTGAATCTCATTTTAGATTGTGAGCCCTTGGGGGACAGGGAACCATTTATTGATTTTTGCTATGTAAACTGGTTTGTGGACTACTTTTGTTGGAAAGCAGTATAACAATAACAGTAGGGGCCTTGAGTGCTATCCCAAAACACTTGGAAAAGCACTTGAACACCATCAGGGATTAGCACAAGTTTCATCGGTCAATTACAAAATACCGCCTTACTAGGAACAGCACAAACACTACAACAGTATTTGTAATGCGACAACATGAAAACAAAAAATTAGCTGCCTATCCTAAGTCCTTGGGAAGGACTTTGTAGGTAGATATATACAAAATACAGTCAAAAACAACATGACTGTGTGAAAATTAATAGCAACAATAATAATTTAGTACAGGTATTTCAATGAAATTTGGCCTAGAAAAATTTGCTACACTGGTGATGTAGCTAGTGTACATTAGAATTTATGTGGAAATTATAACATTGAAACAGATTAACTGTTATTATTAACAGTTATTATTGGTCGGAGCATAAACCAGAAAAAGTGACAGAAAATGAGAAAGTCAAGATCTTGTGGGATTTTTTAATACAAAACTTATAAAGTTTTAGTGCATAGTACACCAAATATTATAGTAATAGACAAAAACAAAGTGACCATTATGGACATAGCAATACCTGGTGATAGCAGAATTGTTGAAAAAGAGCATGAAAAATTCAGTAAATATCAGGATCTAAATCTTCAAATCCAAAGATTATGGTGCAAACCAGCAGTGGTCATCCCAGTTGTGAATTGGTACACTGGGTATAGTTCCAAAAATGCTTGAACTGCATCTAAAACATCTGAACATTGACAAAATCACTATCAGTCAATTTCAAAAAGCTACCCTGCTTGGTTCAGCAAACGTTAGCTGTAAATACATTATGACATCCTAGGTCCCTGGGTGAGGCCCAACTAATAATTGACACCAAGTCCAGCTAAAGAATGGGCAGCTATGATATGCAAGATGATGATGATGATGATGATAATGATAATAAATAATTAATATGTGCCCAGGTGATAATGGGAAAAACTGCAAACTGCAGCATCTGTGTGGTTCTAAAAGTGCATGTGAAGAGAGAGGTCCTGAATAAAATGGAAAAGCTTTATAAAAGCCTCTTGATTAAGACTGGTTTTTAGGAGGTATTGCAAGACCTTCATTCATTCATATAAGTTCCATCACTAATATATTAATTAATGTAAATTTATTCAAATTTGAAGTGTAAATTTTTTTCCCCAGCCCCTGACACAGTGTCAAAGAGATGATGTGACCCTCCTGCCAAAAGGTTTGGACACCCCGGGGGTAGGGGATGGGTTGAACATGGTGGTGATGTGGCAGGGAGGAAGGCAGATCCAGCTCATGGGAGACCTTTAGAAGCTGAAAATCCCCACTGGGTGCAGCAGAAACTGGGCTGGTACCACTGCATCAACTCGCAGGGATTTAGGTAGAAGTGGGCTGTTAATTATGCTAACTAGAGTCCAACTTGACATTTCAGATTTATCTTAGAACATAAGAACAGCCCCACTGGATCAGGCCATAGGCCCATCTAGTCCAGTTTCCTGTATCTCACAGCGGCCCACCAAATGCCCCAGGGAGCACACCAGATAACAAGAGACCTCATCCTGGTGCCCTCCCTTGCATCTGGCATTCTGACATAGCCCATTTCTAAAATCAGGAGGTTGCACATACACATCATGGCTTGTAACCCATAATGGATTTTTCCTCTAGAAAACTTGTCCAATCAATCCCCTTTTAAAGGCTTCCAGGCCAGATGCCGTCACCACATCCTTTGGCAAGGAGTTCCACAGACCAACCACATGGCGTGTAACGAAATATTTTCTTTTGTCTGTTCTAACCCTCCCAACACTCAATTTTAGTGGATGTCCTCTGATTCTGGTGTTATGTGAGAGTGTAAAGAGCATCTCTCTATCTGCTTTATCCTTCCCATGCATGTCTTCCTCCGGCAGCTGGATCTGAAAGGTTATGCCACCCATGCTCAGGTGGCACACTGGTCCATGTTGAGCCAAGGTCTCGAAGGACTGTACTCAGAGTCTAGGCGTGCCCCTGAGCCGTCTGCCAGGATGCTCTGCCTAAAAGGGGGAAAACCTCAGCTCTGTCCTGATTTATTCAAGAGACATGCTGGGCAAAAGTGTCTGCATGTTCATTTCAAAATGCCTAGAGAAGTGCAGCTTTCTCTAGACGCTTGCAGAGTCCCAGTGCTGGTTGCAACTTGGAACTTACAAAACTAAGAAACTAACAACTACACTGCTGCATTGATTTAATAGTGACCGATGGTTGGGTCAAAGGGTTCAACCAATGAGGTAAACAGGGGGGGATCCAACTGGTGCTGCTCCCTTTCCTGGCTGCTGGTGGAGGCAGTGCATCCTCTGCTGCTATCCCGTGCTCACTCTCGGGGTCCAGACCGGGGCTAACTCCACCCTAATGTGTGTGGAGACTGCTCGCGTTATGCTGCAGAGTCAGCAGGCATGTGCTTGTAAACAGTTGTCCCTAGTGAAGTTGCCGGCCGAGCTACCTTCAAAAGTGCGTGAGATCTGCACCCATGGCACATCCCCCAGTACCTAGGACTACTAAACCTTGCCGCTAGCTATCAGGTGACTGCTACCTTTCCAGCTCCCCCAAGCCCTTTTGGGCGGCCTAACTAGCCATGTCTCGAGCCCCACTGTGGGATCCTCCACCCCCAGTGGGGTTTTACTAGGTAGCGAAAGCCCTAAATCTAGAAATGCTGCTCACAGGCATAGCCCTGCTGAGCACAATACACCACAGCCCTGACTGGCATGGTGTCTTATGTCCCCGTATTCCGAATTGGCTGGCCCCAGAGGGCACATCTAAATTACGGCTGAAGCGTAAATCAAAATCCCTTTAGCAAAATTGCCCGATACTTGCAACTCCCTCCCCTCTCCAACCAAGGCGGGGGGCAATATACCTGTAAGATACTGGGAGTTTCTCTACCATCCCGACCACCAGACCCCGGGCTGCTCCTTGCGCAAGCCATATCTTTTAATCTACGGTTACTTGCCCATGTGCCTACGAGAATTAATGGGTCAGACATTCTAAAATACCATAAACCAGAACATAAAAAATTTCTCTGTTGGAATGGAGCAAAGATCCCTTGTGTCCATTTCCAGTAGTAGTTAGCCAAATGCCCTTGAGAAATTGATAAACAGGACATAAAGCAGCCTTGTCATTAAGCTACTTCCCCATGAAAAGGTTTGATTGCCAGATTTGGAGGGAAGGTGCATTCACCCATTTTGCTGGCAGCATAGGCAGGGATTTTTCTTTTACTTTTGCTGCACATCTGTGTGCAGCAGGGGTTTCATCAGTGCTTGGAGTGCTGATAATGTTCCAGGCAAGGCTTCTGAAATATTTTTAAAACATTTGTCACCATGCTTCTATAAGCAACAGAAGCTTCAGCAGCACGTGAAGCCTGGCCTGCCTGTCTTAGGAGCCTCTCCTAGCAAATTCTAAAGAAAAACATAAGATCATTGGAGGAGCTGGCTACCAAAAACACCAGCAGCACTTCAAGCACTACTGAAGCGACCCACAGAGAAGCAGCAAAAAATGTTTGAAAGGACTTCAAAAGCCCCACAGCAGCCACTCACCCACACAAAATTCAGAATCATCAGTGGCAACTGGAGATGTGGGTAAAAACAAGGCTGATGAAAACACAACATGTGGGATGCAGAACTCTGCAGTCCCTGAATATGGAGATTAATCGATAATTTGATCTTTTGATATTTGAATGCCAGAACTTGGGTGTTGACTTTTTAATATCAGAGGAAGGATTTGGGTTACACTGAACCAGCCACCAACTTTTGTGATGGCTCCACAAACTGTTTTGGTAAGTCTGTCCAGTTCATTGTTGGCATTCCTGTTATCATTGCCTTTTACACCAACAAATCTGAATATTTGGTATGAATATTTTGTTTGTTACCATATTTTAATTATGAATCTAACAATGAGATGTGGCTGCCAGTGTTTCAAAAACTTGACTTTTAAGTTGTCACTGCACAGTTACTGTGCAATAAACCCAAAAGAATGATGTAAAGAGCTGGTTGGCTTTACTTTTTGATTAGTACTATCTTGCTGTGTAGAGGTCCCCACACATTTTATTTTTTGCTTGTACTAGCGTTAAATGTTTCAAGACCACAAGTTCTGTTCCCTATGGGTTTTGGTAGACATCCATGCCTCAAGCATGCCTGGAGCAAGTTACTGTACCTACAAAGAAAGCTGCCTAGTCAGACAAAAGCTGAAGTCGGATATACCACAGATTACCCTTAATGCACTGTTCCTTGCTGTGGCCATTTGCTCTTCAATTCATATTGGCGCAAGACCATTTTGTTGTAATAATAATGATGTGTGCAGCATTTTATAAGTATTTTTGAGAATTCAAATAACTTCATCTACATGATCTCACTGTAAAGAAGTATATAGTATCTGTCTCTATAACGCAAAGGAGTGGGACTGAGAGTGAGAGAAAAGGGTTTGTCTAAGTTGATGGCAGGGGCAAGATTTGAATGGAGATCTTCATGTGTCTCAGACTACCAACCACTATGCTATAATAACCCTAATCTTGTAATCAACTATGGGCACAATCCAAACTGCAGATAAACTGCCGTAAAGCACGTTTGCGCCTCCTCAAGTGGAAACCAGGCCAGCGCTCTGAGAGGCTGACATAAGCCCCCGCGCAGGCTTCCCCTCAGCCGCTTGTATTGGCCTGCTTGTACCGACACAAACGGAAAAGGTAGGTGTGGGGGGTGGGGAGGAGGAGGGAGGGAGGCATTCCTGGGTGGGGGGAGGGCAGGTGATGTGTGACCCTGGGGCAGGCAGGCGGGGAGCGGGAGGCGGGGCTGGGATCCAGCAGTGATGCCGGATTCCAACCTCCATTCCCGGGGAGTTAGGAGCGGCTTCAAGCTGCTCCAGTCTCCTCAAGCTGTGCACCTCCAGAGGTGGCACAAGTCCAAGGAAACCCATAGGGGCCAGCAGCCCTTACCCGGGGTAAGGGGAAAAGTTTCCCCTTACCTCTGGCTGAGCTGCTTCTAGCCACTATCCTGTGCTGGATACAGGGCAAGTCTCCTGGCTTGCCTGTTCCAGCGCAGGTCAGGATTGCACCCTCTGTTAGCAGAATCAATCGTGTTCATCTCAGCCTCACAAAAAATTTAACAACTGATTTTTCCCTTCCTCCTACTCAAACCAAATCCTTGTAACTCCTGAATGTGGCAGCTATCTTGCCCTACAGCATCATAACTAATGCTATCAAAGTTAGTGAGAATAACCCAAATTCTTTGCCACATATGACAGGCTTGCAAATAAATTGATTGTTCTTAATGATTGTCACTTTTATGTTTTCAAGAGAGTGCTTTGTGCACGCTCTAGAAGCACAGAAATGGGTTCAAGTCTCCCAACGCAAGGAGATTTTCTATGTATATGTATATGTGCACATAAAAGCCCCACCTGCTTCTCTGAATCAACAGCAGCTATTAGTTCTGTTGCTTTAATGCAAGGAAGTAGGGATATGAATGCTGATATATTAACAGTAACATTTTTTTTAATGAAATAAATCATTAAATAAATACAAGTGTGCCCTGGTATCTACCCCAATTAACTGACACCGTGAATACCAGGGAACATCACACCTCCGGAGGTGAGTGGAGCTCTGCTCCACTCACGTCTGGAGAGTCTCTCAGCCCGACAGTATTAAAAAAACAAAAATGCTACTTTTGGTTTCTCTGTGAAACTGGAAGTGATGTTTTTAATGCCTTTTAAGGCATGAGAAGGCCCAGAGAAGCCCTCTGGGAAACCAGAAGTAGCGTCTTCTTTTTTACTGTCAGACCGACGGGACCCTCTGGAGGGGGCATGCTCTGGGGAGTGGAGGTCAGTCCTGTGGACCCAATCTGCAGGTAAGTAAATCTGTAGATACAGGATCCACGGATATGGGGTCTCCCCCGTACACGTCTTTCATTCAGATCAGTGATTTTCAACCACTGTGTCATGGCCCATTGGCATACCACGAATGGTCTCCTGGTGAACTGCAGAATTTTGAGGAAGGGTCATTTATTAGTAGGTCCATTGGGGAATGTGAGCCTCCCACTGGCAGTGCGGTGTGCCTTGTCAATCATTTTAAAAAACTGCTGGTGTGTCTTGACAATTTTAGTACCTTATCAGTGTGCCTTGAGATGAAAAAAATTGAAAACTGCAACCTTAAGAACATAAGAACAGCCCCACTGGATCAGGCCATAGGCCCATCTAGTCCAGTTTCCTGTATTTCACAGCAGCCCACCAAATGCCCCAGGGAGCACACCAGATAACAAGAGATCTCATTCTGTTGCCCTCCCTTGCATCTGGCATTCTGTAACCTTAGATTACACAAGATATTATAAGGTATAGTAGACATTGCTACTACTTGCAAAGTATCTACTCTGTTAAATAAAATTTTGCACAGGAAAGTCCTTCAGAAATATGTGCCCTAAAGAGCACTCACAAAATGGAAGTGATATACTATATGGGTGATGTACTATATGGGTCAATTTCATCCTTGCGTGCCTGAAACAAAAAAACATCTAAAATGCACATAATGTAAAACATTTCCCATTTTCTCCTTGTACGACAAACGTTTGTCCGCACACAATCTCAGTCCGCATATTTTAAATTTTATTTATTTATTCAGGAATGTTTCTTACCTTTTGTCCCTAAAAGGGGCTCCTAAGTTGACTCACAACATAAAAATAAAACCATTAACGTTTCAAAGGTAAAAGAAACACAACAATAAAATACAGCAATTAAATAAAAAAATAATTTAAAACAAACAAACCAAGAGGACAAAAGAGCAGCAGGAGAAAAATATAGACTTAGTGGAGGAATAATCAAACTGGAGCAAAAAAAAAATTAATTAAAAGCTCAAATTCTCATACATAGTGATGAAATTGTTGGCTATGACTATCTAGGAAAGAAATTGTGAGTTTGTGTTGGAAAGCTCACTGAAAACAAAATCCACTTTCAGGAAAATTAAGGAAGGAAATAAAATTGCCAGTATCTTTATCTTGTAACATAAATCTATGTTGGGATGGCATTTGGAGCTTCTGGGGTGGCATTTGGTGTCATTTGGAGCTTCATTGCAAATGAGCAATGGGGCTTCTTAATGTACAAAAAAAGATAAGAACATAAGAACAGCCCCACTGGATCAGGCCATAGGCCCATCTAGAAGTCTAAGAGAGGACATGAGAAATGTTTATACACCTTCTAGATGCTAAGGCCAAACAGGGGAAGGAGTGGTTTTGCCTTCATGTTATTGGAAATTGGATCTTGGACTAGCCGAGCCAACAGACCTCCTCATTCTTCACCTGCTGTTTGAATGTACCAAACACATCGCAGAAATACAGCATATCCTTTGTCTTTGCAGATTTTGTTAGTTTTCCAGGGCATTGGCGAGCCATCTAAGCATGCCAAAATAGATAAACCTGGCTCTGCTCCAGAGATGTATGCATGCAGCAGGAGGTTGATTGAACACTGCTGTGTACATGTCAGTGTTCACTTCGCTACCCATCAGATAGTCAGGGAGTTGAAGTAGGGAAAATCCTCACATGGAGCTTAGGGACAGGAAGACCTGCGTGCTGCTGGCAAGTTTAGGGGTTGGCCACGAGAGTGCTTTGGCAACTGGGGAAATATGAGACAGAGAGCCAAGGGAGCAGAGAGTTGAGAGCTGAATTTCACATGTTGTTTGGAAGTAACTAGCCAAATGTTTGGCTTCAGGTCTCCAGTATTGAACAATTGGAAAGCATTCAGAGAGAAGTCTGGAAAAAAACAAGTAAGGCCATGAAAAGATGCAATACAAAGGAAGCTTTCAAGAGCTCTGCCTACTTATCGAAGATCAAGAGGTTAAGTGACTATTATTTGAGTCCGTAGATAGACAAATCTTCGCACTCCAAGATTTTCTTCTTGCATTAAAGAAAATCTCGGTAAACAAAGTTGTTAATTCTGGAAACCTTATGGCAAGCAAACATGGTTTGGTATTGGAAAATGTTATAAAATAAATTGAGGGTCAGGAACATAGACTGATGGGCCATTGTATCCCTTTACACAGTGATTGCTTTGCTTTCTTGCACAGAAATGAAACTCCAGTTTCTTTTTATAGAAGAAAAGAAAGTGCTGTGCTTGAAAACACCATTGCAGTAGGAACAAAGCTCATCCCTGTGCCCGTGACTCTGGACATCTCAGTGTATAATGCCAAAGACCCTATGAGAAAGAGAGAGAGAATCGTGTTTCTATGCAGATTCCTTGTGTGCTATTCTCCCTTCAACCCCTGGGCGCTAGGGAATAAGAATAGGCCCTCAGTTTGGCTGTACTTGTCGTAAGAGGTGACTAAACAGCCACCAGGTAGATGGGACTCGTTAGCCTGGGAAGACAGCTCATCTGAGAGAAGGAAAACTCTGATCCCAAACCTCCACTGCCTTGTGGCTACATCCAGTTATGGAAGAGGCTTCAGGAGTCAACCTCGAGGAAAAATCCGGAGCCAGAGTCCCTGAGGCAGTTCATGGCTGAACACAGTCACGTTCTGGCAACTCCTGCAACGCCACTGGAACCAACCTTATTGGCTTCTGCCTTTCCATTGGACCATTCCAGCGACGTGGAGAGGGGGGATTTGCTGCATGGGTAACAGTCTATCCTCCCTATCTACTTTACCCAGGCTTCACGCACTGGAGAGGACACTCTGTTCCAGAACCACCATTCAGAGCGCAATACCATCGTCTTCCGAGACTGAAGGATGCCAACAATTCTCCCTTCACTTCCAAACCTGTAAAATACAGATAGTATAAACTGTATCCAGTGGGGCAGGGGGCAGATCAGGAGGCCTCAGAGGCAAAGGGAAATTTAGATCCCCTTACACCTCTGTAAGCCTCCTGGTCCGCAATGGGTCTTCTAGAACCTGCGCTAGCAAAATTGCTAGCATAAATCCAAGGAGAGAAAGGGAACATGGAGGCTGCTGCCAGAGGAGATAAGATCTGGCAAATGCCACTGCTGCCAGATCTACTCCTTTCCCCATTACACCCCCTCCCCACACCCATTCTGCCCCCAGCCTTCCCTGCCATCTTACTTGCCTTTGTTTTACATTTGTTAAGAACATAAGAAGAGCCCTGCTGGATCAGGCCATAGGCCCATCTAGTCCAGCTTCCTGTATCTCACAGCGGCCCACCAAATGCCCCAGGGAGCACACAAGACAGCAGGAGACCTGCATCCTGATACCCTCCCTTGCATCTGGCATTCTGACATAGCCCATTTCTAAAATCAGGAGGTTGCACATACACATCATGGCTTGTAACCCGTAATGGATTTTTCCTCCATTGTTTTCAACCAGCTATGGTTGGGGTCACTAGGTTAAGGAATAAGTTGAACTCAGATATCAAGGGAGTGGCAACAGGATGCAGGTCTCTTGTTGTCTTGTGTGCTCCTTGAGGCATCCGGTGGGCCACTGTGAGATACAGCAAGCTGGACTAGATGGGCCCCTGGCGTGATCCAGTAGGACTGTCTCTGATATTAGGAACGAAAATGGAACTCTGTGAACACGACACTACCTTGTACTGAGTCACTGGTCCACATAGACCAGTATTGGCTATACCTCCTGATCCTTTTTCGCTGGAGTTGTCAGAGATTGAACGACTGTCTTCTGAATGGAAAGCATGTGCTCTAATACTGAGCTATGGCCTCTGCTGGCACACCTCTGGTTACAACTAAGGCCCATGCTACATGTGGCAGGAACAGTTTGTGACTACAATCTTAAAGCAATACACTTACCTGGCAGTAAGTTCTATTGAACTGAGTAGACATGCATAGGATTACACTGTTTAAATGAAAATCTGCCTGAGCCATGTATAAATGAATGGGTTTGGTCCATTTTAGTAGCAGAAGTTGTTCATGGAGGGCTGGTGTAGATTGCTTCCCCACCTGTCATTTCCTTCGCTGACATCAATTTTTCGTCAGCCATGTTCCAATATCCTTGGTGACCCTGACTAGGAGAAAAGCATCTGGGGAGGAGATGAAGGAAGATAAGGAATGAAAGGGAAGAGTTCAGGATCATCAAGCTTCTTTTAAAGACAGGTCTGCCACTGCTGTGCGAGGTTTGGTGTGTCTGCAGTGCATTGTAAGCATTGAGCTGTGTGCTCAGTGAAACAAGTTCGTTCACTGTTTGTATTCAAAAGCAGGCAGTTTATTATCCTGAACCTTTGTCTGTGAGCAAGGTAAGGGGCTTTGATGCAGTAGTTTCAGTTTAAAATGCAGGTGTAATGAAGTAGAAAGGATTATTCTGTCTGAGAAGAATAAATAACTGAATTTGTGGGAGAGTGAATCCCTTTGCCATTGTGCCACTGTCCTTGGAGTCTTCTCAGGTGTCTACCAAGCTTTGTCACTCTCTAGTCTGATAGCTCACCTTCACAGTGTGATTCCCGCGACTGTCAGAAGCCTCTGAAATGTTAAGAGAGAGAAGGGCATGGATGTGCTGCAGTGCATCTGCAGTGCAAACAGAGGCTGACATTGTTGGAAGCTTTATCCACAGTTCTAGCAGTCAAGAGGTTTGACCATAGCATTAAACAAAATAAAAACCATAAGGAACATCCAGGATCTGTCCTCTTCTTATTTAACAAAACATGGAAAGAAAACAACTGGAGAAGGGTGTCACTTATGTCACATCCCTTAGATTGTAGTGCCTGTAACTGAACTCTGCAATAGTTCTGAGGCTTTTGGGTTTGCCTTGATTTTCAGAGATACTCTATCTTTGTGTAATCACTCTAAACCAAATGAATTGGTGCTGCAAACTCATATATAGAGAAATGGCTGGACTGAGATGCAGCCATGCCTTGAGTAGTTTTCTTTATATTTAGCAATTTAATTTAGCTGTTATTTTACTGCTGAGGAACACTGAGACTGAGAGAGAAGCAATTAGCACAGGCCGAGCCCTGAAAGAGCACTTGTTGAAAGGTACAAGATCTTAAGGAGCAGTCAGGTTCATAGATGTACTTGTTGCTTACTGATGTACTAATAAAGTACTTCTTTGTGGTAGCACACACCCGCTAAAATCAAAAAGTATTCAGAATTTGAAGGTCAGCACTAGTAGTGATGCACAATCCATTTTCTAATTTGTCAGTGTGGACAGATTGTGTTTTGCCAGTCAAGTAGGTGACCAGTAATTGCTAGTATTGGGTCTATTAGGTCTAGGGCAGGAGGTCTGGTCTAGAGGGTAGAGCCTCCGTTAGCCCGAAGATAACATCAGAAGGTCGCCAGTTCGAGGACACCGGCAGCTCCCTGAACGGCTGAGAATGGCGAGACCTTGAAGCAGCTGACAAGCCCAGCGGAGTGATTCCACCTGCTCTTGGTGTGAGCAAGAAGCGTCTTGCCTGCCCTCCATGTGAGAGATGTGTTGAGGTCTGAACCTGGGAAATCACTCAGGTCCTGTGCACAGGAGGGAATGCAACAAACGCTGTGGTGAACAGACAGTTTGTAGCAAGTAACAGGGAGCAGCTGTTCCTGATTGCTGACTTTGTGCAGCTGATTGTGGGTGTGCCTTGTGCATATAACAAGGCCGAAGACAAACACTCCTCAGTGAGTTGAGGGGGTGAGTGAGGGTGAGCGTGTAGGGTGGTGAGTGTTAAGGAATAGGAATCAGGATGCCGTATATGTGTGTTGCTGTATGACTGACCAGTGTTGCTGTAAATATCCTTGTATATAATATATCTTGGTGATGGAACCTGACTCTCATGTCAAGTGCCTCTTTGCCTTCTGAGAGTTTGCCTTGGACATCAGCCTCGAGTTTCTGTTGTGCTGCCGTTTGATTTTGCTCTGCTGGAGACTCCTACACTCCACCCCCAAACCTCCCGCAACAAGATGCGTGGGAGAACTGGAGGCCAGGAGTGAGACCAATCCAGGAATATCCATTCTGAAATGTTGTTGGTTCTTGAAAGAAAGAGTATGATTGTAAAAATCCCCTTGAGGGATTTAGAAACGCCTGCCTATGTAAACCGCCTTGAATAAAGTCAGAGGAGTAATCCGATGACCAGAATCCGATGACCAGGCCAATTCTATGCTTGGGATCATTAGGAAGGGTATTGAGAACAAAACGGTTAGTATTATAATGCCGTTGTACAAATCTATGGTAAGGCCACACCTGGAGTATTGTGTCCAGTTCTGGTCGCCGCATCTCAAAAAAGACATAGTGGAAATGGAAAAGGTGCAAAAGAGAGCGACTAAGATGATTATGGGGCTGGGGCACCTTCCTTATGAGGAAAGGCTACGGCGTTTGGGCCTCTTCAGCCTAGAAAAGAGACGCTTGAGGGGGGACATGATTGAGACATACAAAATTATGCAGGGGATGGACAGAGTGGATAGGGAGATGCTCTTTACACTCTCACATAATACCAGAACCAGGGGACATCCACTAAAATTGAGTGTTGGGCGGGTTAGGACAGACAAAAGAAAATATTTCTTTACTCAGCGCGTGGTCGGTCTGTGGAATTCCTTGCCACAGGATGTGGTGCTGGCGTCTAGCCTAGACGCCTTTAAAAGGGGATTGGATGAGTTTCTGGAGGAAAAATCCATTATGGGGTACAAGCCATGATGTGTATGCGCAACCTCCTGATTTTAGGAATGGGTTAAGTCAGAATGCCAGATGTAGGCGAGAGCACCAGGATGAGGTCTCTTGTTATCTGGTGTGCTCCCTGGGGCATTTGGTGGGCCGCTGTGAGATACAGGAAGCTGGACTAGATGGGCCTATGGCCTGATCCAGTGGGGCTGTTCTTATGTTCTTATGTTCTTAGAAAGGTGGTATATAAATACCTAGTTGTTATTATTATTATTATTATTATTATTATTATTATTATTTTATTATACCATAGTCTTTCGAGACTGAAGGTTGCCAACTCATTATTATTATTATTATTATTATTATTATTATTATTATTATATACAGATTCAATACACCCCAGCAACATATACAGTGTGAAAACATGTAGTTAGATTCTGAGCCTAATAAGCCTTAAATAGGCTTATTACTGAGCTAAAGGTATTTCTTGAACTGTGAGGCCATTTGTCATTTTCAGGCATTTTCATAACCAAATCCTGGTAAAATGCTGAAAAAAAATTCTAAAACCAGGAAAGGCCTCCTGGAGAAGACATGAGAATAAAGGAATATGCTGAAAATTACTGGTATTCTAATTATAAAATAGGTAATTGAGCACTGAAATATTTGAACAAGGGGAGGCTTTCCCCCTTACCTCTGGGAAAGGCGCTCTTTCCCCCATGGGTCTCCTCGGACTTGCACCACTTCTTGAGGTGGCACAAATCCGAGGAGAGCAGAGCGGCTTGAAGCTGCTCTGTTTTCCCCAAGAACGGGGGTTGGGATCCGGCATGACTGCTGGATCCCAGCCCCGCCTCCTGCTCCCTGCCTGCCCACCCACCCCTTGGGCCGCCCACCTCCTGCCCTCCCTCCGCCCAGGAATGCCTCCCTCCCGCCTCCTCTCCACCCCCTCCTCACCTACCTCAGACCTTTGCATCTGTCCAGCCAGGCCAACACAAGCCTCAGTGCCTTTGTCAGCGCAGAGGCTTGTTCCAGCCTCTGTGCACCAGCCTAGCCAACTCCTGAGGAAGCGCAACCGTGCCTTATAGCAAGCTTGCAACCCCCCTGGGCCAGCGCAAGGGACTTGCGACAGCCTAAGTCAAGGGCTGGATTGCGCCCAAAGTCAAACATCCAAATCTGATTTAGAAGGAAATGTGAGTTGATTTTCTGAAAGTTCAATCCTGTGCATGTCTACTTAGAAGTAAGCCCCATTGAGTTCAATGAAGTAAGTGTGGATTGGATTGTAACCTGATTCTCATTCTTTTTGAGTCTAAGTAAATATGTAATGAGAAGTACAATTAAATCAATATTAACTGCATTGGTATCAAAGGTCAAGTAAAAGTGAGTATCATCATCAATGAGTCATCAACACATAGAAAATCCTAATGTGGTTCTAACTAGGAAGCTATATATGGAAGTGACTGGGAAATGAGGCTAAGAATATATTATTTGGAAAAAGATCTGGGCATGATTTGAAAAGATAATTACAGACAAGCATAACAAAAAAGAATATATAAGCTGAATAATTGTGCAAGAATTGAAAAGAATTCTTTATTCTTAGGGGAAAAAAACCTGACTCCAGGCTAAAACTTAACCTAGACAACTGAAATGTTTTTACTTTATTATGTCAAGAAATTTGCATATGGAAAGCGATCTGAAATGCCAACCTGTAATCTAATTCATGTAGCTGAGAGAAGACTGCAGTCATTGTAAACTGTAAGGCATCTGTTAGTTATAAAGTTGCCTGACACATTTTATATATAAATGTACTGTAGATACTCACCTGTAGTCCCTAAAATTTTTGCCAAGTAATCAAGCTCCAATTATCACTTTGACTTATCTCTGGGCCAATCAGAGGGCAGAGCCTTTCAACTCTGAAAAGTTTCAGTTCTTGCTAAAGCTAAAGGTTATTTGGTTTTGGTTTGGTTCTTGCTAAAGGTCATTTGTTTCTATAGTAACTTTCCTGGGAAATTCCAGCCAAAGTTAACCTTTTACTCTCCTGCAACCTGGTTCCTTTTTGCAAATGCTGGCATGCATTTGGCAGAGGTCTCTTTTTTTCCAACACCAGGATGGGATCCTCTTTCCATTTGCAATAAAGTCACAGGCTACAATTCAGTGCACCATTATTACTAATTAATTATTAACAGTATTTATATACCGCTTTTCAACTAAAAGTTCACAAAGCGGTTTACAGAGAAAAATCAAATAACTAAATGGCTCCCTGTCCCAAAAGGGCTCACAATCTAAAAAGATGCAAATGAATACCAGCAGACAACCACTAGAACAGACACTGCTGGGGTGAGGTGGGCCAGTTACTCTCCCCCTGCTAAAAAAAGAGGAGCACCCACTTGAAAAAGTGCCTCTTACCCAATTAGCAGGGGTTAATTAAAAATCCCATGGAAAGCAGTGGGTCTACTTATGAGTAAAAAGGGTTGCAAATATATGCAGCTGCATCTCTCTGCTGTGAATTGAATTGCACACTCCCAGTTATGTGTTATGGGTTGTATGTTATATGTAGCACTTCTGGCTTAACATACCGGACACCTTAAACGTGGATTTGATTCATGGATCTCCTGCAGTGGTTCCCAACCTTTTTCACTTGCATATCCCTTGGCAGCCCATTTCCATAAATTGTACCCTTCATATTAGCAAAATGTTTGTGATCAATAATGCAAGCCCTCATCTCCTCTATATGAAAGCCCAGACTTTGTGTATTTATCACAGTGTTTTCTCTTTTTATCTGTCTGAAGAAAAGAAGACTCTGCCTTTGCACTGTTTTGCACCAGAAGTGTGCTGAGAAATTCTAGGTGATTGATCACGTTCCATATTATGTCTCAGTTTTTTTACTGTGCTGGTTTTCAATCACTGTTTCATACATGAATTGATGACCAAAACTAGCTATTGGTGGGGCTTTCACAGCCAACTAGCTTTCTCCCTTCCTGCCTTGCTGGCCCTGCAAGGCATTTGGGCCACTACCTGCCTTTCTCTGCCATTATTCCATTCTTTTTCAAGTACCCCTAAAGGTTCTCTTGAGTGCCCCTGGGGGTACACAAACCCCAGGTTGGGAACCACTGTTTCACTGGTATGTTGTTTACAGTGCACTTACTCTGATAGTGTTTACAAAAAGGTGGTGAAGACCAGAATTTAAAAAGAATAAAAATGTATCTTATGATCTTTTACTATATTTTTAATAAATTAGAGACTACAGTTCTTAGGTAACAATTAGTTGTAGGTTATTTTTCAGGAACTGGCCTCAGGTAAAATCAGACAAAACTATAGTCAGACACCTCCCTAAGATTAAACCCTGACTTATCCAAGGGTCATAGAAAATTCCATGATTTTTGGCTCAAAACCTGCCCTTGGCTTCTCTGTGGGATTGACATATAGGCGAGTATCTGCGGTAGTTTCCGATTCATATTCCTGTGATGTTTCTGGATCTCTATAATCTCTCTATAGATGCTTGTCTGGTAGTGTTGTTCCTTTACCAGTACCTGTATCTGGGCAAAATTGATCTTGTGTCCTGTACTGAAGGCATACACGGTTATGGATGACTTGTCTGTTTGCCCCAACCAGCACAATCTTTGATGTTCCTTTAACCTGGTCTTAATAGACCTTTTTGTTGGCACTATATACCTTGCCACAGTCAGGGAATTCTATAAATCCCTGGTGTATCCCAGGGATGTCTTGGTTAAGTAATTTTCCCCATGTGTGCCTGTTACATGGATCTTGAAGCAGGGTTTCTCAACATTTGTCCTTGGTTGTACCAGTTCACATGATCCGCCTGTTCAGAGTACCACATGAATGAATGAATAAACCCTTATTAGGCATAGATAAAGAAATCATAAAAGCAAACATAACCAGTCCTAATCCCGTTTATCAAAAACGGAGTTAAGTTACTAAATTACTAATAATACATTTACAGTTCAACATAAAATATCAGTATTTTTGACAAATTACATTAAGAAGGCTTAGAAATCACTAAAAGTAAAAATTTAGAAACTCCCTCTAGCATATCTAGCGAGCAGTCATTTAGGAAACACTTCAGTTTTGCCTCATCTGAAAGCCCATTCATTTTGCCGAGAAGTGGAGTCATGTAAGTGTGGCGGGATCTAGTGTGCAGAGGACAATAAAAAAGAATGTGTATGAGTGATTCAATGTTTCCCAAATTACAAGGGCAGAGGCGGTCTTTATATGGTATTTGCCTATATCTGCTTTCTGTGACCTTGGATGGAAACACATTGAATCTTGCCAAGGAGATTGCATGACGTTCAGAAGGGTTGATCAGAATACTCAGATAAGGAGCCATTTGCCTGTACTTAAGCAGGATAGAGAAATTAAGAGGGGAGCAAATTCTAGAAGCAAGTTCAAAGAGGTTTTGTGCCTCAATGTCTAGAATTCTTTGCTTTACCCTTTGATAAACTCCAGGGAATGGATAGAAACAAAAAATCCAATGAAAAACCAATTGATTCAATTTTCGATTTAATGTGGCTATACCATTTAGAAGAACCACTCAGATAACATTCTGGATAGGAGACTGCCTGGTTTCATGTTATAAAGTAACTGGAGCCAATCCTGTTGGCAACCTTCAGTCTCGAAAGACTATGGTATCGCGTTCTGAATGGTGGTTCTGGAACAGCGTCTAGTGTGGCTGAAAAGGCCGATTCGGGAGTGACAATCCCTTCCACACCGGGAGCAAGTGCAGTCTGTCCCTGGTCTGTCTCCCTGGCTATGGGCCTTCCTTCTTTGCCTCTTTGCCTCAGACTGTTGGCCAAGTGTCTCTTCAAACTGGGAAAGGCCATGCTGCACAGCCTGCCTCCAAGCGGGCCGCTCAGAGGCCAGGGTTTCCCACCTGTTGAGGTCCACTCCTAAGGCCTTCAGATCCCTCTTGCAGATGTCCTTGTATTGCAGCTGTGGTCTACCTGTAGGGCGTTTTCCTTGCACGAGTTCACCATAGAAGAGATCCTTTGGGATCCGGCCATCATCCATTCTCACAACATGACCGAGCCAACGCAGGCGTCTCTGTTTCAGCAGTGCATACATGCTAGGGATTCCAGCTCGTTCCAGGATTGTGTTGTTTGGAACTTTGTGCTGCCAGGTGATGCTGAGGACGCATCGGAGGCAGCGCATGTGGAAAGCGTTCAGTTTCCTCTCCTGTTGTGAGCGAAGAGTCCATGACTCGCTGCAGTACAGAAGTGTACTCAAGATGCAAGCTCTGTAGACCTGGATCTTGGTATGTTCCGTCAGCTTCTTGTTGGACCAGACTCTCTTTGTGAGTCTGGAAAACGTGGTAGCTGCTTTACCGATGCGCTTGTTTAGTTCGGTATCGAGAGAAAGAGTGTCGGAGATCATTGAGCCAAGGTACACAAAGTCTACCTTTGTCTTATGTGACTAATATGAACGTGACTTATATGGAGCCAATAGCGTATGGTTAAAATCCATGCTCTTGATGCTAAGAGCGATTGTCCGGTCTCCAAACATAATGCAGAGTATAGTACAGATTTAGGTAAATCCAAGTTAGCCTTCAAAAATTTAGCTTGGATACTCTCAAAGGTGAGATTTATAGCGCTAATCCAGATAGGTCACCCATACAGGAACTGTGCTGATACCTTGGCATTAAATATCTTGAGAGCAGCTAGTATATAACGATTGCCCTGACTAAAAAAGAATCGATTGGTGCTCTGCAAAGTAACACGGGCCAAGTTTGTGACCAATTTTTGATGAGTATGCCAGCAAAGATTGTAGTGGAAGTGAATTCCAAGATATTTAAAGCTTTTGACCTGCTCTCGTTTCTCCCCTCTATTAGACCAAGTGCCTGGGCTCCATGATTTTGAAAAGACCGTAACTTTGGTTTTCTGAGAGTTCAGTTCGAGTTTGTTACGAGTACCACTTTAAGTAACTGATAAAACAACATTGCCAGTTACTTCTGATTTGGGAGGCCAGATGTAATGCAACAAACACCAGTAAGAGACTCAGGGTGGACAGGAGACTTTTTTGAGTATGCAAAAGCATGTTTTGGACCCTTCTACCACTGTTTGCTGTGTTGTGTTCCTGGTCTGGCGGCCGGGTGGCAAGAGTCCAGGCGTCCCGCAAATACCACCAGACACCACCTCAAGTACCACTGGTGATGCCCATACCACTGGTTGAGAAACAGTGTCTTATAGCACACACAACAGTGTTAAAACTGTGTTTTATGAATTGTTGTATATCAATGGTCTTCAAACCGCAGACTGCTACATTCAGAAAAAGCCATCCCCATGTGGCATGCTACTGCCTCTTATCTTTCTGGGCAATCTGCTCAGAAACTTGTGCCAGGCAGCCACTTCCGCTGTCCTTTGTCCCAGCAGGTTCCATGCCCAGATTTCTGGGTGGAAGCGGCTGCCCAGTGTGCATTTCTGAGCAGGTCAGCTGGAAAGATAAGAGGCTGTGGCTCAGAACAGAAAGCACTGTACTGCACAGGGACGGCTTTTTCCTGACGCCAAATCCTGCCCATGGACCAAAGCCTACTGTTGTATGTGATGAGATGCCAGCATTAAGACCTATTGTTTTTCCTATAGGGGCCACCAAAGTTAGAGCAATGTGTTCTTTCTTGGCTCGAACTGGTCAGAACCAGGTGTTGTGGCTGATTTGTGGCAGTGGCCAAAACTGTTCCGTTTCTTCACTGTCCTCTGGTTTAATAATGCATGTGACATGAAGTCATTATGTTATTAATATCCACACTCAGCCGCTCCCTCAGAACTGGAAGCCTGTGCAATGGAATGGGGTGGGGACAAGAGAGATGTTGACACCGATGGCTGTGCTTTATTTAACACATAGTTCCAGCCTAAGACAGCAAGGAGAAGGTCCAGTTTTCCAGGCATTGGGTTGTGTTTCAGCATTCCTACTTGTATCTCAGCAATTTGAGCCAGTTCACAATACTGGGTTATAAATTAATACATCCTTATCAGGTTGTAGAAGAGTATGATTACATGATCCTTGAAGGCCCTTGACGGCTTGTGATTCCGAACTAGGCACATCATTACTCCCCTGGGTGCCATAAACTATAGAATTGGCATTTTGTAAGTCTAATACATCCATACCGTATTTCAAGAGACTTGCATTTGTTGACCCTTTGAGCCTTGCAATTCTGTAGTCATCTCATTCCTTTGGACCTGGCAGGTTGTGCATGTGTCATTCTAGATTTGGTCGATTTGAATAGCATCCCTCCAACTACTTTCTCCAAAGCAACCACACTAGTCTCAGCAAGGATAATGCAGGATATGTGATTTGAGGTATCCACACTGGGGAGCACAGTCCAGGCAAACGAAAGTATTCAAGTTCCTTTGAAAGCAGTGGGCAAAATACGTGTGAAATTGCACCTCTCCTATTGAAATCGGTATTATTTCAGGGTAGAACATCAGGCCTGCATTTCTTTTTTCAAAGGGATTTCCTTTTTCAGGTAATATAGCTGCAGGTGATTTCACACTGCATGAAGAACTAGAGAGTGGAAAAAAAAAGTGTGCTTGACCAGTCCTGGGAAGAAACTTTATCTTCCTACCTCTGCTGGTCTTTCATTCCATCTGAAGCTACCTGCAACTGCTTTACCCAATAAAAGAAAATCTCAGGACAATGAAACATGGAATCACAGTTGGCATGGAATTCCACTATTAGTGGAATATTTCCCAGTGGTGAACAAGGCTTAGTAACACTGACTCTGTGGGTGTAATTAGACCTTGGCACTGTTAGACATATCAGCCTAGCAACAACAATAATAATCGTAATAATAAAGGAAATTAGAAAAGCAGCAAACAGTTTTAGCAATGTTGCCATGTCCTTTGAATGAAATGGGCTTTTGCAGCTGGGAGTCAGGTTAATGCGAATACTACCGCTTCTTTGATTCATTCTTAGAAACCAAAAGAATAGCTTCATAGATTTTGTATTTGTGTTTTTTGAAGGCCTTTAGAAACATTAATTAATTAAAGCATGAAACCTCCCTCTAGGCTAGCAAAAGTGTAATCCCTGTTTATTTGGGTTTTTTTATTCATAATGACATGTGTCATGAATGTGTGTAATAGCTAACAATGACTAATCCTGTAACTGTATAAAGAGAGCATAAATATGAGTTAAATGCTTTGCTCAGACCACAGCTGAGTGAATGTGTTCTTGCATGTGTATATTGTGGTTGAAGACCTCAATTTATCAATTAGTATATTAAAAAGTTAAATTGGTAATTGTCAGATTTAAGATAGATGTCTTGAGGTGGCAATAGCAATCAGTCCACTGAAACGGCAGCATGAGTAGTACAGACTGCAACGCATGGGGTGCCTTCATGTAGTGGCAGAATAATGCAGTTTATTCTGCCTGTGACAACCTTGTTCTGTGTAACTAGGACTGCAGTAGTGAATGCACAGTCATTTTTTGTTTTGCGATGTGCCGAGAATCAGAATTCCTAAATCTGAATGCATCTGTTAAATGTTCACCTTGTAATTTGAGAGACAGAATTTACATCATGTTCCCACCTGCAAATGAAATCAATTGGCCTATAGTGTTCAGGCAGCTGAAACTCACTGTCAGAAAATATCCTCAAAATGATACCCATCCTGAGATGCTATAAAATAATGATCTTACAGCCCAAACCCATTGGACTTTAGCGTGGGTGGAACAAGCATTCCACCAGTGCTAACTGCCTTATGGCAATTGTGAGATGCTCTCAGACAGCCTGCGGAGTTGCATGCTGCCAGAGCATCAGCAGGAAGCCAGAGCCTTCCCATGCATGCTGGTGGATCCCCTGGACTCACTGAGACAGGTAAGTTGGCGGTGGAGACAGAACAGGATGTGGGAAAGTGGAATGGGGGAAAGTGGAATGAAGTGGTGGAATGGGGAGAGGAATGGGGAGGTGAAAGGGGCAGGGGAGGTGGATGGGGTCTGGGAAGGGGCAGCTGCCACCAAATTTTAGCCTTTTTCCAAGATCTGATGCCACAGCCTGGATCTGCACAGACCTGTGCCAGTGATATCACTAGCACAGGTCCAAGTAGATCCCTCTGTGCTCTGGATGCTTACCTCCAGGTAAAAGAACAAATGTTCCCTTACCCTGAAGAAACCTCAGTGATCTCCCCTGCCCCATAGGATGGCAGCAGTAGCCATTTTGGTGTCACTGGATCAGTGGTAGGGGATTGGGCTGTAAGTATCATAGATAGTAATTGTCAGGGATGGGGTTTTGGGGTTTTTTTGGGGGGGTATTCCCAGGAACAACTTCAGAATTTGGACGAAAGGCTTCAATTTTCTGGCTCCCTATTAGATGGCCTGGCTGTAACAACAACTAGTGATAATGGTTTACAGATACAGAGACATTCTGTTTAGATAGTATGAGGTCATATGTTGGTAGGGAGAAAGAAAGAGAGTGGTGTTAAGGAAGGTATGTGCTTCTTGAGAGATCCCTGAAAGGCAGGTTGACTTTTGGGAATGTGCAAGAGGCACATGAGCATAGGTGAAATGCAATAAAATGTATGTGATCCACAAACAGTCTCATTGCTTCATTTCCTTAAATGGGAACCTGTAAACACACTTTTAAAACTGCACCTTAAAATTTGTTTGAAACGGAGAATATCAGATAAAGTTTTTTGAGCTGAATCTAGTCCATGAACCAGCAATCAGCAACTCTGAAGGTGTCAATCCAGAGCGTGTCTGCATCCTGTTGATATCAAAGGATCTTAGTCTTAACTGTATGTTTGGGTCCTGCTAATTCCAGCAGGAATTCAGTAGGTGCACCCAGCTTTCTCTGTACTGCACACTTAATAAATGAAAAAAGAAAAATATTTCCATGGTTGGCAGCTGCAGTATGTGTACATAATAGGGAGAGGACAGAAAGTATAATATAGTTAGTAAGTGTAAATCTTAACTCCTTGCCAGCTCCATAAGGAACCTGATATTGATCAAACAGTCTTATGATTCACAAAATGCAAGGACTGTGTCATTAGTGTGTTGTGTCCTTTTCTTTCAGGTTACTCAATACTTCAAGCTATTATGGAAACAGCAGGAGAAAAAAGCTGGCAAGTCAGTGCCATATGCGTGGAGAATTTTAATGATGCAAGCTACAGGCAGCTTTTAGAAGACTTGGACCGGAGACAGGAAAAGAAATTTGTAATAGATTGCGAAATAGAGAGGCTTCAGAATCTCTTAGAACAGGTAATACCCGCTTTTAATGTCACTGTGAACTCATCAATAGAGCCCCAGAAGAGTGGCCTCTGCCTTTGATTTGCCTTGCCAGTCAAGTCAGACTATATTCATGGAGTTTTCCCTCCCTTTAGCCTTTTATGCATAGTCCAGTATTTAATCTGTACTTCTGGCTGTATCTGCATTTCCATTTGTGAAATTAACATCAGGGAGCCTGCAGATCCAGACTAGTATTTAATATGTACTTCTGGCTCCATCTGCATTCCTGTTTATGAAATTGCCATCAAGGAGTCTGCAGATCCACTAGGTCTTGTAGGCAGCAGACAATGCTCCTGTTTTAAAGCCAAACCCGAAGTGACAGCAGGTGACTCATTTGTTTAAATCCGGGTCTGCACCAAACATGTACAAAGCAGGATGTGCATTGTGACCATTCTTGGAGGAAAAGGGGCGCATGGGTATGCATCCCTTTTGTAGGTGTGTGTAGAGATGGACTCGCCTTACTGCCTGCTTTCCTGTAGATTTTCCTCCTAAACTCTTTCAGCCAGGCATACTTCCAGTATTGAAGCTTGGCTGAGTAGAAAAGTACTTTGAAGGTACAGATTAGGAGTGAGCTATGGATGGGATGGGGTTAATCATTCTTCCAATCCAATGGTCCTTTTTGGCTTTCAACCTCTAACATACAGTACATCCCAGATACACACCTGCTTAATACAAAATTAGGGCAGATACAGGTTTAAACAAATGGGCTTGCTGCCTTCACATCTCATTTGGCTCTTTGTTTTGTGACAGTAATTGTAACTCTAGTGCTTACCTCCAAAGAAACTGAGAACTGGAACCACATTACAAAAATAATTTGTTTTCAGATCACCTTTCAAAAGCCATAAAACTTGCAACACATCAATTTCTGTATGCTAACAAATTCTTCGTAAAATAACCAGTGCAAAGTGATTAGCTCATACAGTCATTCCATGCACCAGATAAACACATTTCATCCATGAGTCTTTCTGATATTATGTATGTGACAGTTCAAGTCCAACAATTTCAGACCGTACTTAGGAACGTGCCCCAGTATAAAGAGCAGTCAGCCTCTTTCAAAAACCTACAGTGTGGATCTGATACTCTTAAGTGAGACTCATTCTTTTCATTCTAATTTCTGGCTGCACTTATCCAATAGGCACTGCTAAGTCAGCCTGTACAAAATAAAATAAAATTATAGTCTCTGATATATAGTCATTTTGTGCAGCACTGTTCTTCAAATTTTTTAAAAAGACTGAATTAGAAACCATGCACACTTTCCCCTCAATATCCATACATAATTCATTCCTGAAAACAGCCCTTAGCTGGATGAGTACAATTATTACATTAATTTCAGTGGAAAAAATTCTAACTTGTTCTAAAGCCATTCCAAGTTCAATCAAAAATCACCTTAATGCCTAGTACCATACGGAAAAAGTTGTGTGGCATGATAAAACAGAATAAACAACAATTAATAATAACATTATACAGCATGAAATAAAATGTTAAAAGTCAACGATGAAAATGAAGTTCTGACATTACATAATGAGGTCTAGTTGTAAAATTTATTTATGTACTTATCTAATTGTATCCCTCTTTACCTCCCCTTCCCCCTTAAAAGCTAGGTGACAAATGAGGGGACTTAGGAGAGGGGATAAGGGGGGTAATTTGTACCCAGGCCCAGAGTTAAAAGGGGGCCCAGGAACCAAAGGAGGGGCCCAGAAATGTCCTGGGATCTGACATTTTCCTATCTACTCAGACTTGTTGCCCGCATTTGATGCTGGGGAAGCTGCAACGACTGGGGATGCTGGGGACACTACTGATGCCACATGCGTTAGTAGACCTGGGCTCCAAAGACTTTTCCAGCTGTCTCTACCCTCCCCCCATCCTGTTTCCCCCCCTCCCTTCCCTTATTCTGCTCACCGGTCACCACCCTCCCCCGCTCTGTTTCACCCCTCACCCTTTGCAAAGGGACCCAAAAGAAACTTTGTGCCCCCTGATAAAATTCCTCTCAGAGGCCCTGGGAGGCACTACAGTCTCCCTTGCCATCACTATTACAAATGCCACACTCTGTCTCCCCGCTCCATCCTAGAAGGGTTATCCACATGGGGGAGACCCATTAGCACTGGTGTTACAGTCCAGTCCTAAACGTCCCGGTGCCCAGAGGAACAGAGGCACCAAAATGGCAACCACTGTGCCCTGCGGGTGTTGGAAAACCACCGGAGGTCTCTTTGGGGGAAGGGGACATTTGTCCCCTTCCCCTGAATAAGGACACAGGCCCCACAATGGGCTTCCTCAAATTTGTGCTGGCTTTTTAGCCTGACACAGAGGATAGGGTTTGGCAAAGGTGGCCTCCTCTGGTCCCAACCCTTGGGCCAGTTCTTCCCCCTGCCCCACCCTCCCCCACCTGGGAACACCTCTTCCTGCCCTGAAAAAGCTCACACCTCTGCTTGGTGGTTTCACTCACCTCCAGGCAGCGTCCTCCCAGCACTGGGCCCAGCGCTAACTGGTGCTGGATCGGGTGCCAGCTTTCCCTCCTCCCACGGTGCCGTAAACATGCTTTATAGCAGTGGTTTTCACACATTTAGCACCGGGACCTACTTTTTAGAATGAGAATCTTTCAGGACCCACTGGAAGTGATGCCATGACTGGAAGTGACATCATCAAGCTGGAAAATTTTTAATAATTCTAGGCTGCAATCCTACCCACACTTACCCAAGAGTAAGTCCAATTTACTATCATTGTTAAATACACATAGTAGCTTGTTAAAAGTACAGGTCTGTAACATTTCCCCAAATACAGTCACATACCAGGGTAGCATGAAGTCTAATATATTAAAGATTAAATATTGAAATGAATGGAGACACACCTGAAATTGGCTTATGAGCCACCTAGTGTGTCCTGACATCACAGTTTGAGAAACAGTGCTTTTTGGACAACTAACGCCAGTGCTTGAGTTCAGTGCCGGCACTGATGGCCCATAGGATTGGGCCCTTAATCGCAAACGTCCCAAGCAACTCAAGTTCCAGTCCAGCAGCCAGCCAGGCCATCTTGAACTCCTTCCGAAGCAATCTCTCTAAAATGCCCAATCGCAAGACTGCAGCTCTCACCAGGCAAGGCAAGTTCAAGGAGAAAGAGGGAGGCCCTTACCATTATTGAAGGGGCAACAACAAAGGGGTCCCTATGATGTTGTCCCTTAGGTATCAACCCTCCAGTGGCAACCCACACCGCAGGCTAACTGGGGAAAAGTGCATCCCACCCCAGAGTTGGCCAACGCAGTTGGATGGGACTCTACACCAGGCGCTGCAGTTCATGTGTTTATTGAGGCTGCTAGTTTGCCTGCTGCTGTTACTACTGCCTGGAAATGTGATTGTTCTTCCCCCTCACCCCCAGGAAGCTTTTAAGAACTTGAGTGGTCTTCAGCCAAGGCACAGGTACAGAGGGCTCACCAGGGAAAAAATGCCTCAAACCGCAGAGTTGGCCAACCCAACCCAGGGCAGTTGGGGCTCATTCGGATTGAGGCTGCAAGCTGGTCTACTGTCCAGCATTTATTCTTCCCTCCCCCTGGAGCAACGTGCACTACCTTTCTGCCTCTTCCTTCATTTGCCTGATGCCGCGTCCCAAGCTGCTCTTTTGTTCAGCAAGCACTGGGAAGTGAGCTCTGCTGCACTGGGGAATTGAGGTGGAACCTGCCCCCACAGGGTGATAAAGTTTTGGATTTTGGAGCATTTCAGATTTTGGAGTTTTGGATAAGGGATACTCAACTTGTACTTATATACCGCTTTTAAAGAAAAAGTCCTTAAGGTGGTTAACATTGCTAAAAAAAATAAAAGAATAAAACATTAAAAGAATAAAAAGAAGACACCAGCAACACCAGTTCTGTACTCCCTGCTTTCCAAGTAACTGTGCGCAGAATTTCAGTCTTGGTTGATACAATAACAGTAATTGTGTGTCTATATTTTAACAGTTATTTATTTTTGGTGTCTTATCAGCTTATTTGAATTGGTTAGCTGCCTCAAATGTTCAGGGTGATGTGGGAGCTAGAAATCTTAAAGAAGCAAATAGTCAGCCCATTCTTACCTAATTACCCCATGCATACACAGTTGCATGACTTCCAGAAGGATCCTGGCATTTCTTCCTGGATCCTGCCATCTCTGCTGGCCTCTCTGCTGGCCAAGTGCATGTTTTTCCAGCAGAGAATTTTGGTAGAATTGGGCTGAAAGTGATCTAAATAATAAGTTATCGAGGGCAAAATATTGTTATATTGCTACACAGTTCCTTGTGTGAAACAGTCAATCGCATATTTGCTACTGCATATTTGACAGCACCAATCATCTGGAGCACAGACGGGTGAGGTGGAGAATCTGTATTCTGAATCTGTATTCATTAATATTCACTCTCCCTCCCCTACCTACTCCAGCTGCAGTGGAAACCACATGCACAGCCTTAAGTGCCACTTGTAGTGGTCCAGCAGCAGAAACCATTAACTGTGGCATGAGCAGAACCAGAAGGGATAGATCTGGTTTGTAGGAGTATTCGCTGCACAAATAACTCTTGGTTGATTCTCTCTTAAGATATCCTTTTGTTTATGTAAGGGACCTTGAGCACATGAAAGTAATAGAACAGAGTTCTTGTGCGCAGAATCCAAATGAAATCCTGACTTGGCTTTACACCTGCGCAACCTTGCAGTTGCCTGGGATGTCAAACATAAAATCATCAGCACCTAATTACTGTGCAATTTCTTCCACATGCACTGGTAGATCTAATTGTGAAACAGCACAAAATGCCCCTTTATTTCTGCATGTGCTCAGTACCATACAAATCAATATCAAATAGAATTTATGTCATTTTCTAAAACTTCCAAACACTTACGCCATAAATATCATCTTGGTCGAACAGGTGGCTTGACTTTTTTGTAAGCAAGCTGTGTTTATTAGAGGGGGAAAAGGTTACTGGATTTTTTAAAAAAGCAACAAAAGGAAGCAAAGAAAAAAATCCCATCCCCCAAAGGATCTATGTTAGAATCAGTTCTATTTTAACTTAAGTGATCTGGAGTTAGGAATGAGCAGTGAAAGTTAAGTGATCTGAAAGTTAGGAATGAGCAGTGAGAGTTAGGAATGAGCAGTGAAATGGCCATATTTGTGGATAATGCCAAATTATTCAAGATAATAAAAAACCAAGCAAACTATAAAGAGGTCCAAAAGCATCACTCCTAACTAAGGGCACAATCCTAACCAGGTCTACCCAGAAGTAAGTCATATTTTTTTCAATGGAGCTTACTCTCAGGAAAGTGTGGTTAGGATTGCAGCCTTAGTGAATGTGGAGCAAAATGGCAAATGACATTCAGTATAACTAAGGGTAAAATGATGCACTATGAGGCAACCCCCTAAGAACATAAGAACAACCCCACTGGATCAGGCCATAGGCCCATCTAGTCCAGCTTCCTGTACCTCACAGTGCCCTACCAAATGCCCCAGGGAGCACACCAGATAACAAGAGACCTACATCCTGGTACCCTCCCTTGCATCTGAAATAACCCAGTCCCCTTTTAAAGGCATCCAGGCCAGATGCCGTCACCACATCCTGTGGCAAGGAGTTCCACAGACCAACCACACGCTAAGTAAAGAAATATTTTCTTTTGTCTGTTCTAACTCTCCCAACACTCAATTTCAGTGGATGTCCCCTGGTTCTGGTGTTATGTGAGAGAGTAAAGAGCATCTCTCTATCCACTTATCTTTTCCATGCATAATTTTCTATGTCTCAATCATGTCCCCCCTCAGGCGTCTCTTTTCTAGGCTGAAGAGGCCCAAACGCCGTAGCCTTTCCTCATAAGGAAGATGCCTCAGCCCAGTAATCATCTTAGTCACTCTCTTTTGCACCTTTTCCATTTCCACTGTGTCCTTTTTGAGATGTGGCAACCAGAACTGGACGCAATACTCCAGGTGTGGCCATACCATCGATTTGTACAAGGGCATTATAATATTAGCTGTTTTGTTCTCAATACCTTTTCTAATGATCCCAAGCATAGAATTGACCTTCTTCACTGCCGTCGCACATTGGGTCAACACTTTCTTTGACCTGTCCACCACCACCCCAAGATCTCTCTCCTGATCTGTCACAGACAGCTCAGAACCCATCAGCCTATATGTGAAGTTTTGATTTTATGCCCCAATGTGCATGACTTTACACTTACTTACATTGAAATGCATCTGACATTTTGCTACCCATTCTGCCAGTCTGGAGAGATCCTTCTGGAGCTCCTTACAATCACTTCTGGTCTTCACCACTCAGAAAAGTTTGGTGTCGTATGCAAACTTAGCCACCTCACTGCTCAACCCTGTCTCCAGGTCATTTATAAAGAGGTTGAAAAGCGCCGGTCCCAAGACAGAACCTTAGGGCACACCGCTTTTCACCTCTCTCCATTGTGAGAGAGGATCCCCTGCCCTAACTTCTTACCTTGATAAGGTCTGCGTGCACTTATCCAAGAAAAAGGTCCTGAGGTCATGGTGAACATGGCAAATATATCAGCTCCACTGGGCAGTAGCAGTGAAAAAAGCAAACATTAATAATTAGGAAGGAGATTGAAATTAAGATGACAATAGCTTTTTACAGGTCTATGGTACAGCTGCATTTAAAACAGTGTGTACCGCTCTACCCTGCTAACTGGGCTATGAGGCTCTTCTTACATGGTGGCTTACAGGGTCTTATATTTACCAGAGGGAGCATGTCCCTATTCACCCAAGCATAGTGTTGTTTTCAGTGATTGTTTACTGGTGTTTCCTTTGCGTACCTGGTCTTCTGCTGCTCAGTGGCCATGACATCAAATATCGCCCCTCATCTTACCTGGAAGTAATTGCGGTGACGTGATTACATTACCGCCAATTATTTCCAGGTTTGCATCTTGCTTGGGGCAGTAGCAAGCCTTCCCCCCCCCCGGGGGGGGCAGAAAAAGCAAAAAAATAAAAACTGTCTGCTGTGGGCAAAAAAAAGTCAAATGCTGAAAATAAAAAGAGAAAAAGCCATTGACCACTCAGCATCTCACAGCCAAGTGCCCATGTGGGGGGGGGGGGAGAGAAGGTATTGTGGAGAGGAGGCCTCCTTGCAGCCACAGTACTTTCTCTAGCCGGCACCCCGTCCCCTCATGGGTTCTTCCTTGGACCAAGCAACTTGGTCGGAGCAGTGGCACAGGATCGCCACCAGGGCAGGGGGCAGTGGTGGCGCCCCACTGAGCATGCCACATGGGGCCAAGGACTCCACTTGACCCATCCCAGGTACACAAGTGTTCCTTTTCATTTTTCTTTTTTTTTTAAAGATTGCAAGCCCCTTTTGGGAAAGGGAACTGTATATTTATTATTCTTTTTTCTGTGCAGACTGCTTTGTGAACTTTTTTTGTTGGAAAGCTGTATATACAACATTTTAAAAACAATACTTTAATAAGAATTCCGTTGTGAATACCTCATCTCAAAAAGGAGGGCATAATGTTGGAAAAATACAGAGGAAAGCAGCAAAAATCATCAGGGGGTTGGAGTATTTTTATGGGGAAGACCTAAACCATTCGGCATTTTTTAGTTTATAAAAGGGATGAAGTGGAGGGGAACATATTTGAGGTTTCTAAAACTGTACATGGTGTGGAAATAGTGGATGGAGAAAATGGTTTCCTTTCTCAATCCCAACATAAACGTCTTGATTACTAGCTAGTATTTTCTGCTTCTGAATATTTTTGTTCTATTATGCCCACCTGCAAAAGCAGTGGTTCCCAAACTTATCGCCATCACAGTGCCCTCCGTGCAGCAGACCTGATCTCAGCTCCTGGATGTAATTGGTGATGACGCAGGATGCAAGGATGCAATGACATCACTGCCACTTACCTCAGGGTTGCAAGCTCACTAAGCAACCCTGAAAACAATGGTTAGAGGCTCAGCGTGGGCACGCGGGCTTTTTGTGCTGCAAAAATCTTGCACACAGACCTCTGCCCGCTGAACTGAGCATCTGCTTCATGGTCTTTAGCATCATGGCCTTGCTGCTGAGTGGCTTGGGCAGTAAGCGTCATGTGATGCCCCTTGGCATTGTCTGCCCTGCCCCACGGAGCTGCACCTTACAGTCTGGGAACTGCTTTGCAAGAGTGAAAGACATTTCCTATCCATTATCCCACAACCTATGGATGGATTCACCCTATGATATGAAAACAGGATACTCGTGCACATCAGTTCTCCTGACTTTCTGCTTGTTGCATGCATGTTCATCACTTCACAACTGCAGTATCAAGTGAAGGTTTCGCAAATAGGCTATTGCAGGCTATAGCTTTTACAACGCTCCATATTAGTACAAACAAAGTACTTTTCAGTAAAAGTGGTCCACACATTCAGCAGCCAGTCAAACCATGTTTTGCCCATGTTCTCGTATGCGTGAACCATGCCGAGAGTGCAGGTCAAACACATTCGGAAATCTATAGAATAATTGAAAGGGTTAGCCAAAATCATGCATATCCAGTCCTCGTTGACTGAAAAAGGTTTGTGTGGTTTCAAGAGAAATGATTATGTGAATCTCATTTTTGTTAACGATCTTAAAGCATATGTTACAATAACACGAACTGCAGCCAAGGAATGCCACCTAGTGGTGCTTCAGGCTATTTTTTATGCATCTTTAAAAAAAAGTGTCCAGAAAGGATGCTTGAGGCAAAAATAATAATTTACAATATTTATGTATCTCTTTTCGTCATTAACACTGTCACCTGCTTAAGAACCTTAAGGTAGCATGGGTCCCAATCTGTCAGCAAAGAGTGTTTTCAAAAACTGTGCTGTATTTAACTCCCTTATATCCTTTAAAGACAGCCAAAGATAGGAGAACATGGGAAAGTAATGATATAGCATTTCCAGATTTAGCAGAAGATTTCTACTGCCATTACTGAGACAAACTTGGTGCTGCCATGGAAGCTGATTCTTCACTTCTGTTTGTGGTTGCAAACATCTGAGTAGTTTGGGGTTTTTTTAGGCACAAATGTTATACCTTTTTCCATTCTAATATATTATCACATAAAGCAGAAATGTAAATAGTTTGTATTTCATATAATCACTTTACATTTAATATTCTGAATGAGTAGGACAAGAAATGTTTGTGTTTTTTTCCCCAAGGAAGGAGCATGAACTATTTCTAGTCTACAGCTACTTATTTATGCAATATGCTGCAGGCTTGCTTTCACTCCAGAGTCCAGATCGATTTGAATACCTGTGTATAATTGTATAGTGGTTCACCAAATCCTGATTACTTAGATTTATAATACACACTGTGTCCCTGATAGAGCTGTAGTCCTGAGCAACTAATTTGGTGCAACAACAGGTAGACCACATTCCCATCCTGCATGTTAATCTCAAATAAGTGTTGCATTAGGGATGCAAATTTGCATGTAGAACGCTCTCAGAAACCTTCTTCCATCCTTGGGTCTCTCTTGCTGAATCGGGGCATATATGTCTTGTCTTAATTTCCTTTTGTTTTTTAATTAAGTGTTCTATTTATTTATTACAGATACAAGTAAGGAAAATGGGTTATACTTGGGGCTGGTACTACACAGGTTACGCATGAGGGTATTGGCCCTAGATTACAACATGCATTATTTAAAAAAAAAAGAAAAAAAAAGCAATCAGACTGAAAAAACACAATAATCATCAATACAAAAGCTATCATATTTATCAGTATAAAAATTTAGATTTATCTAAACACTCAATATTGTTTAACTAAAATTATCCAATCATAAAAAGGCTTCCAATATTTTCTTACTCTACCTAAATCTCTCTCTCTTTCATTCTTTCTGTTAAAACTTCAATTTCTGCTATTTCATAAATTTTGTCTATTAAATTTTCTCTACTTGGCATGTCTGTAGATTTCCATTTTTGCGCAAACAATATTCTTGCCGCTGTAGCAATATGTACAATAAGGTATTTCTTACATTGGTCTTTAATTTCTGATGTCACATTTAGGAAGAATATTTCTGGTTTGAATGGTAATACACAATTCAATATCTCTTGCAACAATTTATGTATCATTTTCCAGTATTTCTTTGCTTTTTCACATATGATAAAAGGTTCCTTCAACCTCTTTACATTTCCAACACTTATTTGATGACCCAGAATACATTTTTGCTAATTTCTCTGGAGTTAAATACCATCTATAAAACATTTTATATAAATTCTCTTTAAAAGACACTGCTTTAGTTATCTTAATATTTATATTCCAAATTTGTTTCCAGTCATCCATCGATATATCCAAATTTTTTTGCCCGGCGCACCATTGCATCTTTAACTCTCATCCTCCATTCTTATCTCAAGGAGAAAATTTTACATTTTTTTTATATACTTCCCCTCATCAATATTCAATATTTTATCAAAATATCAATATTTTATCAAAACATATCTTCATAAAAACCTATTTTTTGGTCTTCTCGTAATCTTGTTCTTATTTGCATTTCGTTCCACTAGTCCAATTTTGTTCCTTTCTCTTCTAACTCAGGCTTACTTAGGATCTCTCCTTTAATATTCAGCAGATCGCTGTATGATTTATTTTGGTCTTTTTCATTCCAGTTCGGATTAGTTGCTATTTCAAGCGGTTTTATCCATCTGGGTAATTTAGAGTATATCTTGTATTTTATCTGTTCCCATTTCCAAATTAAATATCTTCTTAAAATGTATTGTCTAAAATATCCATGCTGTTTGACTTTATCATGAAACAGGAATGCGTGCCAGCCTATTTGTAGATAATGTGCTTCTAATATTAAAATTTTGGAATTTGGTATGAGTCCCCAATGTTTTATCCAGTTTAAGGCTGCTGCTTGATAATATAATTCCCAGTCTGGTAATCCGTATCCTGCTCTTTTTTTATCCTCTTGAAGTATTTTCAGTTTTATTCTTGGTTTTTTACCTTGCCAGATGAATTTTGTAGTAATTTTATTCATTTCTTCAAAAAAAGTTCTCTTCAAAATAATCGGAATAGTCTGGAATAAAAGCATTAATTTTGGTAATATTTTCATTTTCAATAGAGCTGTTCTTCCCATTAGGGATAGCTGCAATTTATTCTATTTCTCCAAATCTTTTTTTATTTCTTTCATTAATTTAATATAAGTATCATTTTGGTTTTCTGGTAATTTGTTTTTTGACCTGCCACTTCCTCATATTCTTTTAAGTCTTCTATCAAAAATTCTATGGAATTGAGTGGATCTTCCAAGATAAATACCAAATCATCTGCAAAGGCTTGTAATTTGTATTCTTCACTTTTAATTTTGAGCAGTTTCATCCTGTCATCTTCTCTTATTCAATATTTCTAGTTTCAAAATAAACAACAATGGTGAAAGTGGAGAACCTTGTCTTACTCCTTGTTGAATGTTAATCTCTCTCGTCAATTCTTCATTTATTCTTATCTTTGCTTTTTGATCTGAATATATTCCTTGTTTCATCTTAGTAAATTTTGGACCAAAATGTAATTCTTGAAGACAGTTAATCATAAAGTCCCAATGTAAATTGTACATTGTAAATTTAGACGCTTTCTGGGCGTCTAAAATCACTAGGGCTAATTTCTTATATGGATGTGCTTCAAAAAATTCCAATATATTTATTATAGTTCTCACATTGTTTTTCAATTGTCTTTTTGGTTAAAAAAAAAAAACCAGTTTGATCTTCTTTAATTATTTGATTTAATATATTTTTTAATCTTGTAGCTAAAATTGAAGCAAAAATTTTATAGACTGTATTTAAAAGCAAAATGGGTCTATAGTTTTTAATTTCTTTTTCATCCATGTCTGATTTATGTATCAAAGTAATTGTTCCTTCCTTCCATGAGTTTGTTATTTCTCCAGTCTCCCATATGTCATCAATCACTTTTTTGAATGGCAACAACAATACTTCTTCAAATTTCTTATAATATTCGGCTGGTAATCTGTCAGGGCCTGACATTTTTTGGAGTTCTTGCCTTTTGATCACTTCTATTATTTCATTTATAGTAATTGTATTTTCCAATAGATTCTTTTGATCAGCTGAAATTTTAATGCTATTTTTCTTCAGATATTCTATTTGTTTCTGGTGTTCTATATTTTTTCTCCCATATAACAGCTGATAAAATTGTTCAATAATTGTTTTCTTTACTTCTAATTCTGTTTTCTCTTTTCCAGTCAAATCTTTCAATGTCTTAATATACCGTATTTTTCACTCCATAAGACGCACTTTTTCCCCCCCAAAAAGTGGGGGGGAAAGTGTGTGCGTCTTATGGAGCGAATGCTGGGGGCAAGGTCCGCACCGGGGGCAAAGTCCTCATTTGTGCAGGCGCCACAGGGGGAGGGCAGGCGGAGAACAAAGGGGGCAAGGTCCGCACTGGGGGCAAGGTCCTCATTTGGGCAGGTGCCACAGGGGGAGGGCAGGCTTACTTTAAAAGTAAATTTTCCTCCTCTAAAAACTAGGTGCATCTTATGGTCAGGTGCGTCTTATGGAGCGAAAAATACGGTAGTTTTTTTGTCTTTCTTTTTTCAGCTTATAAGCTAACCATCTTCCCAGTTTGTTTGCATTTTCCAAAAAATTTTGTTTTGCCTTTTTCAATTTCTTCTCCATCTCCTGCGCTTGCATTATTTTAATTTCATGTTGTATTTTCTTAATCTTTTGTTGAATTCTTTGATTTGTAGGTTCTTTCTGTAATTCCATTTCACCTTTCTCTAATTTTTGTATGAGATCTTTAGTTTTCTTCTCCTGTCCAATCCTTTGTTTTGCTGCATTTCTTATTACTAGTTCTCCGAAAAATGCTTTACTCGTATCCCATATAATTTGTGTTTTAATTTCTGAATGAAAATTGGTCTTAAAAAAAAATTCCATTTCTGTTTTCGCTTGATTCAAAAATTTCTGATCGTTCAAATGAGTTGTATTTAACTTCCAACTATTTCTCCTTAATTTTTTATTTATTATTAATAAAATTGGATTATGATCTGCAAACGTATTGGGTAAGATTTCAATCTGAAAAGTTCCATCTAAACCAGATATTGAGGCCCAGCACATATCAATTCTAGACCAAGAATTATGTGAATTTGAAAAGTATGTGAACTGTTTTTTCTCTGGGTATTGTGTTCTCCATGTGTCAATCAACTGTAATTTTTCTGCCATTTCCAAAAAAGGTCTGGTAGGGTTCCTCCTCTTTTTACAGATCTTTTGTTAAATTTTCCGTCCCATTTAGCTTGAAAAACTGCATTAAAATCTCCCAAAATAAAAAGGTCCCTGTCTTCTCCCATGATTAATTTCTCATATAACTTTCTGTAAAACTTATCTTGATGTGTGTTTGGTGCATAAATATTGACAATTAACGCTTTCCTTGTTTCAACTTGAATCTCTACAATCAGAATTCTCCCATCTTCCGATTGCCACTTCAATTCCAGTCTTTTTAATATATTATCCCTTGAAGTTCTTTTTGTAAACTTTATCACTATCTCTCTTGGCTTATTATTCAATCTTGCATATCTAGAATTGACTCTGCATCTATAATAGATGCAGTATCTATTATCTCTTTAATCTGATCCTCCTCCATTTCCAACTGCATTGTCAACCATTCTTCTATTCGACTTCTGGTGTCTTCTGAAGATTTTTCTTTAAGGTTCTGTATTCTGATAATAAATGCTGCTTTTTCAATCTCCTGTCTCATTATAGAAGTCCCTAGTTCTTTGTTTTCATCTTGCATTTGATCCATTCTCTTTTCCATCTCCTCCATACTTTTATTTGTTTTCTTATTATCTCTCTTCAAATTCTTGACATCCTGTTTATTTTTTGTAATCTAATCCTGCAAACTTGTCAGGAAGGAGTTTGTTTCATTTGTTCAGAGAGTTTGCCTATCTCTCCTTTCATAACATTTCTAAAATCTTTCAACAAATCCAGTAGTGAAGTCTGGCTTTCTCTCTTGTGCTCCATAGCTGCATATGTAGCAATGTGTGATCCAACTAATGGTGATGTCTTAGGTATAGTTTTAACTTCCTTCTTTGATGTCATTCTTTCCTTTTTAATCTTCTTCTCTTTCTTAATAAAAAAGAAGTTCTTTTAATCTGTCTAGTACCTTAAAATTACAATCTCAATATCTAAAAACACATCAATTCAAAAACCACCATAACCACAATTCAATAACCACAAACAATTATAAACACAAAAATTTCATTAATAAAAAGTCAACCAAGTCTGGTTTTCTTACTTCACCTTCTTGTAAGGCTAATCCCCAAGTTTGATATCCAAAAGATGTGGATCAATAATCCAATTCAAGTCAAGTCAATGCCAATATCAATTCAAATCAATGAGTCTTTAAGAGCGCTGTCTCAGATCTCTAGCTATAACAACAAAAATGAATTGTTCCAGCAATTAAAAAGTCAACCAAGTCTTATTTTCTTGCTTCACCTTATTATAAAGCTAATCCCCAAGTTTTATAATCCCAAGGTTTTATATCCAAAAAGTATAAATCAGTGTTCCAATTAAAAAAGAAAAAACCACTTCAGGCCCATACCAGTGTCAAATTACTCCAGCAGATAAAGAGTCATCAAAGTCTTATATCCAAAAGGGGTGGATCAGTAGTCCATTTCAAGTCAATAACACTGTCAAATCAAGTTAGTATCTCTTTAAATACTCAATCCTGAATCCAGCTTCAAGCCTCTTGCAACGAAAGCAAAAGTAAAATTATTTCAGCTGTTAAAAGTTAGTTGTTTATTCCTTTTCCATTCATACCATTACAACAGGGTGATCTTTTATCTTCCCTTATTTATTTTGTCTTATCTTTTGTCTTTTCTTCCAATCACCCTTATTACATAAAAAAGAAGAAGAAACTACTCCAGCAGGGGCTTCTTTAAATTCGAGTTTGTTGCTTTCCCCCCTGGGTGGCTGTAAGCCAACGTAAATAATCTTAAAGTTATCTTTCCCTCCTTCCAACCTCTTGATTGCAATTCTTTTATAGCCTTTTAATGAACTGACTACTCATGGTTTAAAACCTTTGTTCGCTCTCATGTTGTATCTAGTGGGCCGTGGGCGGGAGGCACCAGCTATCCGAATCTCTCCAACATGGCAACCGGAATGCGATGTGATCCAGCATAGAGCAAAATCGGGATATCACTGAAACTGCCGTTTCCAGAGATAGTCCCAGTTCACACCCTCAGCCTTCGTTCCTTCTTCTTGGCAACGAAGAATTCCTCATTATTGAGGTCCTCTGGAAAACACATCTATTTAGCAGTTACCGCCAGAGTCCTCCCAGGTTCCCTGCTACTGCACTGAGTGTTAACTCCGCCTCCTGATCTTAATTTCCAAGATACTTATGCTTTGCTGTTTCTAGTGCATTTTATGCTCTAGAAGAGTTAATTCTTACTTATATTTTTGGACTATATATGGCATCTGTTCCTTTAACAGCAATCTGCATCCTTTTTTTTTTTTCCCCTAAACAGATTTACTACCTAATCCATCATGCTTAAAATCAATAAAAGTTCTATAACTGACGTTAATGGAGACAGAAATCTGATTACCATGGGAGATATCTCAAAACAGTGGCAATCCTTGCATTTTCTATTGAATTGAATCATCTTGGAAGCTTACAGTTTTGAAAATCTCTCTGGACTCAGTACACACTAGAAACCACAATTTGCCTCAAATCCTTGCAGTAAAATGACCTGAGAAAGGGGAGGAGAAATCTGGGGCTTTAATTTGATAGTGCTTTAATTAGTTCTTACCAAAGAACTTTGTTTTGCATCATACCTTGTGAAATTTAACTCTCTTGTTTCACTTTCTCACAAGTTTCTATCTTGTGTGTTGTGTTAGTGAACAGTTTCATTTCTTCCTTATGGTCATCTGTTGGGCTGTTTACTTAGGAAATTTTAACTCTTATATGATACTCATTTGATATCACATCTGAATGAAAAATCATGAATACAGCTGTCCCACTTTTCAGTCACAACGTCTGTGATTGTGGTTACATTAGAATATCAAAACAGAGCATCTCAAGAAATTGTCTTCTTTGGGATCTTGTAATGATTAGGCAAGAACCAAAACCGATGGATGTAAGATCAGTGAAAAGCGGGGCAACTAGGCAACTGATAAGCCTTACAGTTATGTGCAATGAAGAGACTGATGGAAGAGGCACATCTCAATCCTATCTCCTGCCAGCCCAATGCACGCTGTGCCACTTACGGAGTATGTGCCACATGCTGTGGTGGCAGGGGCAACCGGATGGTCCAGGAGAGAGAAGTAAAACAGTGGGTCTCCTCACACCGACACCAACTCATTTGTTGCCATAAGCCCAAGCTCATGTGTGGGTCTGGGCTGGGAAGTGAGGATGAGATCTTGGCATGTTCTGCGGCCACCAAGATCTTCTCCCTTCCACCCTCAAACTGCCACCAATTTGGCCTGCTCCATACACTGATCCTCATCCAAACTGCCCTCCTCTACAACTTTATCTGCTCTGCTGGGGTGTCTGGGAGCCACTAGCCTACCCACAGAGCCTTTGGCCATTTGTACCAGTGGCTCTGTATCACACACCACCAGTGCGGCATTTGTGGGGCTGCATCAGGACTTACAGTGGCGGATCTTAAGATCCGTTCACTGTGCTTTCGGCTGCTTCTTCAGTATAACTTTTCCCCTGACACTAGCCTATCAGTAGCCAGTGTGATGACATCTCTGTGCCATCTCAGCCAGTCAGAGCTGGCTATGAAGTAGCATCACTAGCCTCGTATTGTCCTCACCATGAAACACCTCAGCAATGGGCTGACATGTTCCCCCTTCACAGGCAAATAGTTTTGCACCCCTTCCCAGAATATAACTGAAACAAAAGATGCTTCTTGGGGCACAGAACGTTTGCAAAAATCAAAACTAATTTCAGTTGGTTACAGTTGCGGCCTATGTCAAAATGCTGACTGACTTGAAATATGCTGTTGTCCGAGTAAGAAAAATATTATTCAGTGCGCCTGACAGTGTCCATCTGTAGTCCACCTGTTAGGGAGAGTTGAACTCTTTAGGCTTATGACTTCTGAGAATGGAGGGAAGCTTTTGCAATTTTACTGCAGCATGATTAGCTTTATGGAGACATTTGCCATGTTTAAGAAAATGCACTCTAAGCTTTCCAGTCTTCCTGAAATTATGTTCGTGTGCTCCTAGATTTCCCAGTTTCCCTGCGGAGACTCAGTTCGTCCAGGTCCATTTCAAAAGTTTGTTTGCTTGTAAGATCCAATTTGAACTTAATTGTTCTGTAAATATGTTCCCTTAGAATATGGCTGTCTGATTCTTGAAAAAGGATTTCCTTCTTTTCTACACCGGTTCCATAGATAACATGTTGGCAACTATAAATTAATTAACTACCACTTTTCTGCCTCAATTTGTCTTCACACCAAATTATCAATAATTACTTTCATTTTAGTCATACTGACCTTTCATTTCATCTTCATTTGCACAGGCACAATGGGAACAATCCACATGTTTTGCATTGAAAAGTGGAGGTGGTAATGAATATGATTAATCCTAACACTCAAGATCCAGCCCATGCTCGCTTACATTGCCTAGCCAAAGTTTCCCAAACCAAACAATGGTCACTTTGGTGGAAGAAATCAACACCCTTGAGCAAAGTTGATAGAACACTATGGTCCACCATTGGCCTGCTTGCCAGTTTCCAGAAATCAGTGCAGAGCCTGCTGATTACTGAGATTTCTGCCAAGAATGCTAAACCAGCAGCTTAATCCTATCCTCCCCTCAAGCTGCTGCAGCCACACCAAAAAGACACATTCTATATCTAGCAGGAGGAAAGATCGGAAGGCTTCAGAAGAGAAAGGGGATTTAAATCCCTTACCCCTTGTAAGCCTCCCGCTCCACAATGGGTCTCCTCAGTTCTGCACCAGTGATTTTGCTGGCACAAGTCTGAGGAGAGAAAGGTGGCAGGGAAGCTGTAGCTGGAGAGGATAGGATCCAGTGCATGCCATTGCCACCAGATCCACCCCCTTTTGCAGTCTCCTCTCCCTGCCCAGTTTCACCCCTACCCACCCCCATTCCACCCTACTCCTACCCCTCATGCCTTCCTTGGTGTCCTTCCTGCCTTGGTGGGTCAAGCACACTCCTCCGGCAGGCATGGGAAGGCTCTGGTCTTCTCGCTTGTGCTCTAGGAGCATATTACTTTGTGCACTGCCAGAGTGCCTTTTGCAGCAACCAAAAAGGAGGTAGCACTGTGGAATGGTCAGCACTGCAAGCTGTCAGGATTGGGCTATACATAGATTTTGGTCTGCTTTAGGAAAGTTCTTTACCTTCTAAAAAAAATTCAGTGCAAATTCAGTTATCTCTTGACACAAATTATTTATGCCTCACTTCTGGTATAGCACAGTAGCTAAAAGAATGAGATACAAATTACAAAGTCCCCAGATTGAATCTTGCCTCGGTCATAAACTTACTAGGTGGCCATAGGTACATAGTGGAAAAAATAATCTTTGCCCTTTGATTTTCTGAAAACTGTCCTGAAAGTAATCCCTCCCCAAACACCACCAGACTGGGTTTTTTTCCTGGCTAATTGGCTATCCTGTGATAGGACTTTGGCCTATGAAAGCCCATACTACAAAACATTTGTCAGTTTTTATGGTCTGTAAGACTTTTTGGTGGTTTTAACAGTAAATTAAAGCCGCCCTGGGTCCCTTTGGGGAGAAGGGCAGAGTATAAATAAAGTTGATTATTATTATTATTATTATTATTATTATTATTATTATTATTATTATTATTATTATTATTATTATTAATACTGTTATCCTGAATTAATTTTGAATAAGGCTACTGTTCCTCACTGCATATTTGGTCTGTATAACACTGACTGTGGTGATCACCTCAGCATATTGTCTGTCTTGTGTCCTTAAAAAAACAAAAAAAACTTCAAAGCCCCTTTTGGAGAGGGAGTCAACTGCTTCCTTACAGCAGCTGAGAATCTTTGTCCACCTAAGTCAATATTTTCAACACCAGGACACCAGAACAACAGCCACTCTCAGAATTACAGAATATTTTTCTACCCCCTCTAAAGATACCAGGGTTTCAACCTGGGACATTCTGCTAGCAGTCGTTGTTGTTTTAACAGTATTTATATACAGCTTTTCAACAAAAAGTTCACAAAGCTGTTTACAGACAAAGGGTGCAATCCTAATCAACTGTCCAGCACCAAGGTAAAGGCAATGCAACTCTGAGGTAAGGGAACAAACATTGCATTACCTTGAGGAGGCCTCTGTGACTGCCCCTCAACTGCAGGATGCAGCACATGCCCCACTGGTATAGCTATACCAGTACTGGAAAGTGGGTTAGGATTGCTCACAAAGTCAAATAAATAAAAGTCTCCCTGTTCCAAAAGGGCTCGCAATCTAACAAAATGCAAAAGAACCTCAGCAAACAGCCACCAGAAAAGACACTGTGCTGGGATGGAGAGGGGCAGTTACTCTCCCCCTGCTAAATGTAAAAGGAACACCACTTGAAAAAGTATCTCTTGCCCAGTTAGCAGGGGGCAGTTTCTGTCTACCTGCAAAACAGTTTCTCTACCACTGAACCGTACCTTTCTCCACAGTCTTCTTATTCCTTTCGTACATAAATTACTTTGATTTTTTTGTTGAAAAATGGCATACACATTTTACAAATATTATTATACTTGACTTTTTAAAGGGTATACACATTTGGTAGCAGGTTTATCAGCAGTTGTAATAGCAGTGTAATAGCAGTGACCTCAAGGCCCTTTAGAACTGTAGTTCATATTTTTAAAGTTCACTTAAACATATGTAGTTCATTTTTTTAAAGATCTTCATATCAAGCACCATGGACAGATCTAGTTTGAAATGTTAACAGTTCGGGTTCTAGTTCTATAAATCACCATTTTGTGCCAACTTCAGAGCCCTATCAGCCCTAAAAGATGTTTCTTATCACCTTTTTGGGGCCCAAAGCAAACTTACAATGGAAGTCAGATATAGATTGCAAATACTAGTTAATATACAGAAACTATATTTTCAGTTTGGCAGGGGAAGTTGCCTTTGAACACTTGAATCTGGAACTAAAGAGCTTGCCATAGTCCATGTATGCATACATTTTGCAGAAGTGGGCTGTTTCAAACATTATACAATAGGTAGGAATGGAAACCATCAAGATGATTCTTTTTAATGCTTTCTAATACAGGCTTCATATCTCTCATTTCCAGCACAACTAGGTGCTTTCTTTGCAGCTATAACATTCCAGTCTACCTCTATATTTGGAGAGAGAAAAAATTCTCTTGTGTTCTGGCTAGGAGTGTCCAACCAGGTTCATTCTCAGGCTGGAGCTTCTGCTTCTCTTTAGGGACACAAAGCACCGACACCTCAGTGCCAGCTGCTTCAGTGCCCCTGTAAAGCCTGATGTAATACAAAGTCTTTTTCCAAAGGCTAGCTTCAGTTCCAGTGCATCCATATTGAAAATTCACCAATGCTCAGTGAGTCATCTTTTTTTCCCCCAAGGGCTTTAAAATATTTTGTGAATGGCTTTGTGAAAGATTTATCCTAGCTACAGGTGCTGTATAAAAATCTCATCTTTTACATGGTTTATATTGTAGCTGTTCCTGCCACAATCTTGCCACTCTTGTCTCAGTCTTTTTACCTGTTAGGTGCTTCCACATCTCTTACAATTTATGGCTCAGGGAGACCCAATTCTTTCTTCTCCTCTGGACAAAAGATTGCCATATAGCCCTGCAGAAGAAGCCTCTGTAAAATTGCCATTTGCTCTGAGTGGCAGTAGTTTTCAGCAGGTATTTAATTTTGTTTTGTTTACAAAAAGGTGGGCATATCTTGAGGAAACTGTAAATGAGAGCTGTTTGTGTCAGATTGGTGGGCATTGTTTTAAAATAAGATACCTACAGCTGTTGCAAGAGTCTGTATATTTAAGCAATGTATAGGCTTATTTTTTTGACTTTGAAAGGCCCTCATGGTTTGTTGTTGGCAACCTTCAGTCTCGATAGACTATGGTATCGCGCTCTGAAAGGTGGTTTTGGAACATCGTCTAGTGTGGCTGAAAAGGCCAATTCGGGAGTGACAATCCCTTCCACACTGGGAGCAAGTGCAGTCTGTCCCTGGTCTGTCTCCCTGGCTATGGGCCTTCCTTCTTTGCATCTTAGCCTCAGACTGTTGGCCAAGTGTCTCTTCAAACTGGGAAAGGCCATGCTGCACAGCCTGCCTCCAAGCGGGCCGCTCAGAGGCCAGGGTTTCCCACTTGTTAAAAGTGCACTTGCTGCCCGAACGGCCCCTCCTGACCAAGGAGTTAAGTCAGATAGAGGTTAAAAGAGAAGATGTTTCAGACCTCATTGATAAATTAAAGATCAATAAGTCACCGGGCCCTGATGGCATCCACCCAAGAGTTATTAAGGAATTGAACAATGAAGTTGCAGATCTCTTGACTAAGGTATGCAACTTGTCCCTCAAAACGGCCACGGTGCCAGAAGATTGGAGGATAGCAAATGTCACGCCGATCTTTAAAAAGGGAAAGAGGGGGACCCGGGAAACTATAGGCCGGTCAGCCTAACATCCATACCGGGTAAGATGGTGGAATGCCTCATCAAAGATAGGATCTCAAAACACATAGATGAACAGGCCTTGCTGAGGGAGAGTCAGCATGGCTTCTGTAAGGGTAAGTCTTGCCTCACGAACCTTATAGAATTCTTTGAAAAGGTCAACAGGCATGTGGATTTGGGAGAACCTGTGGACATTATGTATCTGAACTTTCAGAAGGCGTTCAACACGGTCCCTCACCAAAGGCTACTGAAAAAACTCCACAGTCAGGGAATTAGAGGACAGGTCCTCTCATGGATTGAGAACTGGTTGGAGGCCAGGAGGCAGAGAGTGGGTGTCAATGGGCAATTTTCACAATGGAGAGAGGTGAAAAGCGGTGTGCCCCAAGGATCTGTCCTGGGACCGGTGCTTTTCAACCTCTTCATAAATGACCTGGAGACAGGGTTGAGCAGTGAAGTGGCTAAGTTTGCAGACGACACCAAACTTTTCCGAGTGGTGAAGACCAGAAGTGATTGTGAGGAGCTCCAGAAGGATCTCTCCAGACTGGCAGAATGGACAGCAAAATGGCAGATGCGCTTCAATGTTAGTAAGTGTAAAGTCATGCACATTGGGGCAAAAAATCAAAACTTTAGATATAGGCTGATGGGTTATGAGCTGTTTGTGACAGATCAGGAGAGAGATCTTGGGGTGGTGGTGGACAGGTCGATGAAAGTGTCGACCCAATGTGCGACAGCAGTGAAGAAGGCCAATTCTATGCTTGGGATCATTAGGAAGGGTATTGAGAACAAAACGGCTAGTATTATAATGCCGTTGTACAAATCTATGGTAAGGCCACACCTGGAGTATTGTGTCCAGTTCTGGTCGCCGCATCTCAAAAAAGACATAGTGGAAATGGAAAAGGTGCAAAAGAGAGCGACTAAGATGATTACGGGGCTGGGGCACCTTCCTTATGAGGAAAGGCTATGGCGTTTGGGCCTCTTCAGCCTAGAAAAGAGACGCCTGAGGGGGGACATGATTGAGACATACAAAATTATGCAGGGGATGGACAGAGTGGATAGGGAGATGCTCTTTACACTCTCACATAATACCAGAACCAGAGGACATCCACTAAAATTGAGTGTTGGGCGGGTTAGGACAGACAAAAGAAAATATTTCTTTACTCAGCGTGTGGTTGATCTGTGGAACTCCTTGCCACAGGATGTGGTGCTGGCGTCTAGCCTAGACGCCTTTAAAAGGGGATTGGACAAGTTTCTGGAGGAAAATTCCATTATGGGGTACAAGCCATGATGTGTATGCGCAACCTCCTGATTTTAGAAATAACCCATTTCTAAAATCAGGAGGTTGCGCATACACATCATGGCTTGTACCCCATAATGGATGCAGGGGAGATGCAGGGGAGGGGGGGCACCAGGATGAGGTCTCTTGTTATCTGGTGTGCTCCCTGGGGCATTTGGTGGGCCGCTGTGAGATACAGGAAGCTGGACTAGATGGGCCTGTGGCCTGATCCAGTGGGGCTGTTCTTATGTTCTTATGTTCTTGTTGAGGTCCACTCCTAAGGCCTTCAGATCCCTCTTGCAGATGTCCTTGTATCGCAGCTGTGGTCTACCTGTAGGGCGCTTTCCTTGCACGAGTTCTCCATAGAGGAGATCCTTTGGGATCCGGCCATCATCCATTCTCACAACATGACCGAGCCAACGCAGGCGTCTCTGTTTCAGCAGTGCATACATGCTAGGGTTTCCAGCTCGTTCCAGGACTGTGTTGTTAGGAACTTTGTGCTGCCAGGTGATGCCGAGAATGCGTCGGAGGTAGCGCATGTGGAAAGCATTCAGTTTCCTCTCCTGTTGTGAGCGAAGAGTCCATGACTCGCTGCAGTACAGAAGTGTACTCAGGACGCAAGCTCTGTAGACCTGGATCTTGGTATGTTCCGTCAGCTTCTTGTTGGACCAGACTCTCTTTGTGAGTCTGGAAAACGTGGTAGCTGCTTTACCAATGCGTTTGTTTAGTTCGGTATCGAGAGAAAGAGTGTCAGAGATTGTTGAGCCAAGGTACACAAAGTCATGGACAACCTCCAGTTCGTGCGCAGAGATTGCAATGCAGGGAAGTGAGTCCACATCCTGAACCATGACCTGTGTTTTCTTCAGGCTGATCATCAGTCCAAAATCTTGGCAGGCCTTGCTAAAACGATCCATGTGCTGCTGGAGATCTTTAGCAGAGTGGTTTATGAACAAATATAATAAGAACATAACCGAAGTAATAAAATAAAACTGCAGACAAACGCATAATAAAAGTAGCAGAGCAACCATAACAGCAAATAAGATACAGTAAAATGAAGAGATCCAAAACAAAGTTCAGGTGAATAGGACAGACGTTGACTGGCTCCTAAGGTTGCAAGGCAAACATATTCCTAGGGAGAGAGTTCCGTAGTTTGAGCACCACCACAGAGAGCATCCATTCTCCAATAGCTACCTGTTTAACTTCAAAAGGTTAAACATGGAGAAGGACCTCTGAAGGCTTTATCTGCTGGTCAGGTTCATATGAGAAGGTGGCCCATAATTAGGACAAATAGGTTCATATTGCAATGGCTGATGAAGATAAGTGAATTTTCCTTTATCAGGAAGAAAATCTACTTCTCCAGATCTGGTTAATACTTTGTCCATTGCTGCTAATAAGACACAGGGCAGCATACTTACTTCTACTCACACATTCTAGTAGTTGCAGTTCGATTTCTCAGGGCCCAATCCTATCCAACTGTTCAGGGCCAATGCAGGCACAATACAACCCCAAGGTAACATTTGTTACCTCAAGGTGGCCTCTGGGTCTGCCCCTCCAACCTAGGATGCAGCACACACCCCGTTGACATGACTGCATCAGCACTGGAAAGTTGGATAGGCCCTCAGTCATTGAGTAGGGAATTCCACCTCAGGTGGAATTCACCACATCTGGTGAACTTAAGGACTGTGTGCAAATGGTTGGCAACCTTCAGTCTCGAAAGACTATGGTATAAGCCTACAGCACCCGGTATTCCCAGGCGGTCTCCCATCCAAGTACTAACCAGGCCTGACCCTGCTTAGCTTCTGAGATCAGACAAGATGGGGCACCTGCAGGGTAACAGTTGTGTGCAAATGGGCCTAACTCAAGGTCAGAGTGGACACCCACTGAAAGCATAATAATTAAATGAGATCTGGATTTATCTGGCCATTTTTATGTAGCATTGTGTGATGATTTCACTCCAAACTTTATGTATTATTTTATTTTTCACATTTTTTGTACCTCCCTTCCTCCGAGGAACTCAGGACAGAGTACGTAGCTCCTTCCCACCTTTTGTCCTCACAGCAACTCTGTGAGGCTGCGAGATACTGACTGGCACAAGGTCACCTAGGAAGCTTCATGGCTGAGTGGAGATGTGTGTGTGTGTGTGTGTGTGTGTGTGTGTGTGTGTGTGTGTGTGTGTGTGTGTGATTATTGGTTTTGCACATTCTTTGGCACACCTCCGGTGATATCAGGCTTCTCTGGTAAGTGCTAAACTACAGTCTATACACATTGAGGCATTCATTAGGATCTCTTGAGTCACCCAAAAATCAATCTGCTCCTCTTCTTGGGGCTTTTAACTGATTTTGCTTTAGAACTAGCCTTGGTGCTTGTTGCTGCACCCCCCCCACTCCCCCTCCAAGGTTTTTTTCAACTGGTGCATGTGTGATAGAATTTTTTTAAAAGATGTCTAAAGTCCATTGACCTCTCCTAACAAACAAACCCCTTCAAAAGCAGCATTGAACTTCCTATTGCTTGTGGAACAAAGAGTGCATAAACACAATAATGAAGCTGTAATTTCCTTCAGGTTATAATGATTGGAACTATTTGCATGTTGCAACTTGTAGACATTAAGAAACTTATTACCTTCAAGGGATGCAGCCAAGGTTCTCACAAGTTCAGGTGTGGAATAAGAGTAGCTGGGTCTCAAACAGCTCACCGTAAGTAGAGGCAAGCTTTTCAAACTGAAACTTCATTTTTTGCTCAGAGAAATTCATTGGATTTCAGTCTTCATCCTCACCCCCAAACTATCTTCCCCTCCAGTCCCACAAACACCTCCCCTTTACATGAAGCTCTATAGGCAGTGGCGGCAGGAGTGTGTGGGAGTGGGGAGTCAGGGATCTTTGCAAACACCATGAGCAAAAGCCACATACACAAGTTGACACACAAGGCATTGTGAGAGTTTGTTTTTAAGTTCCCTCCTCTCTTTTATTTCTAGTCATGCTGCACTGATAGTAAAGGGAAAGGCAAGCAATGGCAAAAGACTAAAAACTATAAGAGACACCACACTTCCAATGCCCTGTGTGTGTTGGCCTGTGACTTTGTCTTTTGCATTTTGAAAACTGTACTTTTACTAGAGTATTTTGCAATTATAATTACAGGCAAGGCATAAAAATAGATCTGCAAAAGGATCCGGCTATTCCTTTCAAGGTGGTAAATATAGTGAAGAAATAATGCTGCAGGCAGCTTTATACGTCCAAAGATCTTTCCACAGCACACAATGCCCTTCAGTAATAAGTTGCGTGCTAGAATGCTATTTGCAGAGTTTAAAAATGCCTGTAAAGATCCTCTCCCTCTAGTCCAGGGGTGTCCAAACGTTTTGGCAAGAGGGCCATATCACCTCTCTGGCACTGTGTTGGGGGCCGGGGGGGGAAGAATTAATTTACATTTAAAATTTGAATGTTTACATAAATGAACATATTAGAGATGGAACTTATATGAATGAATGAAGGTCTCACAATAACTCAAGGCCTATAAAAGGCCTTGCACAAAGCAAAGCCAGCCTTTGCTTCACTGCCACTGCTGCATCACAGACGTGAAACAGCGAGTAGTGGAAGGAGCCCTTGTCCCAAAGCCCAGGTGAGAGGTCAAACAGTCCTCCTCATGCTGAGAGCAGTTGTGTCAGGCCAGCACGGGCTCCAGCAGGTCTCTGGAGGGCCAGAGGCTCCTTGGAGACTGGGGGTTCCCTGTGGGCCAGATTGGGAGCATCCAAAGGCCGCAAGTGGCCCCAGGGCCCGGGTTTGGGCACCCCTGCTCTAGCCTAATCTGTTGCTTGCTGCCACTACTGCTTGTGCTCATTGACACAGGGACCTGTAACTAAAAGAGGGGTGAGGGTGTGTGTGTTTGAAAGGTGGTAGGCTGGCAGCAAAGGTGTTTTCAGGCTGGCATTTTCCATATGTCTGATTGGCTTAGAGTAATTATCTGACTTTTTGTCTGCTGGGGGTAATTTGGATATTTCCAATTAAAATCAAGGTGAAATTGGTCATCTTGTCCATCTCTACTCAGGTCCTTTGTAATGACAAGGTTAAGTACCCTCAACATTATACCACTAAAATTATATATCATGTTATACACAGTACTTGCAGCATTACAAGGAGTTTCTTTCTTTCTTTCTTTCTTTTCTGCAGATTGTGAGCGTTGGCAAGCATGTTAAAGGCTACCATTACATCCTTGCAAACCTGGTAAGAACTCATTTTTTTTACAATTAATTTAATAGCGTAATTTCTCTTTTCCCTGTTAAATTGAGACTGTGCAACCCAAAAGAGTAATATACCTTTGACTCACTGGGAAAGATCAGAGCCTCTCCATCTGATGTGACACTGAAGTGCTTCCCTCTCCATCCCCCAGGGGCATACTCTTTGAAGAAAGATTGACTGTGGGCTGGACTAGAAGATACCCCCCCAGCTCCTCCCAAAATAGATCATTCCAATCAGTGCAATAAGATAACCAACCATACAGAATTCTACCATATGCCTTACAAAAATGACAACTTCTGTGACAGGATATTACATTTTTCCAGTACACCTAACTCTCAAAGATACATCACTATGCTAATTCAGTTTTTTCTCCTGCCAGCTAAGGTTCCCTGGTAATTTTCTTAAAGCTCAGACACAAGTATGCCCATTCTTTCCAGCAAGATTGTGGGCTAGGTGTCATGCTATGGCCTTTACATAAGAATTTGCAAGGCTATCCTGCAATGGCTAAAATTTGTTTGGAACATGTTTGACTAATCATTCAGAATGGGAAAAGGCCCATAGTACTATACTGCACTGCCATGATTTAGCTCAGGGGTGCCCAAACCCTGGCCCTGGGGCCACTTGCGGCCCTCGAGGCCTCTCAATGCAGCCCTCAGGGAGCCCCCAGTCTCCAATGAGCCTCTGGCCCTCTGGAGATTTGTTGGAGCCCGCACTGGCCCGAGGCATCTGCTCTCAGCATGAGGGCGACTGTTTGACCTCTCGCATGAGCTGTAGGATGAGGGCTTCCTCCACTGCTTGCTGTTTCACTCTGTGATGCAGTAGTGGCAGCAAAGGAAAGGCCAGTCTTGCTTTGTGCAAGGCCTTTTACAGGCCTTGAGCTATTTCAAGAACTTCAGTCTTTCATCTTTAATATAGTCATTTATGTAAATGTATGTAAATTTATTCAAATTTTAAATGTAAATTATTCCCCCCCCTGCCCCCAACACAGTGTCAGAGAGATGATGTTGCCCTCCTGCCAAAAACTTTGGACACCCCTGATTTAGCTGAAAGACACAGGTTGCATTAAATTGATTTCATTCTAGAAATCTTCATTTATAATATAGTTATAAATATATTATAATTTTGTTTAAAATACACTGTAATTAGACTGAATTTCTCTCTCCATTTAATTAAATGTAAATTGGTTTATTTTGCAGTTACTTGTGTAACTGGTCATGTTGTTCATGACCTAAAATACATTTGCAATTTTTAACAGCATGCAAGGTGAAATTATACCTTGCATTACTTCACTGTTGTAGGGATTCAAGGATATTTCTTTGGAGAGGTTTATGCATGGAGGAGCTAATGTCACAGGGTTTCAGCTGGTGGATTTCAGTACACCTATGGTTGCCCGACTTATGCAACGGTGGAAGAAACTGGATCAGAGAGAATATCCAGGATCAGAGACCCCTCCTAAGGTACTTTTCTGCATCATATTTTCTAACAGCTATCTGAGTGGATTGATTTAAACTGCATGCTTTATATTGGCAGCTGTTTTATAATACAAGGGTCTTTGTCTTAAAGGGTAATCACTACCGCTATTGTCTATACTGATCACATCTTAGCGTCAATATGAAAATCAACACAATGAGAACATGATTGAGGTGAATCTTGTGTTCAGTGTGTGCTATAGCTAGGGCTGCCACATTCACTGAGCAATCCAAATGTTTGAGCTGGCTGCGCTGACTGAGAGTGCACAAATGTGCCATAAAGCACATTTGCAACTACTCGTGAGCCAGCAGTGCCTGCGCCAAGGCCTACCAGTGCTGCATCCAGGAGCAGCACTGGACAGAGCAGGTAGGTTCACACCAGGTGGCACAGGGGGGTGGGGAGGGAGGCTGGAAGAGGGTGGGAGAAGGCAGAACGGGAGTGGATCAAGCCCAACAGGGAGGGTGGGATCAACAGAGGTCTCCTCCTCTATAACTTAATCACCCTTCTTGATCTACCAGGCTTCCCGGACTTGCTTTCCTGTTTAGCTGGCACAGATCCGAAATGCATCATTGGCCAGGCTGCAGCTTGACACAGGAAAGGGGGAAAATGTCACCTTACCCCCAAGGAGGCTTCCAGCTGCCTCCTAACCTGTGCTGGATACAGCTCTGGTCATACAGCCTGGCTATGCAGGTGCAGTTTACGATTAGGCTGTCCATTGATTAATCAATTACGGTCCAAATCCTAATCAATTTTCCAGCTCTGACATTGCTCTGCCAATGGGGGATGTGCTGCATCCTGCAGATGGGGGCAGTCACAGAGGCCTCAACAACAACAACTGCAGGCAGAATGCCCCAGGTTGAATCCCTGGTATCTTTTGAGGGGGCAGAAAAAAATTATGTAATTCTGAGAGTGGGAATGTTTGTTACCTTACCTTGAAGCTGCATTGCCCTTAGGTCTGTGCTGGAAAGTTGGTTAGGGTTGTGCTCTAAATTAATTAGTTAAGACTTCTGATTGATTTAATCAGGCAACAGGTTTAAAAAAAAAATCTTAGTGGTTTTTAAAACAAGGACTTACAAATCCTGTGAATAGCGGGTTCCATTTGAGAAAAGACCCACCCTTCTCTCTCACACAGGAGGAAATACCAATTCTAAAACAGTGCTTGTTGCAAGGTATGCATAATCTTAAAACAGTGTCATTTTTAACTCAGAACTGTTGCTTTTATATGCAAATGTATGCAGATTTAATTAACTAAAACTTACTCAGTTGACTTAATCAGTCAATTGACTGTGATTTCTTTAATTGGGTGACAACTGTAGCTGAAGCATGAAAGGACAGCTAAAAATAGCTGAAGCAAGGTAGTAAAGACAAGTTCAGCTGCCACCAGGGTGCATGGGGAATTCAACAGAAACTGCCTCTGCATACCCCAACTCTGCAAAGATCGACTCCAATCTTTCATCATGCAAATCCATAGCAGCACCTCTAGACTGCACTGTGTCTAGTGCAACATGTTACCTGGACAGATTGTGGCAAAGAAAGATAGCAAAATATATTGCTTACCTTTTCCTCATCAACCCTGTGAAAAGGAAAGAAAAGGCTTTGACCTCTCTTTCTACTGTTCAGTGGCATTGCTAGGGGGTTGTGGGGCATGCAGGCTGCACCAGGTGACGTGCACAGTGGGGGTGACACCACTACTAGCCAAAATTGTTAAAAACTCCCATGTCCATCATGGGAGTGGCACGCTGGCCTCCGGCAGCGGGTGGCGCAAACCCTGGTGATGTCACTCCTACTCTTCAGTTCAGAAAAGCTGTTGAAGTGCCAATGATATCAAATAATACATTGGTGATGTCAGAGGGCCCTTAACTATTGTGCTGCAGACAGTAATAGCTACTCTATAACTAGGATCCACAGCTGGGGTAGGGAGAAATTTGCAACATGCACATGTATTTAAGGGCACAGTCAATAGCTGTGCCAATGTGGTGTGCACGGCATCCTGCAGTGGGGAGATAGTCAAGGGAGCCTCCTCAAGCTAAGGGCATGTTTGTTACCTTACCTTGGGGGCTGCATTGCAGCTAAGTCAGTGCTGGAAGTTGGTTAAGACTGCGCCCTAAATGTAATTGGTTAGCATACGAATGATTAGTTAAAATTATTTAATCTGTTCTAAATCCTACCTAAAAGTAGAGAGCAAAGAAATGAGCTCAGTAGCACAAGGACAGTGATATCTGACCCTAAGTGCCACTGACACTGCCAGAACAAGTGTTTGGACGGTGTAAACAGCTTTACGACGGTCACAAACATGCTAGTGAGCACAATCTAGCCCATGCCAGCAGCAAGCAGTCAGGTACACTCAGTGATGGGCTGCAGTCACCCACTACAGCTGGTGCATCACGCAGGGATCAGGAGGAAAGTTGGGGATTGAATGGTGCAGGGGGTGGGCAGAATGGGAAAGGTGGCATAGGTGGGGTGGATCAGGCCCAGGAAAGGGGTGGGTTTGCCCACCAACCGCCCCAAATCCTAACCTAATTCCCAGATCTTATCTGCCCTCCCAGGTCAATGTGCAGCAGTTATGAAGCTGGTGCAAGTCCAATCTGTGGTGGCTGCTGGGGCAATGGAACCAATGTTCTTTTACCCCAAGGTGCTGGCACTCAACATGCCGAAACTCCTTTACAAGATCCAGTGGAAGTTGTGTTGGCACCACTGCATTGCCACACAAGGAGTTACATAGAATTGGGATGTAAGAAAATCAGTGGAATGTTAACTGTGACTTTAGGATTCTGCTCTGTTCTATTAACCAGTAGATCAGTGTCTTGCAAACCAAAGTTTTAGGCACAAGACGTTTTCCTATTTATATAAATACAGGCCATGCCTCGGAATCTGCGGGGGTTCTGTTCCCGGAACCCTTGTGGATACTGAAATCTGCAGATAATGAAATCCGCGGATTAAGGCACGAAGAATCTCTGAATATCCGCACTTGGCCTCCCAACCTTGAGAATGCCTTCAGTGGGCAAAAAATGCATTTATAAGGCATTCTGAGAGACAGGAAAGCCCAGGGGACGCTTCAGGTCATGTTCGGAGGATTCAGGTTGGGACTCAACATGGTCACATGACCTGCGTTGCATCAAAATCCACAGATGAAAAATCCCAACCTGTACTTTTTAATAAATACTTTTTACAGCATATTTGGGCATTAAATATAGACTTTTCCATCATGTGTTTCCATTGTTTTCTTATAAGCTAATCACAAGGCTTTGTTGTTGGCAACCTTATAGTTGGCAACCTTCAGTCTCGAAAGACTATGGTATCGCGCTCTGAAAGGTGGTTCTGGAACAGCGTCTAGTGTGGCTGAAAAGGCTTTGTAAATGAGCAAATAAATACTAAATGATTAGGTATAAATATTTAAAGAATCCTGTCTCTCCACCTCTGTTACTCATGATTCTAAGCCAGCTTAGTGAAAAGCAGTTCTTTCTCCCGCTTTGCCTGGGTCTTACACATGGTTGTCCAGAAGGCTGCAACAGAAATTTGATATAAGGGGAAATGACCATTTTTATTTCCAATTCTTCTAGGATTCTCTAGATCAGCTGTTATCTAATCTTTTTTACTACTGCAGTTTTGAATCTGAATTCCAGTACTATCCTCAGAACACAAAGCTCCTACCATTCGTGTTCAGGAAGAAACCCACTCGATGTCACTTTCAGATTCCATTCATGGAACCTGGTGTATTGAGGGATCAGATGTTTACTATTGAATCGGTTTTATTAGGGGACAAAACTATGAAACTGATGCATATTTTCTTCACTTAATTAGTATACCTCTGCTCTGACTTATGATGGGGTACTTGTGATGGCTGAGACTTTCCGTAATCTTCGAAGGCAGAAAATTGATATCTCTCGGAGAGGGAATGCAGGTGATTGCCTTGCAAATCCAGCTGCGCCATGGAGCCAGGGGATTGATATGGAGAGAACACTGAAACAGGTATGGTTGAGGCAAGGCTTCAACCTCTTCATTTTTTGTGGTCTAAATATGATGCTGAAGGAAGTTATAAAACATTTGAAGTACCTAGGCAGTAGTTGATTTATGGTAACTGTTTTATGTTTACTGTTTTATGTCTCTGCCGTACATTTAGGTTGCTTTACAATTCTTATCTCATTCATCCTCACCACACAAAGGCCATCAACATTCCCAGTTTGCAGTGGAGAATTCAAATGCTGAAAAAGAGCTGACTTGTCCAGGGTTGTTGCAAGTTGTCTGCTTGATGAGAGCAGACTTTGGTGCTCTTGACCAAGTGCAGCACTCTTGTCTACTGCATTGCACAGGATTGTACTTCTTTACTTCATTTTATACCACTTCAGATGTTGAGGAAGATACAAAGTTCTGGTTCTTGCACTTCTAGCAGCCTCCAATGTTATTTGATGTTGTTGTAATATATCATTGATGTTGTCTCTCCATCATCCTCTGGGTCTGCCTTGTGCTCTTTGCCCTTCTCCTTGCTTAATACCCACCTTATTCAGTATAGAATCCAAAGACATTCTCTCTAGGTGAGAGAACAGGATTGTACACAATGTCTATACACATAAGTAGCTTTTGAGCAACCTCAGATAGGTACTTCTCCACTACACCCTACCACTGAAGTTTTTGCATTGCACCACCTGTCTAACAAAGATACTTGGGAGGCACAAGGTATTCATAGGCTGGGAGGAGGAGAGAGTCAGACCAGCAGTTCAGTCAGTATGTGTTGTGTCATCTGTCCCCCCTTGAGATTACCCAAATGCACCTGCGTTGCTGAAACATACCAGAAGGTAGTACAGGTCCAGCCTATTTATACACGGATTTTTTATACACAAATTTGACTCAACACGAATGGCCCCTGCAAATGAGAAGGAATGTGCTGATCCCTGGAGAAGGGGAAAATGCACCCCTTTAAAATCAGTTTAAAAAACTGAACAGTCCTTTAACAACAGCCTCCTTAATGAGAGAGAGAGAGAGAGAGAGAGAGAGAGAGAGAGAGAGAGGACAGCTGGCTGACAATCCATCAATCTTTCTCTCTGGAGGGGACCCCTCCCTTCCCCCTGAGCATGAAAGAAAGGTGATCATTTTGCATTGGTGAAGGGAGGGGCTGAGTGTAAGCTCTCAGTGTTAATTCCGCTCATGGTATCACTTCCAAGTTTGCTACAAATTGATCATAGCTTTCGTCTAGTGAGCACAGAATGATGTACACTTGCTGAAGGTCAGTAAATATTAGCTCATGTTCTTGGAGTTCCCTTAGAGTTCGTTTCATAAACTCCAGGTGATTAAGCATGTTTCCTCCTGTTTGGAGGCGAGCCCTGAGCAATTTTTGCATTAGGTGTATCTGTGCACTGACACTGTCCCTTACTTAAATAGCTCGAAGGGCATCCCAGCAGTCTTTTGCTGAGGTTAGACCATCTATATGGACCAGCTGCTGATCCTCCAAAGTCAGGCCAATAATACACAGAGCCTTTTCATTGTCCCTGTGGTAGGCCTCTATAAGTTCTGCATCATCTTCCTCATCAAGGGCTCCCAAATCTGGTGGAGCAACTACCACATTCCACAGGGCCTCACGCTTCAGTAGCAATGTAACCTTGCAAGACCAAGTGGCATAGTTATGTCCATTTAACCGGGTTATCAGGAACCCAGAGGCTGTGACTGCACTCATCTCCATGCTCTCTTGAGTTGTAGCCTCCTGTAACTTTAACAGCAACAGCAACAGTAGCTCTTGTAGCTCACCAGCCCACCAATTCAGCAGTTGCTGGGCCCATAACCTGGTAGCAGAGGATGGTTTCGATCCATCGAAACTGCTTATTTGCATGCACCTCTAAGACATACCATTTACATGCGAAAACCTACAGGAACTCCTGAAAATGATAAGAAATTCTGGTTACTTAAGAAGAGTCTATATGGGCTCAAGCAATCAGGGTTTGAATGGAACCAATACCTTTCTAAGACACTGAAAGACGAAGGTTTCCACCAAGGTATAGCTGACCCATGTGTGTTTACCAGGGGTAAAGGCCAGCGAAAATGCATAGTGCTATGTTTCGTGGATGATTTAGCTATACTGTGCAAAACAACAGAACAAGCAAATGAACTAGTTGAGGTATTGAAAAAAAGGTTTACATTACAGGACATGGGTAAGATACGCAAATATGTTGGGGTGGAAATTACAGAGGTGTCTAACGGCTATAAGATCTCGCAAAGAGAAAAAATAGCCCTATTGCTAAAGAAATTCAACATGGAGCAATGTAATGGGGTGAAGACTCCTATGGTGACTGGTTTTGATAAAGATAATACACCCAGTCCCATGTTCGATACCACAATGTACAAGTCATTACTGGAGAGTCTGATGTACCTTAGCCAATGGACGAGGCCAGACATCGCTATGGCGTGCAATTTGTTAGCCAGAGCATCGAACCAACCCACGCAGAGACATTGGCTAGCAGCAAAGCATATATTAAGGTACCTGAAACAGACAATAGACATGTCCTTGTACCTAGAACCTAAGGGTGATCTGAGACTCACCGCATATGTAGATGCAAGCTTTGCCACAGACACTGAAACTAGGCAATCTACCTCAGGAATGGCACTGTTTCTAGCGGGAGCCTTAATTGGGTGGAAAACTGTGAAACAAAGACATGTGTCTTTGTCAACATGTGAATCGGAATTTGCTGCACTGAGTCTAATGTGCACCGAGCTTATTTGGCACAACCAACTGCTAATGGATCTTGGCATACAAGTGCCAAAACCCATTAACGTGATGGAAGACAATCAAGCGGCCATACAGATGGCAACGACACCTGGCGTAAGGGGGAGATCGAAACACACTGATGTGCACTTCCATAACGTAAAGCAATGTGTTTCTGATGGTCTTATCTCCCTGACCTACTGCGAGTCCAGCCAAAACGTGGCGGACGCACTAACAAAAGTGCAATCCACAAGTAAGCATCAAGAAAACTGTATGATGCTGGGGCTAAGGGTCTGAGCAGGATAAACTGTCCTGAACCAAGGAGGAGGATGTCAGGTCTATGTTCTGGATAAGGCAGAAACACAGCCAACAAGGTGGTTCAGGAACAGGTGCAGATTGCTGGAGTCAGCAGGATCAGCAAACACCTGTGTCTGCCTCACCCTGGGTGTGGCTTAGCCTACACTGATTGGCCACTCCAACTACTTAATGTTTGGTCTGTTGAGCTTCCAGTGCAGCAGTAGGAGTGTAGCAGGAGACTACTGAACTGCTGCCAGTAACTTGGGAGGCTGGATGTGAGTATATACATGTTGTTACTGACCATGGAATGAACTTTGACTGTGTGTCTTGGAAAACTGATTTGGATTTGTTGTTTATGGACTGACTGCTCATTGTGCTGACTAGGACTGTTTACTGATTACTCTACCTGTGATAACCCTTGCTCTGAAATATAACCACTGCATTCAAAGAACTCTGCTGGTGTATGCTGTTTTGTGTGCCTGCTCATCCAAGGTTCCATACAACTCTTTACCAGACAAAGGGTTGCAACTCTAACACTCAGCTCTGTGTAAGCTCTTGGAGGACAAAAGATTGATGGATTGTCTTCTTAATGACTCTTATCTTACATCACAAAAGTCATCAAGGCTGTTTTTAAATCACTGGAGCAAAGAAACTTTGTTTTTTAAATTGATTTGCTATAGTGCGTTTTTTTGCCATCCACATGAGTGCTTGGAACGGAAACCACACGAATAATTAGTCTCAACCGGTATATTTATGCTATTTGTCCTACAGCTAACACGTGCTATTGTGTATCTCAGTGATTTTCAACATTTTTCATCTCGCAACACACTGACAAGGCTCTAAAAATTGACAAGGCACACCTTTGGTTTTTTGACAATTGACGAGGCACATCATGCCAGGAGTGGGGGGGGGGGCCATAACCCCAATAGCCCTACTAATAAATGACCCCAAATTTCTGTGGCACACCTGCAGATCACTTGCAGTACACCAGTGTGTTATGTGATAAACATAGTACATGGAGCTTCATAGAATAAGACAAGCAGAAAGAAGGGGGGAAATAACAGGCAGGTTGCTCCTGCTGGTTGAAAGCATTCGATAATTTGGTAGAACTGAGAACCTGTTTATATTTCCTTCTCCAGCATTTTGATTGAAAGAATATGAATTATTTGTGGTAGATAAGTCTTTGGCATGTACCTCAGAGTTAATTCAGTATCATATTGATAAAAGAAAATGAAATTTTAAATTATTGTCTTGGAGCTATTTGATTTTTTTCACCACACCGCATACCAAATGCATTTTTGTCATCTTGAAGGTGTATTTAACTCTGTTGGCCCTGTGTAACTCACAAAGGTAAAAATCCTGACATCCCCCTCCCTCCTTATTCCATTTTAAAAGAAATAACACAGACGAGGTATTTTTCAGTAGATGTCAGGGCTCTGCATTCCTGATGAATATGAAGGCTTAGAAAGTTCCAGATCTCTGTCAAGATGATTTAGCTTCTCTCTAAAAGAAAGGACAGCTGGGGTAGGAGAAGGCGGGAGAGCGAAAAAGATCCTACAGTAAAATTTGCAATTGTTGCAGTTGGAATTGAGGATACACACTGTAGAAAAGAATCTGAACAGAAACTACTGCTGGCAGTCTATACAAAAGCACTTCGTAATTGAAGGTGATTTGAATATCATTGATAGCAGTGGAATGGCACTGAAATGCAGAAAATTGGTAGCTTGTGTAGCACACTGAGCTAAGAGGCTGAGCTATGAATGAGGAAGTCCCTGATTTGAAACTTGCCTTTGCCATGATCTCAGTAGGTGATCCTCAGCAAGCATTCTGCCTCTACCCCCAACTGCAATATTGTGCTAATATCCATTTACCTTACTGGGTTTTTGTAGGTTTCATATTAATATACAGGCATGTTCTCATACCTGCGAGGTTCTGTTCCAAAACTCTCTGCAGATACATGAATCCATGCATATGGGGGGATACCTTCCCACCCCCCAGAAAGGTTTTCTGAGCCCGGCAGAGGCCTTAAGGCATTAAAAATGTCACTTCCAGTTTTCACAAAAAAACAGAATTAGTGTCTTTTACTACTTACAGTCATTCTGGGCAGATGAGCACAGTCTCTGTTGGACTCAGAAGACTCTCACCTCCATAGGGGATGCGCGGGGCGGTGTAACTGGGGCAGTGAGGGGGCAAAACTGATGAGAAGGAATGGGGTGACAGCTTGCCCACCCCTTTTCTCTCCTTGGACTTGTGCCAACAAAAACAGGGGTGTTAAACTCATTTCATACAGTGGGCCTGAATAGCACTCAAGATGCTTGCTGAGTGCTGGAAGTGATGTCATTAGGCAGGAAGTGATGTCATTAAACAGGTCATAACCAGAAATAAGCACTTTTTCTTACTTAGGAACTAATTAGCTGCAAATGACAGAAGAGAAAATGCACAAATCTTGATCATATTTCAAGATATGGGAGAGCACAGTTATCATGCAGCTTTCAGCAGTGTCACCTCAGCACTGCTTAGCCCAGATGAAAAGCTTATGCGGGTCACATTTGGCCCCTGAACCTTACGTTTGACACCCCTGGATTAGAAGGAAATAGATTCCTACTGGGTCTTAGCAAGACTCACTCTTAGCATTTTAGGCAAGGGTTCGTGCCTTCCCTGGCAACTCTCCATATTTCCCTAGGAAGGACTTCCTGACAATGATTTATCAGTGAGTGCCATTGTTATTTGGTGCAACTCCAAGTTAGGACTACATCTAATCATTTTTTGAGGGTGTTTTGGTGAATTACTATAATGGGGAATGGAAAATAATGTATAGAAGATGAACTTCCTCTGCAGCACTGAGCAGCAGCTTTTGTTTGTGAAATTCTAATCTATTTTATTCACTGTCTCATAAAGATAACTATACTGAGGTTTTGCTAATGTATAGATTGGTTTAAATTTACTGGCGCTACCAAATGGTGTAAAAATTGATAATTATTCAGTTAAGATTGCTTAGCTGATTGACAGCCCTGTTTTTAATCCTCTTTAACTTGGAAACACAGGTAATTTAAGATTGGTTGGTTTGACTGCTTCTGCCTGCTTTCATTACTTGATGCACCCTTGTCTTATATTTGATATTGTTTTATTATTTTATTGACTTATGTGGATGGTTGGAAACTTACAATGAACTGATTTTTTGTCAACCACATAAGCCTTGATTTTATTTCGCATTTTAAGGTTCGAATACAAGGGCTGACAGGAAATGTTCAGTTTGATCACTATGGCCGCAGAGTCAACTATTCGATGGATGTGTTTGAACTGAAGACCACAGGCCCTCGAAAGGTACAGTAGCCCAGCCTGTTGCCAGCTGTTCGGTTTGTTTATGTGGTTTCTAAGGCTTGTTAGGTTTCTAGCAGACAAGCTCAGTTAAGTTCATGTTACCAGAATGTAATTGTGTTTAGATGTGAAAAATGAATTTAAAAATTGCTCAATATTGCATATAAATATCCATCAAAATTGTTACATATATGCATTCAGATATGTGCAATAATACTCATATAAGATTCCTTCCTATAACACTGTTTTCTTATAGCACTCTTTATCCTGAGTGTAATTTTTACAGTATCTTTAAAAAAGGAAAACAGTTAAAATCCAAGAGTTAAGTAGGGAAAACTATGCTGTCTGTTCTGTGCCTTCAGCCAATGGGAGGTGCATGTTCTCTGGCTAGAATTTGTGCCCCATGGGTTATATACAGTCTACTATATCCTTAATCTACTATATCCTTGGTCTCTGTTGACTGTGATCCCCAGAGTCTCTGGAAGCTTTATGGGAGGTGCATGTTCTCTGGCTAGAATTGCCCCATGGGTTTTATATATATATACACACACACACACACTCTCTCTCTCTCTCTCTCTTGTACCCCAACATGGACCCATTGTGTTCAATGGGGGTTACTCCCAAGAAGCTGTGTTTAGGATTGCAGCCTTACGGCCCACTCCTATCATTGTGCAGTACTGATACAGCCTGTGCAACACTGCTATAAGTGGCTACGGCGATGGCACTAGCCACTGCAAACGTTTCGTAAAGAACGTTTGCGGCAACTCACAAGCAGGGAGCACCAACAGGAAAGCCTGCAATGTCTCACCAGCACTGAATCCAGTCTGACAGCCGGCTGGTAAGTATCACATCAAGCAGTGCAGGGGTAGGAATGAAGTGGAAAGGGGCTGTTTAGCGGCAGGGGAAGAGTGGGAGGGGTGCTTCAAGCCCAGGATGGGGAGGGGGCAGTGGAGGATCTCTCTGCTGTATCTTAACCCTCTTCCCGGGTCCTGAAGCCCTATACAATTTAACTGGTGCAGATCTGAATAGGCTGGAGCTCAACATGGGGTCAGGGAACAAATGTTCTTTTATCCAAGGAGACCTCCAGGCTGCTCAGTTTCAGAACTGTAGCCATGTAGCCCAGCTGAACCGGTGCTGCATAGGATTGGGCTGCCCATCATTCTTGCCTTTGCATTCAGATGATGTATTCTTATGATTTAAAGTTTCAAAAGTGAATAATATTTATCGGCATAAATAAAATAACCCAGCAGTTAAGCAAGAGAAATTCTTCTACTGTGAAAACAGGACACAACATTTGCAGTTGGCTAAAGGCCCTGTGCAGGACTGCCAGGTTAGATAGACCACACCATCAGCGTCTCACACGTACCCAACATTTGTTTCTTCCCAAAGACATAACACTGAATTCACTGCACCAATGTTCTCATCAAAGACGGGTCATCAGAAACAAACACAATTGCCATAATAGACTTTCACTTCAACTGCCAAGTAGTATTCCTGTTTTCTGTGATTTGTGTGTCCTGATTTATGATTCTTTCAGCAATATCCATTCAGAGCATTTTTTCCTAATGATTTGTCACAACAGAGGATGATCTGTCTTTTCTATATATTAGGCTCCAAATATTGCAGTCAGTCGGTAGGTCAAGGGCAGTTCCTTGCTCTGAAATACAATCAGGTTGCAACATACATGCATTTTACTTGCGCAAATTGATGTGCTTATCGAGAGAGGGGGGGAACAGTTTAAATAATGAAGGGCATATACTCCATTCCACTCAATGAGTATATGCCCTGGACTGAGCGCAAGGTGGATGATTGAACTTGCTGTTCCCCCAGTCGTCTTAGTTCCTACATGTCTTTCATAGTGTGAATTAGTTTTTAAAATAATTTTGACTATACAGGCATGTCCCCATATCCATGGGAGATCTATTCCATCCCCTCCTCCCCTGGATATGGAAACTGTGCATATGGGGGCTGTCTGTTTCAGTGGTTCCCACCCCATACACATTAGTATCATTTAACAGTTTACTGGAACGACATGTATCTTGCTTAAACAGATCACTGTAAGCATTTAGGCTTACAGCACAATGTGAAACAGGCTGTCGGCAGCCTGAATACTGAATTAAATTAGCTCTTAAGCTAAACAGGGAGCGGTTAACTTCAGCTTCCTGTTTAGCATTAGTGCTAGTTTAATCAAGTATTCAGGCTGTCGGCAGCCTGTTCACATCACACTGTATGTTTGCATTCTGCAAGGGGAATCTTTCCTTCTTTTTGTTATTCAAAATTTGCTTGACCAATATTGGTGGTGGTGGGGGCAATTGCGTGTTTCTACCGTGACCATGTTTCTACTCTTTTAACGCTCTTAAATGTCATTTGTCTCCAGTCTAAAGATACAACTGCAGCAACATCAGCAAAAATGAAATCCATTGTGTGATTTGATTCTCCTCAGATACAACTTCTAGTGATATATGATCTTTCATACCAAAGTTAGAAAGGATAAAACAAAATATGACTTTCTGGGTGAATAACCCTGTATGTTTAGGCATTTTGTATCAGTCTTTGGGGTACCGTAACAGTGCGCTGCTATGCATGTCTACTCAGAGTAAGCCCCATTGAGTTAAGTGGAACTTATTCTCAGCGTAATGTGTGTAGAATTACAGCACAATCCTGTCTGGGAGCAGGCCAGTGCATACAGGGGTTTATGGCAACAGAGTTCAGCTGTTGCAAAATCAGTTTCGGTAGCACACACAGTACACCAGTACGCCCTTTTAATTGCACTGCTACAACCAGCAGCAGCCAGCACACCCTTCTGAACAATTCTGAATAGATGGCAGTGTCTCCTATTAAGAGAGGACCAGGGTACTACGAGAGGATTTGGTGCATTGGTCTGTTTTGAAATTTATGGAAATGGCATCCTAACATGGAGGTTGTGTCAATAAATAGTTATTATTATGTGCTGCCAAATATACTGTGAGTGATGACTTCATAGATAGGAGAGGGGAAAACTGAAGTGACAACAGATGGCTGACCAAAACTCATAGTTAAGGTGTATAAGCTTCTCTTTTGGCTGACAATCAAACCAATTATTGCTTCTGCAAATAATATTTGCATGAGAAATATATTTCATGTACAGTGTAATGTGGGATTGGCAAAAACGGCATTTTTCAGTTCATTGAAGGGAAGGGATGAGCTCAAGACCTTTCGTTATTTCCACAATATTCTGCTTGTGCAAAAGGTTCAGCAGCAGCTCTTCAAAGGAAGATGCTTATGTCTGGATTTCCCTGGTAACATTTGTTCTATACACACTTCTTTCTTCCTATCCTAATATTCATATATCTAATATTCAGTATGCCTATTCCGTGCAATCTCTGCATATCTATACATAAGTCCCACTGTGTTCAACTGGGCTTACTTCCAAGAAAATATGTATAGGATTGCAACCTAAGAGCCCAGTCGATTCTCCCCCCCCCCCCGTTGATGCTACAGTGCCATAATGGTTACTGCTGTATTCTGTGCATGGGGGGGGGGGGGAGGCAATTGCTGAGGTCTTCTCTAGGTAAGGGAACAATCATTCCTTTACCTGGGAGTAAACATCCACAGCACAGGGGGGATTTACTGAGACCTGCACCAGCTAAATAGCTGGGAGAGGTCCGTGTAGAGCTGCGCTGCATGACTTGGTTCAGGAAGGTTAGGATTCAGCGGTGGCTGCTGCTGCCAAACCTGCCCCTTCCTCACTGGTGTTCCTGGAGGGTGGGCAAAACACTAAGTTTTTCAGGCTCTTGAATGCCACTGTAAAATGAATGCCTTCCCCTGGCCTTCAGAGTCATACGGCGCAGGCAAAGCAAAGTAGGAGAGGCGTCTCCACTCTTGCTGCTCCAAATGACTATGCCACTGCCCTTCCCAGGCCTGATCCACCCACCCTCTTTCCACCCTCCCCCGCCCCATTGCTCCCTCCCGACACCCTCTCCTGTCTCCCCTCTCACCCGACCTCCATCAGTAGTGTCTTTGCACTGCTCTGGAGCGTGCACTCCAGCAGCACACAACTTCACATGCTGCCATTGTGCCTTTTACAACTGGCGCTGACTGATTTATGGCAGTCAGCACCAGCAAAAGAGGCACTCCAGTGATGGCCCACCCCCTTGGGATTGGGCCATCAATCTCTTGAATAATAAATTTGAGTCCAATTCTCTGCATGTTTACTCTGAAATAAAATTAACTGTGTTCCATGGGACAAGCTCCCAAGTTCTGTGTATACCGTGTTTCCCCGAAAACAAGACACTGTCTTATTTATTTTTTTGGCTCAAAAAAACACACTAGGTCTTATTTTTGGGGTAGGTCTTACCTTATTTCCTGGGGCTTACTCCCAGGAAAGTGTGGCTAGAATTGCAGCCTGAAACAGCTGCTCAGCAGCAGTGCTGAGGAGAGCTTCCCTGCCTGCACCTCCACGGGGAAGGACACAAAGGGGGAAGGCGGAGAAGAGCCAAGTGCCTGCTGTCTACTCAGCAGTAAGCCCCGTTATAATCAGTGGGGCTTACTCCCTGGAAGGTGTGGAGAGGGTGTTCCCTAATCACCTAGGAGGATCCCTGCCTGCCTGTCTACTCAGAAGTCAGTCCCTTTATAGTTAATGGGACTTACTCCCTGGAAAGCGTGGAGAGCCTCAGAGCCTGGTAGGCAGGGTTGCCTCACTTGCTGCTTCCCGCCTCAGCTCCTCCTCAGCGTCCTCTGCCCAAGGCAGCACAGCAGGTGCTTTCTAGGTGGCATGGGGGAGTGCAGCTTTCCAGTCACATTGTCCACCTGCCCCACCCGAGGACCCCTCCCACCAACCCATCCCCATCCTGGCCCTGATCACAACTAGGTCTTATTTTCAGGGTAGGTCTTATTTTCGGGGAGACACAGTATATAGAACTGGGAATAAAGTCCATTACATAAGAACATGCCCCACTGGATCAGGCCATAGGCCCATCTAGTCCAGCTTCCTGTATCTCACAGTGGCCCACCAAATGCCCCAGGGAGCACACCAGATAACAAGAGACCTCGTTCTGGTGCCCTCCCTTGCATCTGGCATTCTGACATAGCCCATTAAATTCAAAGGGACTTGCTTCTAGGCACGCATGTATAGAAGGGGGCATCTTACTACATGTTAGCGTCATACTACATGTTAGCATCTGTTTCCATTGCATTATACAGTCAATAGTAGTTATCTGCTAGGGTTAGGTTCCTGGAAAACCTAGTGGATTACCCTGCACATGCCTGATCTCGTCTGATCTCGGAAGCTAAGCAGGGTCAGGCCTGGTTAGTACTTGGATGGGAGACTGCTTGGGGATACCAGGTGCTGTAGGCTTATACCATAGTCTTTCGAGACTGAAGGTTGCCAACCAAGATTAGTGGATACTGAATCAGCAGATACTGAATCATTGAGTGTATGGGGAAAATGGGGTTAGGTTCTAGGGGATCCTCTTCACCATACATTTTATGAACTTAATGAACCTGAATTTTAACTTAAAGTACATGGGTATGTGTGATAGCAAGCGCTTATCAACATCACCAACATCTGATGCTTCCTTTTCTGTGCTGGATATCCCTTGATGCATTGAAGGTTGTTGCAATGGTGATTTCTCCACGCTGGCTGTCCCTCGACTTGTTGAAGGTTGCTGGCCCAACAATGAAGCTTCAGAGATCAGCAGTGGGGAGGGGGTTGCTTCACCTCACCTCTCGTCCTCCTCTACCTCTCTCTTGGCTCCTTCTCTTGGGTTGCCAGAGAGCACCCTTCAGGTAGCCTTCCGGAGACCTCTTATCATTGCCGGTGTTGTGTAAGTTCAGCTGGCATCCCAAAGATGATGCCCCAAATGGTGGGGCAAATCTGGAAATGGACACACATGTGTCCAACAGTTCTCCACAGGCCAGGACCTGTTTGATGTGGCACCAGCACAGTATCAGCAGATAACAAGAACAGAGTCACAGATAACAAGATAACAATTCTGCCCCTCGAAGATAAGTGAATTTGCAGATTATGAATTGCATATAAAGAGAACTGACTGTATTTCCCATAACAGTTGAACTGGTTGTGCTACTAAGAAGTTGCTACGTATAGTATCACTGTCTGAAATGTAACCTCATATGTAGATGCCTTCCAAGTTTTAAATATTAATTAAAGTGACAAATTTTTATATTGTTCTTAGTGATGCATAGTGGATTTGGATATCTTATAGATTTAGGTTTCTATTTTCCTTCCACAATATGCATGGTCATTTATATAAAATAATCAAGACTTGTACTTCAGGAAGTAAACATGGCACATTGCACAGAGATCTTTCTAGAGGACAGAAATCAACAAAAATGTACCAAAATAGAACATTTAGATATATTTAACCTGCCTGTAAGCAATAGCATTGTGGGATAAGGAGAACACCGTGAAAATTGCTTCCCTCAAGTACAGCGTAGGCAGCCCTCCATATATGTGTGTGAACTTGCACTTGTCTTTTTTCAGATTGGTTACTGGAATGACATGGATAAATTAGTTTTGATCCAGCATGAGCCTACCTTGGGGAATGACACTTCTGCTCTTGAGAACAGAACAGTAATTGTAACCACAATTATGGTAAGTTTACTTTTTTTAGCATTTGCTGCTTTATAAGCTGAATATTTCTTTTCTGCTTGCCCACTAAAGTAACTTGCTCAAGGAGGAGCAATGGATGAAATACCTTTAGGTATTTTGACTGTTTCTGATGAATACCCAAAAATTATTTTCCTCAAATCAGGACATCTTTGTAATAACTTTTAAAATTCTTATTATATACAGATATTTCTCAGAAATCAAAATGAATTAATTTCTTTGATATGCAAGTAACTACATACAAAATTGGAAATTTTTCAAAGGGAAAAAAGCAAGTTTTCTGTGGCTTGCCTCTCACTGTTTTTCTATGCTTTCTGTTTAAATAAGGAACACATGTATGCAATTTCAGTTGTTAAAGATAATTTCTTACACATTGTAATTGCAAGGAATGCAAGCTACCGGACCTCATAATAAACATCTTAAGTTTATCCAGCTACTTAGCCCATTTTAGAATGAGCTGTATATTTATCTGTATAAATCTTAAACACAAATGTGTGTAAAATGAACATGTTTTCTTACACAAGCCATTTCTTAGACACAAGTGTTCTGCTATTTTCCAAAGTCATCATTGAGTTAAACACAGCCATCACAATACAGCCAAAGTTAAGTGCTTGAAAATCCCATTGATTTGAACATAGGAGGATTAAGCACATGCTTAACTCTTTTTTTTTTTTTTTTACAATCAATGGGACTCAAAAGTACTTCATTGTGACTTGTAGTCAGCATTTTAAAAAAATTCTCCATTTGTGAGAGTATAATAATAATATATTATATATAATAATATTATATATATGTATTACATATATTGTATAACAACAACAACAACAACAACTAGGTATTTATATACCGCCTTTCTGGTCATCGGATTACTCCTCTGACTTTATTCAAGGCGGTTTACATTGGCAGGCGTTTCTAAATCCCTCAAGGGGATTTTTACAATCATAGAGGTTCTCTCTTTCAAGAACCAACAACATTTCAGAATGGATCTTCCTGATTTGGTCTCGCTTCTGGCCTCCAGTTCTCCCACACAGGCTGACAAGCAGCTCCATCTCTCACATGGAGGGCAGCCAAGACGCTTCTTGCACACACCAAGAGCAGGTGGAATCACTCCACTGGGCTTGTCAGCTGCTTCAAGGTCTCGCCATTCTCAGCCGTTCAGGGAGCTGCCGGTGTCCTCAAACTGGTGACCTTCTGATGTTATCTTCGGGCTAACGGAGGCTATACCCTCTAGTCCAGACCTCCTGCCCTATATATTTAACCACTGCCCTATATAAAATATAACCACTTCTTTTAGTTCACAGCTATCAGTAATAATGAATAGAATCTATAGATCTCAGAATTGTTTCTGCTGTATGGATGCATCTCTTACATAGAATAGCTAACTCTTTCCTTTCTCCTGAAGTCAGATGTGCCCTTTAAATCTGATGTGTGTCAAAGCAGATTGGCAAAAGATGACCTTTACCATACTGGTTTTAAAATTTAACAACTTGGTTCACTGCCCTTTTCACATATCTCATTAGAGAAGGGTTGGGTATCTCTCCAACCATTTTGTTTTAAGCAAAGCGTCATATTTTAAGTGGCAGTAGTGTTCTTTAGCTGGACTTTTTAAATTTTGATTTCTGATTTGAAAATAAGCAAAGTGTGGTACTGGATTTCAATACACAATTAATGATTGTGTTGTTTATATAATAAATTTAGTGTGGTTATGCATTTAGTACACTCTGACAAATCTCCTGTTAATGATTGCTATTCTAGGGTGGGAAAGAACTAACATTCTGTACAGAAATTAGGAGTGTAACCCTAACCCAATTGTATAATTCTTTTTTGCATGGGATTTATAAAATAATGTATCTTTCCTTTAAAAAAAAAAAGACACTAATGGAAGAATCATACTTCAGTACAGTCCTCCTCTTTTCAGCCTCTGATGAAGAATCCTATTTTAAGAAATTGATCAAGGAAGAAAAGAGTCCCGCTGCTGCCAACAGTCCTAACTAAGGTTCAAGCGTTAAACTCCAATATAGTACCATTGAACTGTATTTTTCCATATGGATTTCTGTTCCTCTGACTGGATGACCAGGCACTGAACCATCAAGAAAAAAAAGCTCTGTGACTATTGTGAAATGCCTAAAACAGATGGCACTAAACCTTCTCCTTGGCCCAGCTGTGAAGAAAATGATGGGGATTTCAAGGCTCTCAGTTGAAATTTTCCTCTCACACCAGTCTTTCAGTTGAGGCTTTCATACCTGTACAATGTAAATTATTGTGAAATTATTACCTCCAGGTTTAGGAGAAACTAAGTGATGGCTGCAGAAAGAAAAGGGGAATGCAAGGGAAAGGAACTGTTTGAAGTGTCTTGTCTTGCTTGCAGTGAAGCGTTGTGATGTGCATAATAAATGTTATCTCTGCAAAAGAACTAGGCCAGTCCTAGGACTGGTATTTTCATTTTCCAAACCAAGGATTTGGATGAACTTTGTGTAGCATGTCAGGGTTTCTCACAGCAAGTCATTTCAGAGTTAAATGATATTACACAAGGAAAAAAAACTTTGCCAAAGTTTGCACCCCTTTTCCTTACCATCCACACTGATAGAGTCAAAAAGAAACTTAAGGGTGTACTTCAGAGTGCAAATCAGTCACTTGAAACTTACCACTGCAACTGTTCCCACTTTGAGTCACTCATGTAAAGTGGTGCCATCCATTGTTTTGGATTGCTACGCCCCAGATTAGATATGGGTTTGAATTCTTTCCCAAACACAAGCAGAAACATTTTCAGAAGAGACCAAAAATCTGCCTCTTTCCAGTGGGTCCTAGATGCATAGCAGAAGTAGCATGAGTGTAGCAGAGTCTGGGATATCCCTAGGCTACCCTACACCCATTTTACATACCCAAATGCCTCTGGCACACTAAGGAGGCAGCATTTTCACCAGCTGGTTCCTTCAGTCAGTATGCCAAACCTACATTTAGTTAGAAATGTAATGGTTTTTGGAGCATTTAGTTCGCTTCATGGCATCCTCTGCACATGAAGTGAAATGTAAAAATATATCCGGCACCACAGAATATACAGTGAACTCTGTAATCTAAACACAGCAGTCACAAAAAGTATTTTTGCACTACAGAAATCAATCATATATGTCAGTGGTTGCCAAAATGGTGGGTCATGCGCTACCAGTCAGGAAAGCACTCTTCACTGGCCCCTTACGGGTGGGGAGGATGGCAGCGATCACAATCAAAAACCGGAAGTGGTTTCCAATCACTATTTTTAGTTGATCAAAGGCTTGGGGAGCCCTGCAGAGGCTTTTGTGGAGTTCCCAGCACCCCCCGCCCCAGAGGCCAAAACTCACTTTGATGCGTACAAAACCCCCCTTTCTTTCCCTGGCAGCGTTGCTATCCTGGGGATTGCATCACTGCCATCCCCCCCCCACCCCTGCAAAAATTTACTGTGGTCCCAAAGCCCACGTAGGACTTGGGGAAGCACTGATATATGTTGTTCGCATAAACACGTGGAAATACAGTGGTGAAGTAGGAGGGGTTTTTAGGAGGAAGATTTAAGCATTGTGAAAACAGATGGAGACAGATAGAAACAGCAAGTTTTATTCCATGAGCACTGCAATCCAGATGAAGTTATGACCATTGCATGCATCCATTTATATTGTTAAAACTGCAAAGATGAAAATTTACAGCTAGTCCTTGCAGTTTTAACAATATAAATGGTCACACCTTCATCTAGATTGTAACGCTCTCTGCCTGATGCTTTTTGTTTTTGTAGTTCCATATTAGTGCAGAATTACTGATCAATGTGCTTGCTTGTAGTTCCATATTAAATCTGGGGTTGGTGAGTCCTTAGCTCCAGAAATTATCTGGATTAATTTCCAAATCTCCACTAGATGTTTTCAAAATTTATCCATGGTTTGGCTCAGGCCCCTGGTTTATGTACTTCTCAGCTTCCCTGATGGGCCTTAAAACCTCCTGTGGGATTCATGCTCTGAGCTGAATCTTCCTGGTCATTCTCTGCCTGTGGTAAGTATCGTGTATCACCATTTTTGGCATCCTGGCTAACCCGGTGGTTGATTGGCTGAAGCCATCACTTTTAAAGTTAAATGTGACCAGTGGAGCTTTTGTAGGCTATGGTCAATATTATTGGAGGCTCTTCATACTGTCTTTGTATGTTGCATAAGAAAAGGCTGTGGCCTACAAAAGCTCATATCAAATTAACCAATTATTGCCTTTATGTCAGCACTCTCTGTTGCCTCATCTCTACTTAATTGGAAATTGTGAATATTGGTTCTGCATCCCAGGCTGCAGTCCTATCCACACTTTCCTGGTAGTAAGCCCCATTGCCCATAATGGAATTTATTTCTAAGTAGACATGCATAGGATTGGGCTCTCAGGCAATACTTCAACAACAAAAGGCTACGTCCCTAGGACCAGCCCATCTATGAAAATGACCGACAGCCCAATCCTATGGTTCCCCCCCCCCAATACAGCTCACCAAAATGGTTGGCACTGTATCCTGCGTGGGAAAAATGCCAGAGGTCTCTGGGGATAAGCTTCCATCGTACGGATAGGTCTGCTGATATCTGCAGCAGTGAAATAGCTGGCTCAGAACCTCATGGACCTGTGCCACAGGATCAGGTCTGGGATTTGACAACCACTACTGCCACCAAACCCACTCCCTTCCTGGACCTGATTCACCCCATCGCTGCCTTCATTGTGTCCCCATTCTACACAGCCCGGTCCCCATTCTGCCCTTCTCCTGCACCATCCCTTCTCCCCTGCCATTCCTGCTTTTATTATTTCCTTAATGCAATTAGCACTGGCAGAACACTATAGCCCAGTAGGATTGTGCTCTGAGTTATTTTCTTGGTCAACAGATTGGGAAGCAGCTCCCATCTGCCTACTCATCTCCACTGCTCCTCCTGACACTGGGAACAGGCAAGGCTAATGTGACCTGGAAATATCTCCAGGACTCATTAAGCCAAATCCAGAAACCATTCAATGCCAACTGGAACCCAGACTGTAGTTGTGGTAGTCTCTGTCCATTTCTACAAATAAGTTCACACCAAAATGTCTGTTGTGCAAAGAGTTCACTGTATCATAACTGTGTGATGATTAATAGATGTGGCTTTGTTCAAGATCCAATTAATTGTACTCATTTCCCTCTGATGGACGTAGAAATTCAGTATTTAGTTGTGACATAATGTTTGACTCTGAAAGCAAACAGTGCCACTGTTCATCCACAATGCCAGCATTTCCAATCTCTTCAGGCACTTAAAATGTACTAATCCATATGTTTAGCTGCACTGCATCTGCAGAATCTTATGAATGTATGTTTCCATGTAACATACTCAATTGAAAGTTACATTGAGTGACATATGCCCCATTCACCTCTTCATATTGAAGGAAAGTTAATTCAGTGCTCATGAAAAATACAATTTGGGTGCTTGAGTTTCTACATTTCTTTGAATAGTTGATGAGAGCAGTACTGCCCAGCTTCTCAGTCTGTAAAAGACAGATGTCTAACCATTAATCAGCCCTCTCCTGCACGGCATGCTTTAATAAAGCACTTGGCAATGTCACTCTTATCCTCCTGTTCTGTATGTACCTGTGCTTCATCTGATGTAAGGCTATTTTAATCATAGACACAAGATGTGTTACCAGATAAATTAATTTACATTACCAAAACATGCATGTTTCACATGTTCTGTTTTTGTTTTTTCAAAACAATATGTTTTCTGGTTGTACTGCAAATGTGATTAGATTTTTTTGTTTAATTAACTTAATGTGTAATTATCAAATTACTGCTAGTTTTAAAAAAACTGAGAGCTTGGAGATAACAGGTAGTTAATGTTTGTGTTGCGTGAAAATTTTTATTTTAATTAAGTAGGAAGCTAGATCAACTGCTTTATTCTTGATAATAATAGTCATTTGCACAGCACTTTCTGAGTATGCAAAACACATGTTAGTTTGATGTTGTCTTTACAACAACCCTGTATAATGAGGTGACAGTACTCACACTGTCCTTCTAGTGTAGCTGGGGAACTGAGGCTGAGAGGAAGTGACTTGTTCAAAACCACTTCATCTGATAGGGAAGTTTTTTACTGTGGAAATTCTGATTTACAGCTCAACTTTTTGGTTTCCATGCTAAATCAGTTCTCTGGTGTACTTTTGAAGTGTGAAGTATTACGTATTTTCACAAAGTATAAAAGCGGGGAATATAAATTAATTCTTGAAAGCTAAAGAAATGCATTGTACTGTGAACCTTGAAATCATAATAAGAATACAATCCATATGATCCCACAAGCTTTCTCTGATGGTCCCCAAAACAAGACAGCATGTTAAATACATACTAATGAATTCTTTCTGAAGTACATATTTTCAACACTGGGTTGCGGCTTAAAAACCAGGATTTCAGACAAACATGTTTGTTCACAAGTGCAGAGTGTATGGTTATTTGTGGGCAGGATAGTGTATATGTGTTTGCTGAAGGTTCTAGTGGCTAGATTCAGACTATAGCACCTTGTAGGCAAACAGGGGAGAACTCTGGTTCTGCCTCATTTGCCAGACATTGAGGACACTGGGAGCAAGTAACTTTGCATTGCCCATTGTTCCATTGAATGTGTCTTTACAGAAAACTTTACAGAAGTTGGTGCTATATTTCTTCTAGCACATAAATGACTAGCACAGATATGCACAGAAAGTTGGGCCAGTATATTTTGTTGTAGAGTTGACTAGTACTTTTGGCTAGTTGATGAGATTTATTTGTAGGTCTGAGCTATAAACCACTAACAAATGTGTTTTTTCCATATTAAAAAAACTTACGTTTTGCAGTGCTTTAGAAAGTGCAATGTTAATTTCTTAGTTACAAATTAAATGTAGAAGATGTATATGTATAATTTTATTTTTTTAGATTCCACCATGTAGTAGCAGGATAGGAAAGGATTTCTCTGCAATGATAAATCTATTGTTTCAAGTACCAAGCTGTATTTTTAAATGTTAACCATAGTTATCTGATTTCTGTAAGTAGATCTTGTACCACTTTGGCTTACCTGTGTTCAGTACTTTGTCATTAATCATTTGAAATGTCAAATTTTCTGTGAAATTATATTTCATAAACCTCCTCCAGATTGTTCTAATCTTATTATAGTTAGAAACATCAAACCAAATTGTGGGTAAATGTCTCCCCCGTACATGCTGTGTTGTATTGTAGTTATCACTGTAGCAGAAATAAAGTGAAAATGGGCAACCTGATGGAGTCCAGCAAACAAAGAAATATACATCCACCACTCTTTCTGGTTCCCTATCTAGTGGGGACTGTGGAGTCCATCATTTGCTAGACCCCTTCACACCACGTAATTGCAGTTGATTTCTTCCACTTGTTAACTGGAAAAGTAACCCAGGGACTGTTGTGTGAGTGGGAGTCCCTTGGATATCATTTTTAAAAAAAATTTAAAATACATATAGCCCTCTTTTTGAATAAGGTTGGCTCTTAAAATGACTTCCAATTAAAATGCTGATTATGCATGTTATTGAAGAATCTGTGAGAGTATATATGGCAGAGTATTCTGGCAGTTGATTAAATAATCCAGACTGCAGGCTTTTCCTTCAACTCACCATAAAATTGCTATGTTGCCCATATAGATGAAAAATGCTCGGATTTCTGAGTACAGTTGGGGGGGGGGGAGATATTTTTACCGGACACTTAGAAATGAAGGTGACAAGACCTAGTATGGACTGTTGTGTCAATTCTGTTTGTCCAAATCACTGAACTCTGCGGATGAGGAGCACAATCTTAAGTATATTGACTGAGAATTCATCTAATTGAGATCAACAGGACATACTCCTTAGTAAATGTGCAGTTAGGGCTTCAGTTTTAACTCACTTTTGTCCACCCATGCTTTCTATTTCTGCCTGATAACCTATTGTGTTGGCTTTTAACAAGCAGTTCTTCTGCAGCTTTAAGCACATTCATCAGAGACTCATTGTTCTGATGAAAACCCTCTCTTGAGTTTGAAATATACTTTCAAAAAGATGGTACATTTTGAAGATTTTGAAGATGGGTGGGTGAATGTGTTACATGTTATCGTGGGAGTCCATGCATTTTACCTATTCTCTTGAATATTTTAATAGATAAGCAACTGCCTGTCTTCTTGATTGTTCCAGTTAAATAAGGCTAGGTGCAACACCATGCAGCCTTAGGGTGGTATTTCAGTCTTTAAGGGCATCCAATCACTTTCAGTGAGCATTTGGATTAAATAAGTAGAACCTTAGGCAGCAATCCTATGCACACTTACCTGGAAGTAGGTCTTATTGAACTCAATAGGACTTACTTCACTGTAGACATGCATAGAATAGGGCTGTTAACTCTCCAGTATGCTTTGCTTTACAGTGCAGGGACAAGGATAGGAAAAAGCAGTGGACATCTCTGAGTCAACCTGTCTGAAGAAAGCAAAAGTTGAAATATATGTGCATTTCGAGATCAGACGAATGGCTAATGTTCTGAGAAGGCATGCGATGCATATGCAATTGTGCCTGAAATAGTTTAGTAAATTAGCTCAGATAATCAGTTGCTGTGCCTCATGATTTAAGCTGTGTTTATCTAATTACTGAATAATCACGTTGAAAATATGGCTCACTCAGGACTCTCATAAATAGTACTTCTGGCTGGTAACATAGACATGTCTATGTTTACATCAGTCTTCAAACAATCAATACCATGACAACTAGAAAGAAGTTAATACTTTCACAAAAGACAATTCTGCTGTAAAGCTAAGATGGGTTTTTTGTTTCCAGAACCGAAGGCAATTTTAAAGAGGTGCCATTTTGTGTATACTTTTGTTCTACCTTGACAGCAACTGTTACCCTGTACATGCCTGATCTTGTCTGATCTTGGAAGCTAAGCAGGGTCAGACCTGGTTAGTACTTGGATGGGAGACCGCCTGGGAATACTGGGTGCTGTAGGCTTATACCATAGTCTTTCGAGACTGAAGGTTGCCAACCATTTACTGCTCATCATCATCAACACATTTTGCAAACTTCTGTATTTTTTTCAAAACCTTTTTGATCATAAAAAATGTACAGGCAAAAGAAATGCCATGGGAAGCAGAAGCTCTCTCAAACTATTTTCCACTCTATTAAAAATTCTTATGTGACCCCAGCTTAGGTAGATAGGCTGTTTCATCTTTCAAACGATCATTAGAATATCTCAGTGTGGGATTTCTAGAAATGCTTCAGATGGGTTCCTGTTGTAATGTGTTAAGGGAGACCATAGTGATACCACTGCATTTTAATGATAATATGAATACTGCTCCCTGTTTAGTCCCTTGCTTTTACTATTTATTAAAATGGTATTGGCATTTTTGTGGACATGGGTAGGAGAGGAGCACACTTCAGTCATGCTACTTGCAGTGCTTTTTTTCCAAATGGGTAAAAGCTGAGCAAATAAAACACATTTCAATTATAGCATGCACAATGACTATAATTGTCTATGAGCACAAGTTATCCAAATACAAATAGTCACGTATATGATGTCTCTATTGTCTGGGTCCATATTAGCATGGTTCTGTGTACCCAATACCTCCATTTAGCTGAACCTTGGACTACACTGATGCTTTGGGTGTTCATTTAAGCCAGTGGTTTTGAAACTTCCATTGAACACTTAAGGTTTGTCTATCAAGGATCCCTTGTGTATCTGCCATGGAACACCTACATGTTGCAAATAATTCTGAAGGATATTCTGTGGTGCACAATTAGTTCATATGTTGTTGTTGTTCAGTCTTTAAGTCATGTCCAACTCTTCGTGACCCCATAGACCACAGCACACCAGGCCTCCCTGTCTGCCACTAACTTCCAGAGTTTGTTCAAATTCATTAGTTCATATGACCATGCCCATAAGTCCTCACCCATTTCCCCACATGAACTGAGAATTTTCGCAGGAGCACACTTTCTGCATCAGTCCAATGCAAAAGGAGATCAATATATAAAGAGGGGTCAAACTGTCTTTCAATAATGTTTTGCAGACTGCTGTCACTATTGTTATTGAGGAACCTCTAACAAGCCTCCAAAGAATGCCAGAATTTACATCCGCACGTGAAAACGGCCTTTTTTATGGCTGGGATCCCAGGTTTTACATGAAAGACATCGTCACTGATTGTGTAGAACCCCAAGCTTTCCAAAAAACACATGAAACTAACTTGTCTCTGATGGTGTAGCATTACAAATACCTAATTTAACCTGGCTTATATATTCCCAGTGCCATCATTTACCAATGTGGGATCTCATTTATCATTATTATTGATCACAGACAATGACATGTCTCTTACCGTCTCAGTAGTTCCTACATCAGAGCTCCAGTAAATATCTGACTGACTGGCATTCTGTCTATTAATGACAACCTCTGTGCCTTAACTTGATCATAGGAGAACAGAGTATGTGTTCATACTGTATTCAAAAAATGTCCTTTTTGAATACCAAGTCTGTCTTTGCACGGTTACTTAAGAAAGCATTAGCGAACTGGCCATTGGATATGTGATTATAATAAAAGAATGAAAAAGAAAATATTTAAAGAAATCCTTTTCTCCCAACAGTGAGTGTTTGGCTTTGTTTATTAAATTGTAAAATGCCTGATACTTTCTTAAATATTTTTTAAAAAGCACTTATATTGAGGTTTTGCCGATATGCAGATTGTTTAAATGTAATTGATGGGTCTGTTAATTGATTAAGAGACAGATAATTAGTCCACCAACATTTATTTAATTGTCTGACAAACATACTTATAAATGTTATTGTCCATGTGTTTTGTCATCCTTATTACGTAATGGATAGAATTTATGACAGTCCATTTAGATTTCAATGGAATAATTCAGTGCTTGGTTTTGTATTGTAAATAATATACATACTGCTCTTGATTATTGTGCATTTTTTGTGTTTGGTAATTTGCTTGATAATAGTAAACGTGTGACCTTTCGACACAACAGTAAACTGCATGGACGGACTATATTATATGTTTCTCCTTTACAGTTCTCCTTTTTTCATTGTAGGAAGCCCCATATGTTATGTGGAAAAAGAACAGAGAACTGTTTGAAGGAAATGAAAAATATGAAGGATACTGTGTAGACCTGGCATCAGAAATTGCAAAACATATTGGCATCAAATACAAAATTGCCATTGTCCCCGATGGAAAATATGGAGCAAGGGATCCAAACACAAAAATTTGGAATGGGATGGTGGGAGAGCTGGTATATGGGGTAAGCATATCCATTTTTGATGTAGGCTTCAGCTTAAACTACACTTTAGTGCAGTTGTAATGTAGGGATATATTGGTTAACGGTGAGTGTTCATTATTTGATGACTGTTAACATTCACACATGAACTTTGACAGTCCCCAAAGGATAATATAAACCTGCCTTCAAACTGTAATAAATATAAACAGAATGCAAATCGCACCCCATACCCTCTTTTGTAAACTGCGTGTGTATGTTCTAGATTTGGAAATGCTTGACCTGGAAAGAAAATTGCATTTCCATGAGGATAGAAGCATTAAAACAATTCCCCTTTTGATGGATCATTTTTCAGAACATTTAAATGCATGAATGTAAAGTTCTCATACTTTACATTACTTAGAAATGAAGTGTGTCTTTCACTTAGAAAAGATGTGAATACATATTTGATTCTCCTGGGTATGAAACTGGTCACCAAAAAAGTAAATCAGACATTAATGTTAGAAATGGAGGCTGATAAGACTGCCTTTGCCATTTTTTCATTCATTGCAGTTTCAGTTGTTGTACTGACAGCAGGTGTTGTCTTTCATCTAACAAGTTCTCAGCCAGGAGGCTTGGTTCCTCTGCTACTTGTGCATTCCCAGGGGGGGAGGGGGGTCTCTCCCATCCATCAACTTAACTTCTCAAAGGTAAAGCAAGAGAGGCTTAAGGGACGGACTGCCTGATGAGCAATGGTTTCCTTTTCGCTTGTGACAATACCTGTGTAGGAAAAACATGGTGTTTGAAGCAGACCTCAGTATGGGATGTCATGGCTTAAATTTATTAATGGTATTTATTTTACCCAAGGTCTGAAGGCATATGATCCAGCCAGCTTTCAGACTTTTGGCAGGTCTGGGTCTGGCCAGTGTGCCTGGATATGAGACCAGCTAGCAAACCTGTGTATGTTGCCTTGAGTTTCAGCACAGAAGCAAGATATGAAAATGTCATGAATAACATTATTTTTAAATTTGATTAAAAAAATTAGCCCCACACGTAGTAACTGAAAGAGAAGGAAGAAAGCTGACAATCATTTTGAGAGTGGTATGATGAAGAAATTAGGGGGGAAGGCTGTCTCAGAGCTCTGTGATAACCTTCCCCCTTTTAGTTTATGAATCTAGCAAATAATCACACTTAGGGTACAATCCTAACCAACTTTCCAGCACTGACATAGCTGTGCCAATATGGTGTGCACTGCATAGTCAAGGGGGCCTCCTCAAGCTAAGGGCATGTTGCCTTACCTTGGGGGCTGCATTGCGGCTAAGGGCTGGAAAGTTGGTTAGGATTGCACCCTTAGACTAATGATGTTGTTGCTTTTGAAAAATCTGGGATGTAACAATGGATCCTTTTCTTCTGTGCCCATTGCATTCCAGTAATTAGATAAGACCAGTAATTTTATGGCAAATTGTATAGGACTATTAAAACCAAATATTTTCACTTAAGAAATCCACTGTCCTATCGAGCTGGGGTATTATTGTGAAGCATCTAGATGACTGAAAGATTACCTATAAACACTACACTCTGTGATGAAGTTCTTATTCACAAATGTGCTTTCTTGTGATGAATGCCATTAGCTACCTGCTGCAGTTGTTTCCAGAAGCTCTAGTAGCCAGTGTCAGATATTCATTCTTCTGCTATCCAGTGATAAGATTTAGATATCTTCTGCCTCGGAATGTTATCCATTCTCTGCATGACAAATGAGGAGGGCAATGCCTATTTGTGCAAAAGCCTAAGAAAGAATGGGGATCTAAAGATCAAATAATCTCTGATGCATTTTGCTAAGCTTTCTGAAAATTAACCTTTCACAGGAGAAAAAATCGTATGGATTAAATCAGTGAAATAGGCTATGCCATACAACAGCTACAGATTGAGCTTGACATTGTAGTGTTTCCTGTCTATATAGACATAACTATAGAGACTTTTTATTGCTAAGTCAAAATGGAAAAGGCTGAGGGCACAATCCTAACCGACTTTCCTGCGCTGGCATAGCTGTGCCAGTGGGGCATGTGCTGCACCCTGCAGTTGGGGGCAGTCATGGAGGCCTCCTCAAGGTAAGGCAATGTTTGCTCCTTTACCTCAGAACTGCATTGTCCTTATGTTGGTGCTGGAAAGTGGGTTAGGATTGCGCCCTAAGTCAAAAATGTTTTACCTGTGTGTGTGCCACAAAAATTCTGTTCTGTTGCACAGTAGTTCTGCAGAAATGATCTTGTGCTGATTGCGCATCAAAGCTCCAGGGTTCATGCAGGACTTCCGCGCAAGCAAGGACTACCTCCCTGATATTATGGTCTCCACATTTGTACAAGTGGAGATGTACAAATGAAATATTTCAGGGCAATCTTGGCCCAAGGAGAAATGGCAATTGCAGTCACTCCCCCTCACCGCTCTCTTCCTCCCACTGTTGCTGCCCTCCTTTGGGGAGCCATGTGCCTCTGCCTCCTTCTTTGCTTTATTTATTATTTATTTTTCCACATTTTTATACTGCCCTTCCTCCAAAGAGCTCAAGGCGGTGTACACAGCTGCTCCCCTCCTTTTGTCCTCACAACAACCCTGTGAGGTAGGTCAGGCTGAGAGAAAGCGACTGGCCCAAGGTCACCCAGGGAGCTTTGTGGCTGAGAAGGGATTCAAACCTGGATCTTCCAGGTCTAAGTCCACCTCCCAAACCACTACACCACCCTGGCTTTCACTCCTCTGCTTTAGCAGAGGAACGGCAATGACAGTGGCATTAATGGCACACTTCTAATTTCCTGTCTCATTAGGTAGCAGGGCTGGGTCTGTACTGTACTACCTTGAAGATCCATCACCTAGCAGAGTAGTCAGTAGTAGACTAGCTGGACCAAGTATCTGACTTGAGATAAAGGAGCCTTAGGTATGAGAAATGGCTATTGCATAGGTTTCCAAGTGCATACACACTAAATTTCTTACATTCCTAACAAACTTTTAGATTAAGAAAATTGTCCACATTTTAATTCAGAAAAAGACAAACGAGTTTCCAGTCTAGAAACTGGAGTAATTTTTATGCAAGGAAGCCATTATTGGAAATGTGTGCGCAGGGTGCAGACTCAGCCAGTGATGGGGGGAGGGGAGCATTATGGCCATATATTGGTCATTAAAGTGTGGGGCTCAAGGCGGCTGTACCAGTTTCCCTACCCAGGGAACAGCTCAGCAAGGAAATGCCATTCTCTCCCACCTCTTTCCCAATCTTTGCTCCCTGACTCAACTAAAATGTCTTAAATACATGCCACAATGATCTGGCTGCTTTGAAATCTATATGATTATGGCTATTCAATTTAAGGAAGTCAAAATTCAATTCCTTCACTTCATTTGAAAGCTACTACTTTGATTTTTTTTTTCTCTGTTGTGCATTATTTCAATTCATCCTTGATCTACATTTGTTTGGGTTCTCTTTCTCTTACAGAAAGCAGAGATTGCTGTTGCACCTTTGACCATCACTTTGGTACGAGAGGAGGTCATAGATTTTTCTAAACCTTTCATGAGTCTCGGCATATCCATTATGATTAAAAAGCCCCAGAAATCCAAGCCCGGAGTGTTTTCCTTTCTGGACCCTTTAGCCTATGAGATCTGGATGTGTATAGTCTTTGCCTACATTGGGGTCAGTGTTGTCCTGTTCCTGGTCAGCAGGTTTAGTCCCTATGAGTGGCACACGGAAGAGCCAGAGGATGGCAAAGAAGGACCCAGTGACCAGCCACCCAATGAGTTTGGCATCTTCAACAGTCTGTGGTTTTCCCTGGGTGCCTTTATGCAACAAGGATGTGATATTTCACCCAGGTTGGTGTCAGATCATTATTGTGTTATTTAGTTTTCCTTACAGGTTTGTATTTTATTATGAACGATGATCATGTGTCCATTATATAAAAAACAGCTATCTGTTTCCAGCCCAAGGTGACATTGTTGATTTGACGAGTGTCTTTTATTTATGGAGTTTGTTTTGATTCATTGTCTTGCTTTCTAATCAGGCAGGTGTGTTGGACATTTTTTAAACTTCCACGCATTTCAAATTCATGGTTGTTCTTGTTTTTTTTTTTTAAAGCATCATGTGTATTTGCCCTTTTTTAAAAGTGAAAAATAAATAAATGACTTAGGAGAGGGATGACCAACTGATAGTTCACAGGCTGGTACGATATGGGCATAGTTGGTGTGCCAATCCAAACTGGGCATCCAGGTGCAACATTCAAACTTTACCAACATATCATTTGCCCCTACTGACAACTTCCTTGCCACTATTTAAAACAAGTTTCTAACTTATGTCTATTTAGGGCCAATGGGATTATGTTTCTGTGGACAAAATGAAGTCCTCATGCTTCCCTAACTCTTGATGCGGTGGGAGAAGAAGAGGAATGTGCTAGCCCATTGTTGAGATAAACTGGCCAGTGCTCTTTACCTTGTCCCAGTGCTCTGGCACTGGGTAATAATACTATGAGAATAGTATTAATACTATTATAGTAATAGTAATAATACTATAATACTATTATTATAATAGTAATAGTACCATGAGAACATAAGCCAAAGTTATAATAGATTAACATGGGCTTCAAATAGCACAGATTTTAAACCACAGCAAAATGAGAGTATAGTAGCAGCAAGCCAGATCTACTGGAGCAAACAATTCCACAACCTGAGTGTTACCGTGAAGAAAGTCTTCTTCTGCATGCACACACATTGCACAACTGCTGCAGCATGACACGTAAGAGAACCTCTTTTTAGCACATAGGCAGATTCACTATGGAGGAGATATCCTAAGGCCCCAGTCCAGCAGTGCAGGGTCTACTGTTGTACAAGGCAATTCACAATTTGCACAGCTGGTCCACTGCCCCAAGAGTCTTTGCAATGACCCCCAAGTGCTGGTAAGGCAGCACAGGGAGGAAGAGAAGGAGCTGGGTGGAATGGAGAGGGGAGGAGGGCGGTGAACCAGGAAGGAGGTGGTATCTGTGGCAACGCTGCCCCAGAGCAAGCCTCCATTGCCCCAGTGGTTCTCCACAGATCTGTGTCAGTTCTTTTGCTGGTGCAAGTCTGAGGAAAGTAAGGGAGAGGAAAGGGGACAAGGGAAGAGGTGAGAATTCAATGCACATTGGTGCTGCTGAGGTCTGCCTGGGTTTGTCAAAGAGCAAATGTGCTTTCTACAGATTTAGTTTAGAACAGTCCTTTGTTTAATGGAGTGGGTGTCAAGGGTTGAGAGGAAGGAAAAAATGGCTTAATGTGAGCTGATTTTGTGTTGTAGTCAAAATAACTTGAGTAAGAAAGCAAGTCTTGAAGGGAGATCATTTCATTACCCAGTCAGTTTGCATCTCTAACACCTTCGTTTCTAACAGGTAAATTATATACATATAGAGGATGTTGTCTATAAAGTGCTTGGGTATTGCAGATATCCTTGTTTGGATTTTTTCCTTATGGTACTGTAGTAAATATACAGCATGCTGAACAATTTTAAGCATACAAAGACAGTCACAAAATAGTATGTTATTGGCATAATTAAGGTATTGCAGCCTAGTTGCTTTCACACTTTGTACCCTTAGAGAATGCTGGCTACATTAACTTGTCTGTCAATGAACTTGGGCATATTGCAGAGGTTACAAGAGCATGTTCTAGGATGAAATCTCAGACCAGGTGGCACTCCAACCAAGCCTTTTCAGATGCACCGTTGCTTCATGCGAACTATAACCTGGTATACAACCAACACTCCTGTATCACTGTGTAATATAGGATAAGATTAGTAGCATTGGACAAACTCTTGCAAGGAAGCTTGCCTGCTGTTATTGCTTTTCTCACCAGAGCACAGTTTCTATACCACTGATGTAGCTATTGCTTCTCTTTTTTGAAATATAGTTTAAAAAGAAACCAAAAAACCTACATTTGATGTCTGTTACATCTTCTACCCCATGCCACACTATATACTAGACCAGTGCTTCTCAAACTGTGGGTCGTGACCCACCAGTGGGTTGCAACCTTATTTTTGGTAGGTCATGAGGAAGTTGTGAGCTGGCACCAACTGTGCCACACAAGGCATTTTAGGGTAGTACTCAGCTGCTGCAAGGCATTCTGGAGCACAACCCAGCAGCTGTGACTGACAAAGTGGGTTGTGGTGCTACGAAATTTAGAAAGCACTGTACTAGACTGAGCATCAACTATTATGAGAAGCCTCCCAAAAGAGTATATTGAACCTGTTGTGTATCTGTCCCAGTTACCCTTGCTTGGTTGATACAATTCCTCTAACAACGATGTCTCTTTTTTCACTCTCTCTCTCTCTCTCTCTCTTTCTCCTGGCACAAGAGATAGGAAAATATGCATTATCTTATTCATGTTTAGATCCCTCTCAGGTCGCATAGTTGGAGGTGTTTGGTGGTTCTTCACCCTCATCATTATCTCATCATACACTGCTAATCTTGCTGCTTTCTTGACCGTTGAGAGAATGGTCTCGCCCATAGAAAGTGCAGAAGACCTTGCCAAACAAACTGAAATTGCATATGGAACACTGGATTCTGGGTCAACAAAAGAATTCTTCAGAGTAAGTTGACATGCCTCCCTAGGGCCTAGTTTCCTAGCCTACGTGGACAGAGTTCAGAAAGCCACTGGAACAGATAATCAGATTTGCGGTCTGTAGCTCCTACAATATTGATGTTATAGTTTGTAACTCCAGTGCCACTTGTTGGCATTTGCAATCATTTTAATTTGTGGTGAATACATTGATCTTGACGTGTCAGGCTAGGAACTCCCCTGGAGGGACTATAGAAGCAAAGGTAATTAAATAGCATTGCTCTGCTTGCTCATCGGGAGCCACAGCATTGAGACAAACAGGAGCACTGAGACAGGCCTTTGGTGATTATAAGGTTCTCAGGTTGGCTTCTGCTTATGAATTTTGCTGCAGGCTCTCTTTGGAGAGAAGATGTGTACTAATGTGATGATCCCGCATTGGACTGAAAAAATGGCTACTTGATAAATGTAAAACCATGAGAGGTTATTTCAATGACTTTACCCATCCACAGTATTTTTTTAACACTATTCATAGAATTTGGTTTGCTACAGGAGGTCAAAATAGCCAGCTTCTAATAACTGAGCATAATCCATCCAAAATTAAGAACGTTTATTTAATTCAATGAATAGCAGTGGATGGATTGATCGTGTGCTTAGTAATCTCTTGTTGTAATTAGATTAGATGGTCTGAAGCACTTAACTTTGGCTGAATCATGCTCATTGTCATTCGAGGGAGATCAACAACGCTGGACATAATCCAGCCAAAAGTCATGAACTTATCAGTCTCATTGAGTTCAATTGGAGAGTTACAGCCCAATCCTGAGCTGCCCAGGGCACTGAGCTTTGGCGGCACCAAAAACGGCTGCCGCTGGGTTCTGTGCACCCTGGGCTACCGCGGGCAGCGCCTTGGTAGAACGGGACTTTCGTCCCCTTCTCCCAGGTAAGGGAAGCAACCGCGCAATGGGGCTACTCACATTATTGCCAACCAAAAGGTAAGGTAAAGGCGTTTGTGTAGGGTGCCAAGCCCCACACGAAAGCTTCGGATCTGGTGGAGCAGAGCTCCATGGGACCCACCTCCCTCCCTCTCCCAGCACACCTCCCGCCCACCCTCTCTCCACCTCCCAGCACCCCATCATGCCTCCTCCCCTCCCTCTCTCCACTCTCCGCCTGCCTCCCCAGATCGCCTCCTCCCCGTCCCCCCAGCCCCCACTTACCATGCCATGGCTCAGCGGTCCGTGCAGCTGTGCTGGGCTAGTCCGTGCCAGGCTAGCACAAGCACTGGCCCGGCAGTAAGCCTCACAGACGTGCCTTATGGAACGTTTGCGACAGTGCGTGCCGGCAGGAAGCCGGCGCACCAAGTTCAGGATTGGGCTCTTAAGCAGGTGTTTAAATCTCTCCCAATGAAGCCATTGAAGATGGTGAGGCTTCTAGAAACCAAGTCCTATGAGCTTTGTGTGTTTAGCCTGGAAAACAGATAACTGGGGAGGGAGGGTAGGATAGCCATCTTGAAATATCTGAAGAACAAAAGGGAAGGAACAGATTTAGGCTCCAATCCCAACCTGTGCCGGTACAGCCAGGCCGCAGTGGACTGCGCTGTATCCAGCGCAGGTTAGGAGACTGCTGGAGATCACCTCAGAATAATGTGATATTTTCCTCTTACCCTGTGTTGAGCCCCAGCCTGCCTATGGGGCTGCTTGGATCTGTTCCAACTGTTCAGCTGGTGCAAATCCAAGCAGCCTGTGTAAGGCTGCCTGGCCCAGGAGTGGGGGTTAGGATACAACATGCGCTGCCACCTCTTTTCCCACCCCCCTCTCAAGTCTGATCCTTCCCCATTCGCCCACCCTTGGAATGCCCTCCTCCCATCCTCTCCCACCCCTTGTGCCACCTTGTGCGAACCTCTCTCTTCTGGCCAGTTTAGTGACTGGACCCGGCTCTAGTGAGCCAGCGCTGACCTCCCCACCCACCTAGCCGACTCCTGGGTTGGCACTAACATACTTTATGGCACGTTTGCAACCCTTGGGAGCGAACACAAGGCCTGCGCCAGCTCAAATCCATGTTATGATTGGGCTTCCACTCTCTATGGTTCCTGAGGGCGGGTCTATCACCAGTGAGTTGAAACTATAGAAAAATAGATTTTGGTTAGACATGAGGGGAAATTTCCTACCTGTAAGAGCTGTCCATCAGTGGAACAGTTTGCCTTGTGCAGTAGTGGGCATTCTGTCATTGGAGATTTTCAAGCAGAGGCTGGGTGACCACTTGTCAGCAGTACTGTAGCAGTTGCCTGCCCTAAGCAGGGGCTTAAACTGTATTAAATTTCAAGGTCCCTTCCAACCCTAACATTCTATGATCTAAACAAATAAGAAGAAAAATTACTTCATTGTTGGATACATTGTGCAAGAGCAAGGCACTAACACCGTTTCTATACGCTGGCATATAGCAATTGCTTATAGTCACATTTTGTTTTAGTATGGGTCCTGCCTTTATTTTTCCTACCATGCACAGATACGTACATCAGATACACATTTTTGTAACAAGGCAATGATCATAGACAGATTTTTTTTGGGGGGGGGGGGGGCAAATCTACTCAAAGTTGATCCAGTATCAGACTTGCAGCTGACCGTTTCACTTGGTCTCAGTACATAAACAGGGCAGTAACATTTGGATCAGTCTTTAGGGCAAAGTGTGGCTTTGAACTTGATGATTCTACATAGCCAACCAAATGGCCACCAGCATACACGGTTGTCATGTCCAAAGGAGAGAGTTGCAGATAGTGCACAATCTAGGCATCTTATCCATGCAAGATCTCCTTTGGATATGAGTCCAGTTAGTTGCCAGCCAAGCACATAAAGACAGAGCATTTTGTTGGGTAAGTTAGGTAGCCCTGTCTAAAGCATACTTATGGTGCAATCCCAACCAACTTTTCAGCACTGAGGTAAGGGCAGTGCAGCTCCGAGGTAAGGGAACAAACATTCCCTTATCTTGAGGAGGCCTCCGTGATAGCCACCCATCTGCAGGATGCAGCACATGTCCCATTGGCACAGCTGTGTCAGTGCCAGTGCTGGAAAGTTGGTTAGGATTTTGGCCTTAGCCCCATAAAATATTTACATTTTATGCCATCTATTGGCAAGTGATTAGTGCTGCTTTCTGTTATACTTGCTTGTAAATACTGAAGCTTTCACAACCGGCATTCCTAGCATTAAAACTTACATTGTTCAGGCTAACTTTTAATTGATGACGTTCAGCGGGTACCTTTTAGAGCTTAGAGTTAAATGAAAACAGCTTCTTTCATCATTATATATAGGTTCTTGACTCTAGGGATTGCCAGTTACATTGGATAGTTTGAAGAGCCACTTGTGCATCTTCATCCTATGAGATTGCTTGCCACAGCAGCTGGCAAAACATAAGGTATCAACTGTTTTATTTTATCCTGGCCTGTTAGTCCCAAGAATGTAAGTTTTAATGATATACTTGCTTCTGTTTGCCGTGGATTCTATCCTGAAATCACTGTTCTAGATGTAGTCCTGTTAGAGTCAAGCATGTGAGAGAGTAACCAAACCAGAGTCACAGCGTTTTTCTATGGAAGTAACTACTGCTATAAAAAGATACTGTTTGAATGATCAATATACCTGACACCCAATATGTTGCACATTTTTGTTGTGTTTTCATTCCTTTGCTGTATCTAATCTCCTTTTAATTTCCTTCAGAGATCAAAAATAGCAGTGTATGAAAAAATGTGGGCATACATGAGCACAACAGACCCGTCAGTGTTCGCTAGGACTACGGCTGAGGGAGTTGCCCGTGTCCGCAAATCCAAGGGCAAGTTTGCCTTCCTCCTGGAGTCCACCATGAATGAATACATTGAGCAGCGAAAGCCATGTGACACCATGAAAGTGGGAGGAAATCTGGATTCGAAAGGCTATGGCGTAGCCACACCAAAGGGTTCTCCATTAAGGTGGGTGGAATAGTATAACAATATAACATGTGTTGTTATAGTATTCCACCTTCCCTGATGCCCCTGATCTAGTTCTTTTTGTGTTGTTCTGTGGACATGGTATGTTCTTTTTTTCCTTTTCCATTTCATGTTTTCGATCGACAAGGAGGTAACTGTGGTTAATAACAGAGTCCACTGAACGTTTATAATCAATATATATCTATCAAGGCCATATAAAAACCAAACTGGTTGAACACTGAGAAGCGGGAACACTGAGAAATGGGTTTTTCCTTAGCCCATTTCTTCTCAGCTCACAGGTGTACACATTTGATCCCTGTTGCATATATGCAACGTTGGGCAGAAATGGCTTAAGACAGGCATAACTACAGATATTCAAACTCATTGGCTTTCTATTTTCATAAATTCCATAATATCAGTAACTTACTTTATATCATATATATCAGCTGTGTGTCAAAAGAACAGTATTACGGAAATGAAAAAAAAATCACTAGCTTTTCCATTGTTAAAGTATTTATGTAGAAAATAACTTAAAACTTACCATTTTTATTTCTAGCAGTATCATTGAAATACTGAATCCAAGGCCACCCACTTTTTTGAATAAATGCGTTCAAATTAGGAAGTAAAGTTATACCCATAGATCTTGAAAAGTCTTCGCAATCCTATGCATGTTTACCCAGGACAAGGGAACTTACTTCCTAGTAAGTATATTTAGAATTCCTCCCTTGCCGCCCAATCCTATGGGCACATTTTGCAAGCAGAACACACATTCTGCTAGCATAATGCGCTTTGTGAATGTTGCAAATGCAACACTGCTAGAGCAAAACCTGACCGCGGCTGCAGTGAGTGGTTGAGTCCAAGTGGCGAGTAGTTGGGTCCATGTGAAGACAAACCAATGATGTCTGCCAGTGCAGGTAAGGCTGCACAGCAGTCAGGATGGAAGCAGGGAGGGGGTGGCAGGTGGTAGGCAGAATAGGAAGGAGGTGGAACAGGTGGAGGGTGGATTGGGTCTGGGAAGAGGAGGGTTCAGTGACAGCTGCACCTGCCAAATCATAACTCCTTTCTGGGCCTAGATCACCTTCACAGGTCAGCATGGACTTGCACCAACAATATTGCTAGTGCAGGTCCAAGTTAACCCATCTGACAGTTAGGACTTACCCCAGGGCAAGAGAGCTCCCAAGGAGGCCTTATCATGCCAAAACTTCACCATGAGATACAGCAGACACTGCATTGGTGCCACTGAATCACTGTGCGGGGACTGCATTGTCCAACTGCAGTCTTATACATACTTACCTACACTGGGCATTGTGGGGCATAGTTCTGAGTAAACATGCACAGGATTATACTGCAGCTCTTTGATAAAAATCGGTTTTTGTTTGCAGATAAAGCGTCTCTGGTGAAGTGTTAGATTTGTATTGAGATGTGTGATTACTTGATAGAGTTAACTCGTAAATCCATTTGAACAATGCAGACAGTGACTGCTTTGGATAATTTACTGTTACCCAAAAATGTCCCGTCTGTTATATAGTTTAAAAACTCCAGGACCTAATGCAGATCTAGAAAATGCAGAGCTAGAAAAATGTAAAATGACCAGCCTGCCCCAAACTTACCTAGCCATCTTTACCATTTAAAAATAAGACTTTGGGTGGCACCAAAGTTTAGCAGTGTCAAGTGTTTGCCAAGGGCCCACACCCATCAGAGAGCACACCTGGCTGGGCTGAACCCTTAGTACTGCTGGTGGCAGTAGTAGCATCCAGTATATCATCGGGGATGAGTAAGCTGTGCTGTGGGTGGGGCCACTGCTAGGGCTTGCCTTAGAGGCCCCAGTAACTTGACAGTGGCACTATATAAATTGCTTACTATTTTAAACATGTTGCTGCTATGACTCATGTCTCATCTCCGCATACTCCGATCACATTTAATTGAAGCAGCTGCATAACTGATATTTTCTGCTCAGTTTTCTCCATTCTATCTCACATTATTGCTGCCACATATTGGTAGTAGTGGGTGAACTCCCTTAGATTTCACCAACTTCAGTGGAGAACACTTGGGGGAAAGGGTTTGTTTTTTTTTAATCCCCCCAAGAGTTCTGAACTGATTTGTAATTGATTGCTCTCAGCTTGAGCCCCACAGTCCCTTTACTCAGTAGCTTGGCAAGTGCTGAACCAGTAGCAGCAGTCCTCTCTCTCTCTCTCTTTCTCTCTCTCTCCCCCCCCCCCACTTCCTTGTCAGTATTTCCTTCCTTGTAAGGAGGGAGAGAAGTCCTTCTCTTCTACTCCCTTCCTGCAATCTGGAATGCTGCTACAGCACATCATAGGCCCCAGGCCTATGAGTTCTTTGCATCTGTCTTCACGGCAGAAGACTTCGGGCAGATACCGCTGCCCGAACGGCCCCTCCTAACCGAGGAGTTAAGTCAGATAGAGGTTAAAAGAGAAGATGTTTCAGACCTCATTGATAAATTAAAGATCAATAAGTCACTGGGCCCTGATGGCATCCACCCAAGGGTTATTAAGGAATTGAAGAATGAAGTTGCAGATCTCTTGACTAAGGTATGCTACTTGTCCCTCAAAATGGCCACGGTGCCAGAAGATTGGAGGATAGCAAATGTCACGCCTATTTTTAAAAAGGGAAAGAGGGGGGACCCGGGAAACTACAGGCCGGTCAGCCTAACATCCATACCGGGTAAGATGGTGGAATGCCTCATCAAAGATAGGATCTCAAAACACATAGACGAACAGGCCTTGCTGAGGGAGAGTCAGCATGGTTTCTGTAAGGGTAAGTCTTGCCTCACGAACCTTATAGAATTCTTTGAAAAGGTCAACAGGCATGTGGATGCGGGAGAACCCGTGGACATTATATACCTGGACTTTCAGAAGGCGTTTGACACGGTCCCTCACCAAAGGCTACTGAAAAAACTCCACAGTCAGGGAATTAGAGGACAGGTCCTCTCGTGGATTGAGAACTGGTTGGAGGCCAGGAAGCAAAGAGTGGGTGTCAATGGGCAGTTTTCACAATGGAGAGAGGTGAAAAGCGGTGTGCCCCAAGGATCTGTCCTGGGACCGGTGCTTTTCAACTTCTTCATAAATGACCTGGAGACAGGGTTGAGCAGTGAAGTGGCTAAGTTTGCAGACGACACCAAACTTTTCCGTGTGGTAAAGACCAGAAGTGATTGTGAGGAGCTCCAGAAGGATCTCTCCAGACTGGCAGAATGGGCAGCAAAATGGCAGATGCGCTTCAATGTCAGTAAGTTGAAAGTCATGCACATTGGGGCAAAAAATCAAAACTTTAGATATAGGCTGATGGGTTCTGAGCTGTCTGTGACAGATCAGGAGAGAGATCTTGGGGTGGTGGTGGACAGGTCGATGAAAGTGTCGACCCAATGTGCGGTGGCAGTGAAGAAGGCCAATTCTATGCTTGGGATCATTAGGAAGGGTATTGAGAACAAAACGGCTAGTATTATAATGCTGTTGTACAAATCGAGGGTAAGGCCACACCTGGAGTATTGTGTCCAGTTCTGGTCGCCGCATCTCAAAAAAGACATAGTGGAAATGGAAAAGGTGCAAAAGAAAGCGACTAAGATGATTACGGGTCTGGGGCACCTTCCTTATGAGGAAAGGCTACGGCGTTTGGGCCTCTTCAGCCTAGAAAAGAGACGCTTGAGGGGGGACATGATTGAGACATACAAAATTATGCAGGGAATGGACAGAGTGGATAGGGAGATGCTCTTTACACTCTCACATAATACCAGAACCAGGGGACATCCACTAAAATTGAGTGTTGGGCGGGTTAGGACAGACAAAAGAAAATATTTCTTTACTCAGTGTGTGGTCGGTCTGTGGAACTCCTTGGCGCAGGATGTGGTGCTGGCGTCTAGCCTAGACGCCTTTAAAAGGGGATTGGACGAGTTTCTGGAGGAAAAATCCATTATGGGGTACAAGCCATGATGTGCATGCGCAACCTCCTGATTTTAGAAATGGGTTATGTCAGAATGCCAGATGCAAGGGAGGGCACCAGGATGAGGTCTCTTGTTATCTGGTGTGCTCCCTGGGGCATTTGGTGGGCCGCTGTGAGATACAGGAAGCTGGACTAGATGGGCCTATGGCCTGATCCAGTGGGGCTGTTCTTATGTTCTTATGTTCTTATGTTAGGCTCCTCAGACATAAAGTTTTTCCAAGTCACCTAACGAACAGGGTCCCTGGGAAAATTACATGTCCCAGGACTCCTGCCACTTGTAACATGCTGTAGTAGTGTTATAAAGGTCAATGAGAGGAGTGAAAAGAGAAAGACCTCTCCCTCCCTGCTGCAGCCAGTGCAGCAGCCTCCTAGGTGGGTGTTTAGGTGACAAAGAGAAGCTCTTCTCCAGCTCAGATTAAAGTTCAAGATGTAGAAGATAAGGAACTGTGATGGTTGTCTCACACTGAATGTGAGCATTATAAATCACTAAGGCTTGTATTCCAGGCCAAGAAATTACAACCTTCAGTGACATCACTATTTATGGGGAAAAATGCTAAACTTTAATCATGTGACTTATTGGGAGCCACAAGTTGTAGATGTAAAGCAGCAATAGTGTTTTAGGGTAACATGCACTAGACTACTTCCTACTAGTAGGATACTAGTAGGATCCTACTAGTAGTAGGATACTGCCATTGTGCTAGGATAAAGAGAATTGGCGAATGGACATACCTTAATTATTCTGGGGCCACCACTCAGAACATCTTCTCACAAATCATCACCAGTTGCACCTGAGAAGGTGGCTAAACCCACAAGAGGTTCCCCTGAAAGATCTTATAGGAGAAGTGGTTTCCCATGAAGGGAGGCATACCTTGAGATACGTTCATTTTCAACCACCTAGGGCAATAAAAATAATAACCAGCACTTTGAATCGAGCCCCAAAACATACATCCTTAAATGCTTACCTGCATATTCACCACTATGTGATCATAAAATTCAAATGTCAAGGAGATCAGAGCCATCCTTTATGTCTACTGTCACTCATAGTTTTTTGTTACATAGGGATTTCCACTTGAACCTATTTCCATTTATTTCCAATTTCCTATTTCCTTTCTTTTCAGAATGCCTTGTGGTGTTCAGCCAGTATTTAGTAGCTGATTTTCAACATGTATTTCTGGTTCTCAGGGCATGTTTTGGTTCACCCATATCAGCAAAGGATGATGGGAGACAGGGAGCACTTGGGGTGTTCTGTTTTTGACCAATCTTACAGAGCCATATGACAGATCATGTGTTTCTTCACCCTTCTTGTTTTGCTGATATCTCTGCCACACCTACCAAAAGTGTGGCAAGAGTCAGACATTTACAACAATGAGTTTAAGTCCCAGGCTGCATCTTGATACCCATGGGTCAGACAAGGGGTGTGACATTGGTTTGCTTCCAAATAGTGCAACGTCATAACATGCATCATAGGACACTGTTGGCAAGCAAACTAATACCATACCATTGTTCTTTCACAAAGGAAGTGTGATGTGTAAGGCCCAAACTTTAAGGGCTCTGGTAAATCCATGGTCAGACCTCCTACTGTTTGGGTATTTTATTCAGTTTATTTTAAAGCATCCCTGCAAGGAAGGGACAGGAGCTGGAGTGCTGCAATTTGTAACAGAAAAAATGGTGGAGGGGGAAGCATTAAACCCCCTCCCCAGTGCTGTTCCCCTGTTCTGATTCAGGAGGCTGTGCTCAAAGATACCTCACAGTATAAATGCATAACAAATCAAGTACTGTGGGAGATCGGAGCACAGATCACCCAGCATCTCGTCTAGTTTCACCCTAGGATAATGGACTGTGGTAACAACTGGAAAAAAGGTGACTTGTACAAGCAGTCGCTTATTATGGGAAGTCTTTTCAGCTGTAATTAATGTAATGGTTGAGCTCCTTGATAGAACATGGCACTTTCACAACATTGCTTTTACTAGCTAATTTTTGCAAAACCTCTGTAGCTGTGACCAATCTAACTTGGCAGCTCTTATGATTCTGCTCCTGAAATATCAGCGTTGGCAATGGCTATATTTTGTGCATCTATGATGGGTTCACCTGAAGTGATGCTAAACTTCTCTAGCCAATGTTGATGTGGTCTGGGGACTGTAACAATTTTCTATCTGATTCAGTTGTCTTAAGAGCTGTTTTTTCTTTTCTTTTCCTCCACCCCCCCTCCCCTGCCAATGTTGTGAATATCATCAAGATTACATAAAAAGTTTCCTTTATGGCCTTTATATAATTATGTCGCATATTTCTAATCAAGGATAAATGAAGTCATTTGCCACCAAGACATAGCTCCAGATCTGTATGATTTTAACCAAGCAATACATGTTTAGGAAACAAACTGCCCAATCCTATCCTATCCCCCACCATTGATGCCGATGCAACTGCACTGGTGGAGCACATGCTCCACCCTAAGGGTGGGGTGGTGATGAGATAACCAGCAGGAGGTATGTAAAAAGATGGTTTTACTTACCTCTGTAGGCTGCCTGATCCCCTGTGTATCAGACTTTTGATAGCCATTTTGCTGGCATATGTCCACAGAGAGCAAAGGATTGGGGTTAAGGACCCAGTCCTGAACTTGCTCAGCACTGGTGCTGAGTCCTTTTTGGGAACTTACAGCCCAATCCGAAGCACATTTAGGACACCTGGGGTGTAGGGGATGCTGGCGCTGGGCCTATCCCAGTCAGGCTCTGGGCCCAGTCCCAGCAAGATGAGGACACGCTGCTGGGGGTAAGTGAAACCACTGGGCAGCCTCTGTGGGGCAGAGGGAGTGCAGAATGTGGGTGGGGCAGGGCAGGAACTGGAGCAGGAGCGGGGTGGGATTGTTGTAGTCCTGCTCTGCCGTATTCTGAACTCTGTATTGGACTGAAAAGCCTGACACAGAGTCTCTCAAGTCTGCCCCAGCAAAATAGAGACTCCCAGTGGCTTCGCAGCACCTGCTGGGTACAGTGGTAGCTACTGCAGCAGGCTCCAGGAAGCTTAGGATTGGGATCTAAGTCTCCAAAAAGGTACATTTAGGGTCCTATCCAATTTTCCAGTGCTGATGCAGTCGGGCCAATGGGGCGTGCACTGCATCCTGTGGTGGGGGGCAGGCGCAGAGGCCTCCTTGAGGTATCAGAACATTACCTCGGGGCTGCATTGCAGCTGCACTAGTGCTGGGAAGTTGGATAGGATTGGGCTCTTAGTTTCTTATAGCAATCCTGAGTCATTATTGCTCATGAAGTGCACAACATGAAGTGCGCGCATCTGACTTAGTCGCACTTGATCTGACTTGATCTTGCTCATCCAGTCTCTGGTTTTCTCTACATGTTTAACAATGACCTTGCTGCCTCTTTGAGTTGCGTTCAATCACAACTTAAAAGAAAATGTGGATTTTGCAATAGATGTGGGCAACTATAGATATTTGTGACATCCCTCACGTCCACTTTTAGACCAAAGCAGAAGTGGGTGCAAGAACACCTGTTTTTACGAGATGGTTGCAAAGGAATTATTTGCTTCTGTTTTCCTTGGATGGGGAAGATGTGATGCCCCAAACATGGAGACATAGCTAAAACACAATAGATTGTTATGCTGTGTATGCTTCTACATTGACCACTAACAGCCCAATCCTATACATGTCTACTCAGAAGTAAGTCCCATTAGAGTCAATGGGACTTACTCCCAGGAAAGTGTGGATAGGATTGGGCTGTAAGTGTTCAGTGAAGAATACTGTTGTTGAAAGAGTTTCTGGTATTTGTTTGAAGAAACAAATATTATTGAGCTGTCGGTTCCGTCTTAGTAATATGCAGTAGCATTTCTCAGTATTACTTCAAAGGGTAACACCTGACATGTATTTTGCTCCATGTAGCTGTAGCTTTAATGTTATTCCTAGTTTCTTACTGCCAATCTTTAGGGAATATCCATAATTCAACAAAGCTTCTTTTAGTAAATAGCAGTCACTTGGAAGTTATTAAAATGGTTTCACTGTTGAAACCTAGGGGGGATTAAGGATGGCTGGTCCAGTATTTGTGTTTACATATTCCTATTTCTCCCTCATTGTTTCAAAGGGCAGAGGCCCCTGTTAGACCTCCTCACTAGGGCCTTGTCTACATCAGTGAAGAGCAGAGGCCACAAAGCAGGAACAATGTCAATGTGCCCTTCAGCAGGCTACTAGAATAATCAAACGAAGGAAAAGAGATTTGGTGTCTTTGGGGGATGGGGTGGCATTTGGTGACCCCCCTTGAGGTGCCAAAGTATTGTGACCCCTGAGTTGTTGTCTGTACTCCCCATTCATACATAGTATTGTTCCACTCATGCCACTTAATGGCAGATTAAAAATAGAACTTGCTGCTCTTTAGTACAGATGTGGACAAAGTTCAACATGTTGGGCACACGTTTGGGTACAAATTTTGGAACTCAAAATTTGAACAAAGAACAATGGAACAGAACTTCCATTGCATCCAAGAGTCGTATCCAAGCTCCAGGTTCAGAAAAGTCTGCCCTTTTCCATCAGCCCTACAAAGCCACAGCATACAAGAGGGGGCAAGGGGGACAAATGTTCCAGGCTTGTGGGGGGGGCGCAGCAGCATGTCGCCATCCACCCCCACAGCACGCCCTGTGACACTTGCTTGACCTCGCAAATGGCTGGGGAAGCCATTTGTGGCCTCACTGACTCTCCAAAGGCCTTCTAAGGCCCTCAGAGGGTCAAGAAACATCACTTCTGGTTTGACAGAGGAAACCAGAAGTGACTTTTTATGCCCTTAGAAGACATTAGAAGGCCTTCTAAGGCATAAAAATGTCACTTCCATTTTCCTCTGTGAACCCGGAAGTAAAACCGGAAGGTCACTCATCTCAACCCCTTAGGGTGGATTTATTTCAACCAAAATTTAACTTTCCAGCAGCACAAGATCCTTTGCAGCAGTGTGAAAGCTGGGCCGCGGTCTCCTGCTTCCAGGCAGTAGCATGCCACACACATTAGTGGCTCTTGGGGCCCCCATTGGCACTGTAAGTCAGCAGTGGGAGCAGGTTGTGCATGGGGAGGGGGAGTAATGGGGCATGTCGGGGCGGGAGGGGGTTGATCCAGTGCTATGTTCCACCTAGATTGGCCGGCAGCCTAATCCTGTAGTGCTGCGCATGCTGTTCCAATGCCTTTCACCAATGCCAATGATGGCAGGACTGTGCCCGCTGTTGTAAGTGGCTTTGCAACCATTTGCGTAGTGTGTTGTTGGTGAACCGTTCCAAGCCACTGATGTGGTAGCAACATCAGAGGAATCCTGCTGCAAACTGCAGACTGCATTGGAGCAGGTAAGCCAATGCTGAGGCATCTTGTGGGTGGGCAGGGGAATAACTGGGAATTTGGGGGGGGGAAGGTAGGAGATGGGGAGTAGAGGGCAGATCTCAGCAGCAAATGTGGGGGCCAGATGTTATCCCTTGAAATTCAGCCCATGCTGCCTTAAGTTAGCCATGACTTATGCCAACTACAGAGCTGTCGTAAGTCCAAGGAAATCTATAGGCCAGTGTTCTCAAACAGGTTGTGGCTGGAGAACCACTGCCCCTTTTCCTTTAAGGGGTGGGGGCAGGGGGAAAGCAGTGATGCTATCCCCAGGATCGCACCACTGCAGGGGAAGAGGGGGCTTTTAAAATATAACTTACCTGTTGCCAGAATCCAGGGGGTGCAGGGAACCCTGTGGAGCCCTCCGCGTGGCTCCCCACCACCTGCAGAAAGTAAAAAAGTGATCACAACCCACTTGTGGTTTCACGATTGCAACCCAGAAGTGGGTCACAATCACTTTTTACTTTCTACAAGCTGCATAGCAGAAGGCTCCACAGCGCTCTGTGCAACCCTCAGACTCTGGCAGCAGATATGTTTAAAAAGCCCCCTCTTCCCTTGCATTGGAACTGGCCTGATCCTGGGGATCGCGTCACTGCTTTCCACCCCACCTCTGCAAAGACTTACCCTGGTCCTAGAACTCCCGGGGAGTTTGAGAAACCCAGTGCCATAGACCCTCAGGTGGCCTACTGACATCTCCACCTCCTGATTGCCCCACCACCCCCACAGCATGCAACGCACACCTTCATGGTGCAACTGCATCGGTGCAGGTGGTCGTGGATAGGATTGTGCTTTGAGTTAGTCAATCCCTCCATTGCAGTACAGTGCTATAATGTAAATACGTGAACCGCTGTGGTGTAGGATGATGGGACGGACAAATAAATTTTTCCTAGAATTTCTTCTTTACAGAGAAAATTTCCATGAATTCATAAGAGAGTCATAAGTTCAGTTTTAAGATATTATAAACTTGCACTGATTTAATTTTATGCCAGATTATTTTTAAAAGGAACTTTTAATAGCTAACACTTTAAGAAAAAAAATTGATTTAAATGTTTCTAAAATCCAATTTTAACATTTTCTTAAAATCCTGGCAGCAGCGGATCTAGTGCTGGGCAAAATCTAGGATCGAACAGGAAGCCTCAGTTGGTGCAGTTTAAGTCCTCAGGGAAGCCTCAGAATGCTTCCGCAGTCGGTCTGAAAGTTGTGTGAGGCTTCATCACACTTTGGAGGTAGGGGGGCAGCTTCGTGTGCAGGGGGGGTGCTTTGTGGACCTTTGTCCCGGGAGCAGGGAGGAATAAATCCACCACTTAATCCTGGCCCTCTCCCTCTAAACAACGAGGAGAAATATTCACAAAGACACATTCTTCTCAGCCTCTCTTCTTTGCAGGTGATGGATGGAGAGGCGGCCCATGAAGATGTAGAAGTGGAAGAGTCTTAGGGCACATTGTGCCCTAAGTCCCATTGTGTTCATACTCCCAGGAAAGTGTGTTGCCTAAATTACAGCCTAAATTAGGATTTTCATAGTTTAGTAGGGACTCTGTGCAGATTCCATTGAAACAGTTTTTGTGAACTGATGTAATTTCTTGTGACCTTTTTACGCCTACAGGGCTTAGAGATCGAGACATAGGCTAGATAGCTAATTACCATCACATCTTCCTTCCTGCCAGATTATGCAATTGCAAAGTTAAACTTGATCCAGACTCAAATTTATCAGTAAAAGTATCAGCATTGGAACACATGATGGCGATTAAATAAACACTCGCGACATTTTTTTAAGGCAGACTGATGCATGCATGGAAACAAGAAGTTCCAGCTCTCTTTCATTCTCAATCATGGCAACACTCAGTTCTAGCTAAATTCCCCTGGATGGTGATGCAGTGGCAGCAGCATGGGTTTTGCTGCATCCTATGAGAGAATTTGCTGCATCCTATGAGACTGCTGGAAGTCTCCTTGGGGACATGTGTCCCCTTGCCCATGGGATAAGTTCCAGCAGCTACAATAGATCAACTCAGACCTGTATCAACATCACTAGTGTAAGTTGAATTGATCCATGTCAGTGCATAAGCCCTAAGGAGGGTGCTGGGATATGGTGCATGCTGGCACTGCTGATCCTGCCCCTCCTGGGCTAAATCTGCTCAACCCCATTGCCACCTTCCCCTGCCTCAGTCTACTCCTTCCCCACCTTCACAATCACTGTATCGGCGAAAGGTAAAGAGTTAGGTTGCAATCCTATCCTGCGCTGGAACAGGCAAGCCAAGAAGCTTGTGCTGTATCCAGCGCCGGATAGCGGCCATAAGCAGCTCAGCCAGAAGCAAGGGGAAACATTTCCCCTTACCTCAAGGTAAGGGCTGCTGGCCGCAATGGGTCTCCTCGGACTTGTGCCACCTCTTGAGGCGGCACAAGTCAGAGGAGGAAGGAGTGGCTTGAAGCCGCTCCGTTCCCCCCAGGAACAGGGGTTGGGATCCGGCATGACTGCTGGATCCCAGCCCCGCCTCCCACTCCCTGTCTACCCATCCCTGGGGCCTCCCACCACCCGCCCTCCCCCTGCCCAGGTACGCCTCCCTCCTGCCTCCTCCCCACCTCCCCCCACCTACCTTTCTTCCTTGTGTCAGCCCAGTCAGGCCAACGCAACTCGTGAGGAATAAGCCAGCACAGAGGCTTGCATCAGCCTCTGCAGGCCAACGCTTTGAGCGCCAGTCTGGTTTCCTCCCTGCAACCCTCCTGGGCTGGCCCAAATATGGGTCTGGATTGTGCCTTTAGAGTCCAATCCTGTGGTCGGCGGCATGGCTCCGTGCCTCCGCCCACAGTCGCAAACGTGCCATAAGGCACGTTTGCAGGGCTTACCGCCGGGCTCCTGCAGGTGCTAGCCCAGCGCCGGCCGGTGCTGCGAAACCGCTGGCGCTGGGCTAGCGCCGGGCAGTGGCCCAAGTTTCGTGGCTCGGCGGTCTCCCAGACTGCCGGGCTGCAGAACAGGAGGTGAGGGTGTGGAGGAGGCATGGGGGCGTGGGGGGAGGCGTTCCGGGGAGGGGAGAGACCAGCGGGGGCGGGTGGGAGGCATGCCGGGGGGGCAGGCGGGAGGAGGATGCGCGGAGCTGAGCTCTGCAGGATCCAGGGCACTCATGCAGGGCTGTGTGCCCTACACAAGCACCTTTTCCTCCAAACATCCCCTTCTCCCAAGGAGCCTCCTGTGGTAGCGCAGGAGGCGCAGGATTCGGTGGCAGCCCTTCTCAGTGCCTCCGAATCTGGGCGCTCTGGGCAGTTCAGGATTGGGCTGCTCATCTCACACACTCCTTTCCATGCCATGGCCATTCCAGCAAGCACATGCACACTCACACACAGCCGCATTGTTAAGAAGAAGGAAAAAGTGGCATAGAAGTTCCATAGTGCATTTGATTTGGCCCTCAGGGATTCTGGTGAGCTCCTATCTGTTGTTTTGGGACCACCAGGTGTTGTGTGGCTGCTTGAAAGCATTGAACTGTTGGCATCCTATCTGTAGCAAGCTGGCATCACCCCGCCCCCATCCCCGATTGAGCATAAACCCTGACTTGCCATTGTTGAGGCCTGCAATATGAGAAGTCATTTTTTTTTAAGTAGGTGCAGAGTAAATTTCTCAGTGAGTAATTAAATCAAGCCCAACACATCTTGTTTCAGAGATAAGTGTGTCAACATCAAAGGGGGAGTTCTCAAGTCTCAAGGCAGACTTGAGCCCAAGCACCGCTCTTTATAGAACACAAACACTGCCTGTTTTGCGTATTATAGACCAGTCACACTGCAGGTTTCTCAAAGCAAAAGCCTTACAATGAGAGTTAAATGTAATCTCAGCTTTTAGTTGAAATATACCTCTCAACTCAGTACCTGCTACTTCATCCATAAAACCTTTTTGTGGCCTCCGCCAGCTACTCAAGCCTGCTTATGCACTACAAAGAAGCAACCACCAGGGGCTACTAATTGCCAGAATATCCTTGTAACCTTTCTCTACAGCGTGAATGTTGGGATCAATGCAGAAAACAGCTATCAAATGTGTTCATGCATTCTAAGTCAATAGGTTGAATGCCAGCCAAAGACACATTCCTTTCTGTGTCTCCCTGGGAAAGACAACCCAAGTATAGGCATGTACACAAGTACACAACCCAAGTACAGGTTAACAACCTTCCAATTAACAATGGACCACATTGATGGTGGTCAAAGCACAAAGAGGGTCTTAAGGAGACAATCAGGTCTCTCATAGCCTGCAGCAGAGTGACAGTTTACACAACAAAGGCTGTAATCCTAACCACACTTTCCTGAGAGTAAGCTCCATTGAACAAAATAGGCCTTACTTCTGAGTAGACCTGGTTAGGTTTGTGCCCAAAGAGGCTCTTAAGGCAAAGAAGAGGCAATCTCTCTCCAGTTGCCAGTGCAGCCAGCAAGTGTCTGGCAGGGAGTGGCTGTTTACACAACAAAGCCACTAGACTGGGCTTAATGTTTGCTTAGCGACCTAATCACATAACAACAGGGAACAGAGAACTGTATGCCTGTCAATGGCACACATCTCTATACCCTTTTAGCAACTAAAAGCAGGAATGGCCTGATCCAAACCAGATCTCTTCCTGAGACAGTGCCCTGAAGTGCCTCCAAGACATACACAGCATGCATATCCCTCCTGCAGTTTTCTGCCCTCCTAGGTGAATAAAAACACCTGACCAGGCATCCACCATGAATTTCCTGCTTCCTGACCTAAGTCTGGGGACATCCACTAAAATTGAGTTAGGACAAACTAAAGAAAATATTTTTTTACCCAGCATGTAATTAGTCTGTGGAATACCCCTCCACAGGAAATGGTGATGGCATCTCACCTAGAAGCCTTTAAGAGGGGATTAGGCAAATTTCTGGAGGAAAAGTCCATCACAGGCTACAAGTCATGGTAGGTATGTGCAAGCTCCTGATTTTAGAAGTAGGCTACCTCAGAATGCCAGATGAAGGGGAGGACACCAGGACGCAGGTTGTGTCTTGTTGTCTTGTGTACTCCCTGAAGCCCTTGGTGGTTCACTGTGAGATACAGGAAGCTGGACTAGATGGGCCTTTGGCCTGAATCCGGCAGGGCTGTTCTTATGTTCTTTTAAGACTCCTCCTGCAGTTCTTTCCCTCTTCCCAAGTATGGAAATCACATCTGACCTGAGATCCTCTGGTGACCTCCCCCCTCTACCTGCTTTCATAGTTTCACTTCAGTCCTATCTGTAGATTCATAGATTCACTTCATAGATTCACTTCGGTCCTATCTGTAGATAGTAAATAAGGTGCTAACAGCAGATCATACTGAGCTGAGGCTAAGAGAAAGGGACTTGCTTAAGCTCACTTGCAGCACAAGTGTATGCATGTCTACTCAGAAGTAAGTTCTGTTGAGTTCGTTGGGACTTCCTCTCATGAAAGTGAGTATAGGCTTGCAGCCCTAGTGAGTTCATTGCAAATTTGAACCAGTGACTTCATAATATTTAGAAAAAGACAATTGGGAGGGGGCGTGGATAGAGAAATTCTTTTTTCTCTCTCTTATAACACTAGAACCAGGAGGTCATTCAGTGACATTGATTGGTGGGAGATTTTGTTCCGACAAAATGAAGGACTTCTTCAGACATTGCATAATTAGACTATGGAATTCATTGCCACAAGATGTGGCTATGGCTACTAATTTGGATTTTTTAAAAAGGGGATTGGACAAGTTCATGGAGACAGGGCTATCAATTGGGCTGTGCCCTACTCCAGTCTCAGTGGCATTAAGCCTCTGAATGCCAGCTGAGGGGAGCAATGGAAGGAGAGAAATATGCCTTTATGGCCTGTGGGCTTCCCCACGAGTGGCTAGTGGTCCACTGTGGGAAACAGGATGCTGAACTGAATGGGCCATTGGTCTGACTGAGCAGCTCTCCTTTTCTGTTCTTTTTACTTCCTGATTCATAACAGAGGACACAATCCCAACCAGGTCTATTCAGAAGTAAGTCCTATTTTGTTCAATGGGGCTTACTCTCAGGAAAGTGTGGTTAGGATTGCAGCCACATTCTCTTAACCAATGGCATAACTAGCAGGGTGTGGGGGGTGCAGGCAGCACTGGGGGCGGCACCACTACTAACCATAATTTTTAAAATCATGGTATTTTTGAATAATACCATCATGTTATATATCAATCGATGTGTGATTTCATGCAGAATGCATAGAAGCAAACAGCATTCAAATAGCTCTATTCTATCAAAAGTTATAACAAAAAAAAGCAGGGCGGGGCGATGGTACATCACCACGCGCACTGACCGGAGCGTTGCCCCATCCATTACATGGGAGGAGGTCCATTGTAGGGGTGACAGCTGAGCTGGGTGAGCTGGCCTCCTGTACTGGGTAATGCAAACCCTAGTGACGACACTATGCTACATCAGCAATCAGCATGTAACAAGTTATCAAGTTCCCAGTGCACCAGCATGAGAGTGATCCAGTGCCAGCATCTAACTGGTTACATGTTCATTGTAGAAATTCTTTGCATTATAAATAATGGTGTGTCCTGTCGTGAGGTTCTCTAGATGTGCGTATGCCCCGAAATCAAAGGTACTTTCAACTGTTTGTATTCTAAATTGTAGCTGCCATTGAAGTGTAGCTGCACTGCTTTGAAGGGGGAAAAATGGGGATTCTGTCCTTTAAAAAGAATTGTTTGGCTAAGAATATCTGAATAGCAGATAACCTGTAAAAATAAGGACAGAGGACCACTGCAACACTTTTTCTGCCATTTGCAACAACAAATCTTTGTGTGATCAATGGTATTTAGAAGCAGGAAGCCCTTATTGGAAACCATCCATTCAAAGGTTATAAAATTACCTGCTTCCTAAAACAATACTCAACCAGGCTTTCCAAAACACAAGTTGATCATACTACACAGATTTGCAGCTTGGATCTAGTCTGTCCTTGAGGTTTTCTTGCTACTTCTCACCAATGGTGATACTACGTGTTTGAAAAAGAGTTACACCTAGGATTGCTATTTAGAGAGATGGGGAGAAAGAGGTAAGAATGACACTGTGGCTTGATTCTGTTTTCTAAGATACTACAAGAGTGGGGAATGGGCATCCCAAAACCTTGAAAAACCCAACAACACTGCTTGAACATGAAAATGTACATCATAGTCATGAGTAACAGTATCACACAGTAAAATTCCCCCCAAATGCAAGATGTTCAAGCTGCAATCCTGTGCACACTTATCTGGGAGTAAGTTCCATGAAACTCAAAAGGACTTACTTCTGAATAGATGCGCATAGGACTGTGCTGGCAGTGTTTGAAATTCATGGCTATACGTTGTTTTGTTCACAAAAGGGCTGTATGTGCACATTTCCCAACTTTGAATAGCTAAGCCTTGGCTTGCAAGGAGCTCCATGTGCACAACATAGACCCTAAGAGCTTTTGACAGACCTAAAGGGTCTTTTCCTTAGTTTAAAGGTCATGGCTTGTGTAAGAATTTTGCTTGTGCCACTTAAAAAAAAACAAACTAATTAAGAACTAAGATCGCAATCCTATACACACTTACCTGATAGTAAGTTCCACTGTACTCAGTGGGACTTACTTCTGAGTAGACATGCACAGGATTGTGCTCTTAAGAACTGCCAAGAGTTAAATTTTACTATCTTACATTATGTAGTAACGCACTGGAAAAATGTGTTTTGGAAACTTGTTCTACTTCATAACATCAGATCTGAGCTTCAGCTCAAATAGATGTACACATCTCTGAACTTTACTGAGAAGTTCCTGCTTAAAGAAAATTACTCTCTCTTTTTTTTTTTTTTTTTTTTTTTGCACTAGCTCTTCCAGATAAACAAATGTAAAATCTTGTACTCGGAGATCTATATGTCATTTTGCTGCAGAGTGGAAGTCACTTTTGGATACATTGGGTTGCATCTTAATTACATAGCCATTTAAAAAAGCAGTGTGAAACAAAAGTGTTTTTTACATGGCCTGTTAGATGTAACAAGGAATGCAATGTGGTTAGACTGGTAACCAATTTGAGCTTAATTTCAGAATCATGAGAGGTGCTTAAAAATCCTCATTTACTTCTCCATTCCTTTTTATTCCATTTTTTTTTCTTATTGTGCTGTGAAATTGTCTATGGATATGGCTAATAACCCTACTAAATAACCCTCTCATGAACAAGCTTTACCGGGTTTTCTGATTACTATTTTAGGACTGTCATCAGCCCGTTGCAGCTTCTTCAAACCAGTAAGTGGATATGTTGTCTTCTTCCTGATCTTTAAAAGTGAAATTTGGCTTTGGTCAAATTTGGTCAAAGAAGTGGAGTAACTTCTTATATAAGAAAAAAAGGACACAGCCTGCATTGGGGCATCTTTAAGGCTGCAATCCTATGCACAGTTTCCTGAGAGTAAGCCCCATTGAAGACAATGAAACTTACTTCTGAGTAGACAAGCATAGGATTGTACTCTGTCAAGCAAATCCATGCAATATGTCCATAAACAGATTTTTTTTTTAAGTGAGCGAGGGACACTTTCCTGTAGTCAAAGCATTTAGAAAGAACTCTTCTGAGATTTGAAAATATGTAGGATCATAGAACAAAGGAAAGGAATGTATTTCATAAGCCAAACAAAGCGGAGCAATTGTAAGACCTAGGAGATTCTGTGGAAGAGTAACTTTACCTTGATTCCTCCTTGTCACTCCCACATCCCTCCTAAATCCCTCTCACATCACTTTCCCAATCTACTACCTGTTTTGGCCTCTGTACCAGCAGAGTTGTGCTGGTGCCTGACCTATAGCAGTATAATGTAGAGTTGTACCTGAGCTATGTCAGTGTAGTGTATTTATGTCACTTCATCCATGTACATAGCACTTTTCTAAGTAACGTAAGCAAAAAACAGGTCCTTGCCCCCATGAGCTTACAATATACAAGTCAATCCATGACATCTGCAGAGATTCTGTTTCTGGAACCCATGCAAATGCCGAAAATGGTGGATAGTGAAATCTGTTATCCAACATGTTTTCTGAGGCTCAGGGAGGCTGTGTATGGCCTCCCCACAACTCATAATGAGTCATCTGTGAGCACTTCAGACCCGAGTTCATAACCCGCAGTGGGTCAAATCTGCATGTTCCAAAGCCATGGATGCAGAGGATCCATTTTACTTTGTTTGAGGGCTGGTCTATATTACAGTCTTCAGTGTAGCCAATGGCCCTAAAAGACCTTCCAGCTACCATGCCAACTGGTTTATAATTATAGCATTATGTTTTAACTTTGGATGTAATGGAAAGAGAGCAGTTGAAATCCTCAACCATTTTTTCCCAGAATAGTGGCACAGACATCGTTGCAAATTCATAGGGGGTGGCTGGATGGAGATTGTTGCTGGAAACAGAAGAGCTGGCATCCAAATGCTTAATTAGAAATCCATAATAAATATCTCTGGTTCAAAAGCAATTGCTTCCTGGAATAAAGGAAGCAAATTGACAATTTCAATCCAGTCATGCTCCCTCTTGATCACGAACCATAATTAGAGCCCTCATATAAAATTACATTTGTCAGATTGCCTGAAAAACGTAGCCTCTGAGGCTTTATCTGCAAAGAGCAGACTGTTATCACTCCAACCACAGCCTGTATTTCCTGTCTTTGGAGTTCCAGGGGCAGGAAAGTAATTACATTATCTGAATTCACAATCTAATTCAAATTTAATAGCCAGGAAAATTAGGCTCAGGTCAATTCTGTTTTAAAAAAAAAAAGTTTCCAAAACTCAGTAATTATTTGGCAAAGATCTGTGCAGGTCCCACTGAGTGTGTGCATGAAAGGCAATAAAGGAAGAAGTTCCCATAACATAAACCTCCCCCTGTAAACCCGTACACTTTACAGGTTGGCATTATATGAATTTCTTTGCTAGATCAGAGGTCCATCTAGTACAGCTGTCATGGCCCAAGACTCAGAGACTCATGACTCTCCCTAGCAGAGAAGGGATCTGCTGACTTTGAGGATGGAGAGGTCTGAGTGCAGGAATCACTGCAGCAGAAGCTTCAGAAGTTGTTTTCCCTTGAGTCTCAGGGGCATGGCCTGAGGGAACTTGATACAGCCACTTTCCTTAAGCTAAACATTTCCGAGTCTGGCCAGCATTTGGGAACCCCAAGTAAGCCATCTTAAGTCCCATGATAGAAGTAAATAAATATAAATAACCACCCCACTGAAGATTCCCAAAAGGGGGGCAGGAGGGTATGGGACCATGATACCACTGCACCTTGAGAGACTTATCTCCAGAACAATATGCAACTCAGGGCAGCATCCCCTTCCCAGCCCTGCCAGAGCTTGTGCCTTCAAAATAAGTGCTTTCAAAATAGCACAAGTCCTTGGAGACAAAGGAGGCAGGGAAGCTGCTCCTGGAGGGGACAAGATCCAGCACGCACCATCACCGCTAGATCCTCCTCCCCCACAGTCCTCTTGCCCCATTATGTCCCCTTCCCACCCCTTTGTCCCCTTTGACCCTCTCTGCCCCCATTCCACCCTGTCCCATTCCCTTCTGCCTCTCCTGCTGGCTTACCTGCGCCGGTGGACAGTGGGAGAGCCGATGACATGCACAGGAAGACTCTGGCTTTTCTGCTGGCATCCTGGCAGCATGCTACGCAGTGTGCTACTGGAAAGTACATTATGGCACTTTTGTAGCAGTTGCCACCAGCAGAACACATGTTCCCCTGGCAGCAAGGTCCAATAGGATTGGGCTATGAGTCAGCTTTCCATGCTGATGCTCAAGAGACCTTGTCACAGTTCTGTTTAAGTTTGCAGTTGGCTCCGGACTGGTTTAAGGCAACATCTCAAGGTTCCTCACTGGTTTGCCTTGCTGTACCTTGTACCTGGCCCCAGGAGTTGTGCATGCTCCTGTAGCCTTGCCTGGATTCTTTCTGTTCTTTACCAGTATAACTCCTACTCATGGGAAGTCTCTAAAATGCTGAATGACCCTGTTGAGCACAGCACATTTGTGGGAGCGTCCAGAGCCTCCATGCTGTTCCAGCTTGAGCAGTGCAGCTAGGCCTACCTAGGTCATTCAGCACTGTAGAGGCGTTGGTTCCCGTGAGTAGGAATATACTGGCGAAGAACAGCAAGAATCCAGGAGAGGCTACAGGACCATGGACAGCTCAAAGTCAATAGCAGAAATGAAACGCTTTATGCTGCGCAAGCATGGAAGTCCCTAGGTTGAAAATTGCTGGTCTTTCTCATCTCACAGCACACTGACAAGACACTCAAATTGTTAAGATACACCATCTTTTTTCTGACAATTGTCAAAGCACACCGCACTGCCAATGTTCCGCAGCACACTAGTTGAAAATGGCTGCCCTATACTGCATGTTGATGTTATGGAGACATTATAGAATCTAGAGGGCTCTGGGCAGAGTTATTGTGGCCTCATGCAGTGGGAGACTGAAGGAACTCTGGTAAGTATGCTGTTGAAAGTCCTCAGCTCCTAAATTCCATGGTGCAATCTGCCCTAGAAATTCGGTGATGTATTATCTCCAATGAGGCTATCTATAACTTAATATATACCAGTGTGTAGCATAGATTCCATAGACATGTTTCACCTCAAATTAAGCTCATTTTCAAAGTCCTTTTAATTTCAGTGGAGATGCTTAATGTCTCCCATGGAACCAATGACTGTTTAACTTTGACCGGATAGACCCCGTATACGTTCTGGACGATCAGTGGAGACTGACACATCAACTGCTGGTGTGTGATGTTTGTGTGCAATTTTGCTTGTATACTATTTAACTCACACTTTTCCCTGCCACCCTTTTATGCTAGTTTCAAGAGCATTGCACTCCAGCCCCTAGGGAACTGAAACTTAAAAACTCTTATTTTGTAGAATGAACACTGCCTGTTTGCTAAGAAAATTGAATCTAGGTCTATACTGAATATAGGGCAGCTTTTTACTATCCTATCCTGAGAAAAAAAAGATGAAAACAATTCAAATGAAATATCCTGGCTACGCTTTATCGCCCCATTGCAAGGATGTGATCACATAGCTATTCTGGATTGGTTTACAAAATCATATTATCCCTATTTAAGTACTAAGCCATAAAGTTGTCATTCTTAGCCTGGGACAGCAATTTTGGGGTGGGGGCCAAATTTGTAAGCAAATATGCTTCTTTCTACTCAGAGGGATGTTGTAATATGCAAATGAGAGGTTTATTTAGTGTGTGGATAAACAAGCTTTTTAAGTCCTCATTCCTGCTAACATCTTAACAGCTGTGCAGTTTCTTACAAAATATGTTTTATCGTTTCAAGAAATGCTGTTAACCTCGCAGTATTAAAACTGAATGAACAAGGCCTCTTGGACAAATTGAAAAACAAATGGTGGTACGACAAAGGAGAATGTGGCAGCGGGGGAGGTGACTCCAAGGTTAGCCTCAATGTCACCAAAGCGGGTAAACAGTATGTAGAGTAATTGGCGCATCTGCTGGGGTCTCTTCCTGCCATGAAATCCTTAACCGTGTCCTGTGGCATTGCTAGTAAGTGAAAAATCAAAGTCCCAATGTGTGCAATTACTGTCAAAGCAAAAATATTTGCATTCTTGTAATTTTTCAAGGCTCACTGATTAGCATGGGAGTGCAAATTTTGGTTTCTCTTCTCGTAAACTAAGAAGTCACAATAGATTCGGTGAAGCAGAAAGCAGCCACATAGCAGAAAGACAATATAAAGAGCAGGTGACACTCCTCTCCCCATACTTAACCTTTAGATCTCCTGGAATAATTCTTTTCACAAGAGGGCCACTTTCAGGACAAAATGCAGGGTGGTGAGCCATACATCCCACCACCACCATCCCAAAGTGAACTGCCATCAAGTCCCATTGCCACAGCCATTCTCTGTCTACACAGAGAACTGTCTACACTACACTGGGGTTGACAACCAGAAGGGTCACCTGGTAAACTTAAGGGGAAAGATTGTGCCCTGAGGTCTTCCACTGCTGACTCCCAGTTTACACAGTGTCCTTTTACAGCACATCAGAACTGTAAATTTAACCCCCCCCCCTTTTTTTTAAAGTGGGTTATTATCATTGCTTCCCCCTAAAATATGCTGAGGGATGTAGTTTTTGGCAGAGTCAAGTCCCAGCCCTGGCACGCGGCATCCCTTAGCACTAGCTCTGGGACACAGTCTTCATGTTATAAGGCGCACTAGCAACTCAAAAGGTCAAGTAACCAATTCCCAGACCTCATCTTGTAATTCACTAAAGTGCTCAAGGACAAAGAAAATTTGCAGGTCCCACCTTTGCAGATCCCATCCGTCCACCAAGGCACTCAGAGCAGTGTGTTGGCATCCTTCAGTCTCGGAAGACTATGGTGTCACGCTCTGAATGGAGGTTCTGGAACAGTGTGTCCTCTCCAGTGCGCGAAGCCTGGGTAAAGTAGGTATGGAGGATAGGCTGCTACCCATGCAGCAAATCCCCCCTCTCCACGTCGCTGAAATGGTCCAATGGAAAGGCAGAGGCCAATACGGTTGGTTCCAGCGGCGTCGCAGGAGTTGCCAGAAACACGGTTGACTGTGTTCAGCCATGAACTGCCTCAGGGACTCCGGCTCCGGATTTTGCCTCGAGGTTGACTCCTGAAGCCTTTTCCATAACTGGATGTAGCCACAAGGCAGTGGAGGTTTGGGATCAGAGTTTTCCTTCTCTCAGATGAGTTGCCTTCCCAGGCTGATGAGTCCCATCTACCCGGTGGCTGTTTAGTCGCCTCTTACGACAAGTACAGCCAAACTGAGGGCCTATTCTTATCCCCAGCCCCCAGGGCTACTCAGAGCAGTATATGTGGATATACTCTGGTTTTTTTTCACAACAAGACCATGAATAGGTTAGCCTGAATTTCAGATTCAGTGTCACCCGGTGAGCTTCATGACTGAGTTTGAAATGTCTGTGTTGGAAGATGCTGTGTTGGGAGATGTTGGTAGAAACAACCCTGATCTCCTGCCCCAGAAATTATCTGTTCCCCAATTTGGTCCCGGGAGCAGATGAATGCTTTTTGGGACGACTTCTTCTTTGCCCCACTGCCAAGGCCATGATAGCAGGAGCCTGGGCAGAGATCAGGCTTAGGGCAGTGGAGTCTGGTCTAAGTTGGAAAATCTAAAGGTGGAAATGCTTCATGTTAGCATAACATCACTCACCCTTTAGCTGGTAAGGAATACGACAAAGTGGCTGCCTCAGCATACTGACTTACATTGTGAATTTAAGGGTGCAATCCTAACCCAGCACTGACATAAGGGCAATGCAGCTCCAAGGTAAGGGAACAAACATTCCCTACTTTGAGGAGGCCTCCATGAGTGCCACCCAACTGCAGGATGCAGCACATGTCCCATTGGCACCGCTGTGCCAGTGCTGGAAAGCACTGACATAAGGGGTTAGGATTGCACCTTTAACCTGTTTACTCAGAAGTAAATCTCACTGAACTCAATGGAATGGAATGTTCAGGAAGTATGCTGAGGCTTGCATCCTAAATCACTTAAGTGATGCATTGCTTTAATACTAGGATAGGGTTAGTTGTTAGGGGTTGATTGATGGGTGATGTGATTCAACCTGGCTTCTGCATGAAAAATGAAGTAGAGTACACTCCGGGACCCAATGTCTAAAAGTCTGGCAGCCTTTCATTGGACAACCAATGCATATTGCAAAGGACTGCATAAAGCTAATAGTTTTGGGTTCACAGTAATTGCACACAACTTGTTTAAAGATTTCCGCAGCAGGATGTGCCCGTTACCTGAAGCGATGGAGCAGGTCCCAGTTGTGTGTCTGTCTCTAACCTGGGCCTACGTACATGACATCACAGCCACTGTGGCCTCCGCTCCGTCACTTTGCAATGCGATTCTATGTAGTTTTGCTTGAATAACATAAAATAACATATATAATGTTATTTATGTTATTTTCCACGTGAAGAATTCCTGTAAACCTTGCCGTTTTGAAACTCAGTGAGGCAGGCGTCTTAGACAAGCTGAAAAACAAATGGTGGTACGATAAAGGTGAATGTGGACCGAAGGACTCTGGAAGTAAGGTCAGTTGCTGCAGTTCGGGACCTACTGTTGTGTGCACAAGGGAGTTAATGATCACATAGGGATGGAAATGAATGAGCTATTAAAGGGTCAGCATGTAGAAAAGGCTTGTCCTTTCTCTGCCAATGCCGAGAGGGGCAATAGTATATATCTGGATTTGTAGCACCTGCCCCCAAGATGCACCATGGGTAATGTTCCCCATCTATAATATATATCCGTACACTCAATACCAACTGCATCTCAGAAGCAAACCCAAATACAAGCCTTTACTGTGCATCCAAATGATGCTGAGGCTTATACTTGCTCGAGTTTCCACGAGCACAGAGGTGCGATGGTTGTGGAGCACCCAGTGATTGTGTCTTTCTATATACCTTCCACTTATGGACTTAGAACACTGACCGGATAGCACAGCTGTCTGAGCTTAGGAATTATAGTGAGATTGTAAGACGTATGATGTTGAATGTAATGAAATACCTCTGATCATGTATGCTGTCTTTCCTTGCTGCTTAGCAGTGATAGTTTGTACCTGCTTAACATGTGCCAAAGGACATTTGGGATGTCTTCCATTTAAGTCGAAGTCCATTCTCTTAAAAATGAAGCCCTGCCCTGTCTTTGGACAACATTTTGAAAAGCTAACAGGTTTCAGGGCAGAATAAAAAGCTACACACACACACACAAAGACTAAGAGAAAACACTTATGCTTGTTAACTTCCCATCATCTCTATAATCCTGGACCTGACCAAACATTAGCTTGAACATTTAATAATGGGTCTTCAAATTAAACTTTTGCAATAGTTAATCATTATGGTGGTCAACTTCTGCATAGCTATGAATAAGAAATCAATTACTACTCTCACTCAGTTGTAAAAAATATGTCCTATGAAAAGAGAAAGTTAATTTATTACTCATTTAGCCATATAGCAATATACAGTTTTAAGCCAAATCCTGGAAAAGATCATTAGCCTAAAGCATCCTAATAAAAAAAAATCACATACAGTTCTTTTTAATCCTGAAATGTCAAGTGGGCAATTAATTACATTCCCCAGCCAGTCATACCAAAATGAGCAGTAAATTGTTGCAACATGACTTCACACCATGGAAGGAATAAACTGATTACAAATACCTCCTTAACATTATTGTAAAAGCAAGACTCATTTGGTTATCTGAAGTTATTTTGGACTACAAACCTAATAGCTCTTGTGTGTGTTTTTCACGTTTATTACAAATCAAATAATTTCCTGCATCGTTAATATACGTTTTAAAGAGGGCGCAAAAGTCCAGACAAAATCAGGCCAGCTGAGGCTCCTACGTAGTTATAGCCCTGGTCCCAGTCCAGAAGGTGCACTGTCATCGCTTTTGTGTATGGGCTTGTACATGTAGCAACAGGACTTTCTGACTGCTTCCCCAACCCACAGGTCCCTCTCTTTCTGTACTGCACCACATTGCAAGTGACTTTTTCAAACTTGAGGAGTTCAGCAACCCTTTTGCCCTACGGTAGGGAAACAGAGGAGACTCCTTATGCGCAGAGACCTTTCTGCACACATTTTGGTTAAGCCTCCATGTCTGTGACATTATGCCAGAAGTAACACATTTGCCTGAGTTTAAAAAAATGATTTAAATGCAGCACACATTAAACTTTTTAAAAAGTGGTAATTGAGAGACTGGTCTGGGTTTTATTTTCAGATCAACATATAAGTGCACATTTAGTTAAAAAAAGAAACAGGTCACTGATTTGGGTGTGTGCAAACAGTAAACTTCAAATGAGCTTCTAACAGCTCCATGCTTAGATCGCTGTTAAATGAGAGTACTCCGTAAGAAGATAGATCTGCTTTATTGATGCCACAGCTAATAGTGTTAGACTATTACGCACAGCCCATTTGTTACCCAGGGACTAATTACATCCTAAAGTATTGGTAAAACATGCAGTACTTTTGCAATGTTCCCTAGGAAGATCTGGCACTTAGCCAAAAAAAAAAAAAAAAAAAAGTTTGTCTCTATGTTTTTTGTTTTGCAAATCTAAACGGACCAGTTATCTTGAAGATATGTGTCAATAGCAGTCTTTTTTTTTTCCCCCCCTACTTATTTCAGTGAAACCATGGCTGGTATCTCTGTGGTTTTGTACTGTTTGGTACTTGTTGGTTTTCCAGGCTAAATGGCTGCTGTGATTTGATGCCATCTGTTCTGTTTCTCCAGGACAAGACGAGCGCCTTGAGTCTCAGCAACGTCGCCGGTGTCTTCTACATTCTGGTTGGAGGCCTGGGCTTGGCTATGCTGGTGGCTTTGATAGAATTCTGTTACAAATCCAGGGCAGAGGCGAAGAGAATGAAGGTGGCAAAGAGTGCACAGACTTTTAATCCAACTTCCTCGCAGAATACCCAGAATTTAGCAACTTATAGAGAAGGTTACAACGTATATGGAACCGAGAGTGTTAAAATTTAGGGGTAGGACTTAGGGCCTACTACAGTGAGTGGGTGATGCATCATCATCATCTTGTCATGCGGTGTTGTGACCTGTCTGTCCAGTGCTGGTAACTGCTTGCTTCTCAAGAGAGCTTCCTCTTTTGGAAAACTTTTGGAAAGTTAATTTTGGCTGCAGATGTTTAGTATACTTACTTACACATTGCCAATAGACATCTGCATTGCAAGGGTTTTGCTTTTTTTATACACATGTATATATTTGATACTGTGATTTTTAAAAAAAAATAAATCGGTAGGGACATTTTACAAGAGTTTGAAATTTTAGATGATGCTGAGAAAAATCTAAAGTTCTTGACCAAGGGCTCAGGTCAAATAAGATTTCTTGATAGACCTACGCAGGGAAGAGGGGGATTTAGAAAAGATATGATAGTTACAATAGGTACATAGGACTAAGGCTCAGAATTGGTGCCCAATTCATGGGGGTCGCCTTCACGTTTTCCACCTGCTCTTGGCAGCTCCCTGTACAAGTAAAATGGTTTAGAGCCCAAGCCTATGCATTTCTACTCAGAAGTAAGTCCCATTATAGTCAATAAGGCTTACTCCCAGTAGGTATGGATAGGATTGCAGCCTTAGGGCCCATTCATATTCAATTTTCCAGCACTGATGCAGCCATGCCAATAGGGTGCATTCTGCATCCTGCGGTGGTGGAGAAGTCACAGAGGCCTCCTCAAGGTAAGGGAACAAACATTCCCTTACCTTGGAGCTACATTGTGGCTGCATCGGCTCTGGAAAGTTGGATAGGATTGGGCTCTCAGTTGTTTAGTCAGTTTATTTTATTGGTATATCCTCCAGTAAGCTCAGGTTGGCTGCCTTATTGTTGATGAGCAGACAGTGCAAGATCATGCAAACTTCCTGAGTACAGTTTGAATGGTGGTGGCAGCACATGTAAAACCACAAGGTTTGTTTTTGGAAAACAATCCCCGTGTGCCAAAGACCACAGGCAACAAGGAGAAAATTGCTGCCACAAAAAGAGTAGTCAGGCGTACTGGTTATTGCCCTTTCCTTTCCCCCGACCCCACAAATCTGGGTACTGCATCCTTCAGCCACTGTGGAAACATTAGGGAGTAGAGAGAACTTTCACAAGGTAGTGAATGAATTCAACCATGGAGATGTAATGTATTTCAGAGCATTGAAGGTGGTTGGGTACAGTTCTTGTAAATTGTGGCATGCACACCCACCTCACTATTGCCGAAGCAGGTTTTGCAGACTTTGTAGTACCCAACCCTCCACCCCACCACATCTGAAGAACAAAAGAAGTGAGTGTGAGTACATCACAGTGGACAGTCTGCCATACCATCTTCAGTCTGCCATACCACTCTCTTAGGGCGTGACAAACCACACATTATGAGGAATACATAACATGGCCCTGTGCTTTTTATTTTTGGAAATAGAGTATGGGAGGACCGTGATACAGGTGGCAGGGTTCAAGGGCTTTAATGCTGGGAGGTGGTTCAGAAGTGATCTTGAAATTGCAACAAGGACAAAGTGATAAACTTCCTGCACCCACCACCACCACTTTTCATTTTGCAGAGCTCCACCCGCACCTGATATCTACAAAAACAAAACACACAGGGTCATGTTATGCATTCTTAATGACATGTAGTTTGGCCCTTTAAAACTACTAGGTTGTAGCCACAGAAAGTGAATCTGACTGAGCACCAAAGCAGTGGGGCTTAGTGGAGCTTAAGTTAATCATGACTAACTTGTTTCCATTTCTTTTCGTGGTGCTTAGTCAGGATTCACTGCCTTTGGATTCCATTCGTTGTCTGTTTCCAGTCTCAGAGTCAAACTAGATGTCAAGCTGGCGATCTGTGCTTGCAATTCTCAATGTAATTTTCTCTTTGTAAAGACAGCAGCAGAGGGTGTGGGTCAAGGCCTCAGTGGGACTCATCTGTTCCCCCCATGCTAATAATGATGTAAATGCCCCGTCCAAAGATCCTGTTAGTTGTGGAGTGGGAAAATGATAGCCACAAGTTTGTGACTCTAAGATTTCCCTCTCTAAGGCTAGCTGTTGCTTTGAGAGACAAGCTGAATCAGGGTCATGGCAGGGGAGAAAGGACTGGATGACTCCTCACTCCCAGCATGGCCCCCAGAACTGCTTCTACAGGAAGAAAATTACACTGGCAATTCCAAGGTCAGAGCCGCAACATACATTTGAGCTTCACAGTCCAATCCTAACCAACTTTCCAGCACCACTACAGCCACACCAACAGAACATGCTGCATTCTGTAGTGAGCAGGCAGTCACAGAGGTCTCTTCGAGATAAGGGAACATTTGTTCCTTTGCCTGAGTGCTGCATTGCAGCCACATCAGAGCTGGAGAGTTGGATAGGATTGGGTTGTCACTTGGGGTGATGACATTTTTAGGGGCCCTTATGTGACCTCTTGGTTCTCATGTGGCAACTTCTTTGGGAAATCTCTTGGACCAGCCCTGCATCTTCTGGCTTCCCCTTATTTTGGGCTTCATATGAACATAGCTTATCTTACTGAAATGATGTACTCATATGTTACTATGCAATGGAGCAACAGTGAGGAGTTGATGCTATCAAGAAGCAGCTCATATTCTTGCACCCTAGAACAATAACCTCTGAGACAAACCATATCATGACTACGGTATCATAGATTCAGATCTAGGGATCTGGGCAGCTTTCCAGGAGCCTTATTTCTGCAAGGCAACTCTGCCAGTATGGTTGCTTCTTTCATACACAGCCCCCTAACCACATGGGATCACCTTAGGGCAATGGTTCCCAAAATTTTTCAGCTGGCAGCCCCTTTGGTCTCCCAAAGCCATCAGCCATGGCTCCCCAATAGGGCTACAATTCTATGTATTGTATAGGGTGGTGGGCTTTTTGCAATAATTCCTCAGCTCCCCTGCTGGTTTCCACAGCTCCCTAGGGAGCCACGGCTCACAGTTTGGGAACCACTGCCTTTGAGAGAAACATGGGCTGCAGCTGTGCTTGAAGGATGACCTTTATTGATATACAGGGCAGCATTGTGATGGCTGAAGCCTTTATACTTGCAGAGTTTAAGAGGGTTAGACTGCAATCTAGGCACAGTTTTCCTAGAATAAGCCCCACTGTACACTGTAAATCATAGCGTTGGCATATTAGCGGCTGGTTCACACACATGCACATTCATGGTAGTGCACCATGTCTGGAGGGTGGTGGAATGGATGCATCTAACCCCTCCCCCACTGTATGTATGCAGTAGCATATGATGCGGTCAACTGCTGTATATATACATTCTGTTCACATGGTCCTTTCCCTCTAGAAGTGGAGAGAAAACTCATGGGAATTAGGCCCGTGCACATGTGAGAGTTTATACTCTAGCATCACATGTTATGAGGTTTGCAAAATGTTGGATATATGCATTTCCATTCCACTACCATGAGCCCTGAAAACCTGGCCCTGAAAAGTGTGTGAACCAGTTCATAATATTTTAGCAATACTCCATAAAACAGTCATGTATTTTAATAATAATACCTTCAGCAATGATTGATAGAGATTTAAGAGGAAAAACATTAAACTAGAACTTAGCTGTAAAGGTGTAAATGTTAAGCATTGAAACAGAAGTTATATTTTGCCACCTCAGAAGGATTTAAAAGGAAAAGAATTATTATATAATTTTTATTTATTATTTATATAGCGCTGGAGCGCACGACGCTGTACAATAGGCGAAGTGTGCCAGTCAAATAACAAGCCCCTGCCCCAAGGAGATTACAGTCTAAAGACACAGCCGATACAAAACAGAACCATACAATACAGAACAAACACAGCATGACCAGAGAATGGCGTGTGGTCATACTAGCTGGAGCACTCCAAGGAATAGGTGGGTTTTCAGGAGGGTTACAAAGAAAGTGAGGGTGGGGGCTTGGTGCACATGAACTAGAAAAGTTTTAGATTCTTTTGCAGAGTTTTCTTTGCCTAGTTATACGCTACTGTTTTCTGAGAGGAACAATTGCAAAGGGAAGCTGATTTCAAACTCTTTCTTAAAAGGTTTGTTCCACCTGGGCAAGGATTTGAAGGTTGCCTATAGGCTTACGCGAGAGATCTGCATGTGCCATCAAGGTTTCTCCTTGGTCTTCTCCATCAGCAGCAGCAAGGCTCCCTTGTGCAAGCTGCTAAACTGGTTTCTAAACACACCCCTGTGAAAAGCAGTGGGATAACTTTTACAAATGAGCTGGAGAAAGCAAAGGGCTGCACATGTAGATATCTTGAGTATGCGGACTTAGGGACTGTGGCCGAGGTCCACAATCATGCACATACATGTGTGTGCAATTCCCATTTATTTCAATGAAAATGTTTCACTTGCAGCATGGCGCATGTTGGCAGTCACTGCAATCAAGAAACCTTTCCCAACTACAGTCAAATCAATTGGGTTCTTTTTATTTCTCCAAATCCTTGTGCCGTGAATCAAATCCTTGTGCACATGGAAATATGGCTTTTTTTTTTTTTTTACTTAGAAACCTGTAGAAGCCTGGACAGGAGTCTGGCGTGTATCTGTGTATGGCCATGTTTTGCACAACTCACTTTCCCCTACCTGATCCTCAAATTTTTTGTCCCCAGACTTGCCCTTCATATCTTCTTGACTGTCTTATTCCTGTTGTCTTCTATGTTCATCTCTGGAAAAACTAAAAACTACTACTAACCCAGGAGATTTTGTAATCATAGTAAAGTTACTCAGATTTGCATTATTCCAACTGCATAAACTATGGTTCTTCTTTATGACCTCTGTGCAGTCCCAGCATTCTGGATTCCATGGTGGGGAAAGCATTTCTCCTGAGAAATGGTGCTTTATCCTTAGCACATCCGAACCAGAACATCCTCATGTCACCTGTTCAAGATTTCAACACAGTTCCTGGAATTAATGGAGCTACAGTGTCCACTGGGCCACATGCCAGGCTGAGAATGTGCCCTTCCAAACATGATTTCTTGTCTACATTAATCCCCTGAATAACCTGCAGTTCCTTGCTTCCTGATCCCACAATTTTTACCACAGCTCTACCCCTTCTAACCTCTAGCAAGGATTAAGTGCTGCTCTCAGCCAGCCCAAGGCCCTTTGCTCAAGTGATTTTTGACTTTGAACCACAGACTATCTCCATGATCACGATCTCTCTTTTTAAACAAGAAATCTGAAATGCATTGCCAAAGGGGTGGTAATGGACATTTAAAAGGGGACTAGATTAAATTCATGGAGAACCAGTGGCTATGTGCCACTTCCAGTTCAGGGACTGTAGGCTGGGAAACAACAGCTGGAGAGGACTCTTGTCTTCCTGTCTTGCTTGTGGGTTTACAGAAGCACCTAGTCAGTTGTGGTCAGAAACAGGATGCTGGGCTAGATGGACCTAGGAGTCTGTTCTGGCAGGGCTTGTCTTGTGCTCTTATGTTACCTACCCTTACTTTTAATAACAAAGTGGCTAGCATTATGAATACCTTTTTTAAAAAAATCATTCTGTCAATACAGAACCATTGTGAGGAGCTGGAATGTTTAAACACACTGGGAATTGGCTTGGTGGTTAAACGCTTTCTGGAATTCCTGCACCCATATTGGTATTATGTCATGCTTATCTTATGGAATTCCTTGCCACATAAGGAGACTCCTGCTGGATTAAGCCAAAGGTTCAGCTAGTCCAGCATTCTGTTTCCCCCAGTGGCCCAGCAGATGCTTCCACGCAGCCCACAAGCTGGGCAGGGTGGCATTCATCCTCCTCCATCGCATGGTATAGTAATGTCACAAGCTTAGTCGGCACTTTTAAGAACAAAAATGAGACATATTCATGGTGAAATGCAACTTCAAAGGAAGGCATCTGGCTGTAAACTGTTGGAAGCAGGACACAGACTAGATAGACCCTCTTATGCAGCTAAATTCTTCTTATAGCCCTTACATGAAATCCCCCCATCAAAGATGTTCTCCTGCTCCCCCTTCCTGATAAGTCACTGCTTTTTTTCTGAGCAACCATGGAGCCCTTTGCACCTGCAGTGCTTGACGTTCTAGGCATAGGTGCAGGAAATTGTAAGAGCCTCCTTCTCTGCAGTTTCTGGTTTCTGCACAGCTTCTGTGCAGACAGTGCTGCTGAAGAGCTCTGGAAGGCCACAAGGAGAGCAGGAAGAGAAGACCTTTGTGAATGCTTTACTGGGGAGGCTCAATATGTCTATGCATATGTGGGAAAAATGCTGTGGGTCCATGGAGACTGGGTTCCATCCTTGCTTAACTTCTCCAGTTATGCCCAAAACACATACCAAGGCTGCCGACCTTCTCCCAGAAGCTCCACGGTGGAGAAGGCTATATTTCATTTATTATGAGTAATGTTTAGAATTGGGATGCCCAAAAACATGAGTCACTTGGGGGGGAGAAGCTAGGGCCAACAAAGATGTTCCCCACCCTTTAAAAAAAAACAAAAAAAAACCTTCATGTCAAAAAGTTTTTAAAGAGAAGAATCAACCACATCCCTTTTACCCAACTTTTTGCCTTCTTGGACTTTCCCCCTTTCTTCAGACTTTTGCAACAGCTGCACATACAAAGTCAAGCAAAAATAGTTCATCTGTAGGCATTTGGTGTGCTACAGATCCCATAAGACAGTGTTTCCCAACGTTTGTTCCCCACCGTGCCATTTCACATGTTCCCCCGATTGGAAGTACCTCCGGAAGGAAACTGGTGATGGTCATCACCAGTTACTTCTGGAATAGAAGTCCAGACACAATGTGACAAACGCCAAATAGAGGCTTAGGGCAGGCAGGAGGACTTTATCAAGCACATGAAAAGTGCACGTTGGAGATCTGCCCTCTAAGACGGGCCCCCTACTGTTGCTTGTTGCATTACTGGTCTCACTATCAGGTGGCACGAGCCTGGGGGTCCCACGTGTACCATTGGACACCACCTCAAGTGCCACCAGTGGTACAAGTATCACTGATTGAGAAATGCTGCTATGGGCATAGCAGCTGCTCTTGAGACAAGCTAGATTATTATTGTTGGGGTGGGGGAGAGGAGAACTGGTTGTCTGAAGCTACCCTAAATGTCCCTACTGTGACCTTTGTATATTTTTCCTGCTATGTGTCTTGCTCTTGTCATCTTGCATGCAATATGTGGCCAAGATTATTGCAAATTAATCCCTTTATTGGAGAATGTGAGCCCATTCCAACAAATTTAGTTGCATATATATCCCACTGAAATTAACAAGGCTTTGGTCATAACTGACTTGCCTGATTGGTTTCAAGAGGATTTATGCTCCATGAGGCTCCATGAGAAAGTTTAGTTGGATTGGAGCCTTTTAAGACACTTTACAAATGGGGGGGGGGATGCTTCCGTCCTAGATAAGCCCTCCAGGGAGTTCTTGCATCCAAATCCTACCCACTTTTTCTTAGAAGTAAGACTTATTGAGCTCAATAGCACTTACTTCCAAGTAAGTGCAGTTAGGATTAAAGCCTTCACCTAGCACAGACAAATTGAAGCGTATTTTTGTTTAGACAGACTTTTCAGTCAGGTTTTTTTTAACTATTTACCTAATGAATATTTAATTTTTCTTAACAGCTGTTGCTTTTTATGGGAAATTTATGTTTTATGTTGTATGTATTTTTTTAAGCATTTGTAAGGCATCTCAGCTTTAGTCACAAGAAGCAGGATTAAAATGCATAGAAAGAAAGAAAATAAGAAATGATTCAGCCAGTGTTAGGCACTTTTAAGCTCCCTGGATTTCAGGGGAAGAGTTCAGCACATGCTTTAATCTTCTCGTCGTTGAAATCAAAGGAATTTAAAATGACAACAGCAGCAGGATTGTGGCCAAAGCATACAAAATCCTTTTAAAAACTGATCAATGACATTGATAATGTCAGATTAACCATCTCTGTGTTTATGAACTAATTTATTAGTAAATTTCAAAGCTTATAGCTTTATTGCTGCCATCATATACATGAAAGCTGATAGGAAAATACAAGGGTATGGATTGTTTGCTGAGAAGTCTGGGCAACAGGGAGACATTTTAATTGGTCCACAGCAATTGACTTTTACTAAATTTTAATGTAATCAGAATCTCCAGTTTGAGAAAAGAGAGGAAAATGCACTTATGTGTATGTGTGAAATAAGTAACACAATAATGCAGATGTCTACATTTAGATATTTTTGGTGTTTGTTGTGAGTTGCATTGTTGGGGAGTAGAAATATTGTAACGCTCTCTTTCTCTTTCTGTCTCTTCACTTTCCTGCCTCCCAGCTGACCTTTTCTGAAGCCATACGAAACAAAGCCAGATTATCCATCACAGGGAGCATGGGCGAAAACGGCCGCGTACTGACTCCCGATTGCCCAAAGGCCGTACACGCTGGAACTGCAATTAGACAAAGTTCAGGATTGGCGGTAATTGCATCAGACCTACCATAAAAACCAAAAAAATATTCGAGTGCCTTAATTAAACTGTGTCAGTGACTGATGGGAGTACAGCATGGACTGTAACACGACATGGGACATGTCATTGATGAACTTAGAAACGGGCTGAGTATGGGAAGGGGTCCACATGCGCCAGGCATCATCAGCAACAAACGTGTGCATGGGCTCAGCTCGGAAACCCAAACTCAGATTTTATATCAGGAAAAAAAATCATAATTTAGTTTTGTTGCGGGGAGGAGGGGCAGGGACAAGAATATTAACAGCAACAAATCTCACATGAGTGGACTTTAAACACTAATAAGACTTGCCAATTTAGCGCATTAAAACCGTGAAGAACACGCTTGAGGAAGGACCATCTTTTGGCCTTTGTCTTGACAAAGTGGGAAACCAATAGCTATAGAAGTCAATGGCCATGCTAACCTGTGTCTCCAGATGATCAACATTATACAATGGGAAGAATATCCAGCTGTGGAAACAAGTCACTAAACTGTGATAAGAAAATAAATATGTAAATCCTGTGAAAAAAAAATAAAGAAATTAATTACTTTTTCTTTGGGACAAAAGAGGAATATTGAAACATGCTTGCTTTTTAACGGATGTAAATTCAGTAGAGGACAACACAATTCTTTTTTCTAACCATCTTAGGGAACAATTCATTGCAATAATTGATATAAAATGCCATCACTGTAATAAAATTCAAAGACTTTTTTTTTTTTTTATAAACATGGTTGGTCATCCTCTCATTTGCTGTTACCGTCATTCTGTTCCATTATTCAGTGTTCCACGGATTTGCATCTGTCTAACTACAAGAAACCAACAAATACGTTTAGAGAACACCATCAGTCTGCAGTGTAGAATCAAAAGAGACTACGGGTCACTCATGTTACTGATATTATTTATAATCTTGTTCTGTGTAAGAAACTGTGGTTTTTGTACCCACCAAAAAGAATAAAACAACAACTGTTCTTTTAATATCTACTGACCTGGACTGGTTTTCTTCCATGAGGAAGGCCAACAGAGGCAAGGGCAAAAGTATCAAGAAGAACTAGCATGAAGCTGAATGGATCATGGAGAGAGCGATAAGAGCAGACACTTCTTGATTTTGCATGTTCACATGTACAATAGGGGTTACCTGTCTTTAAAAAAAATTACATTTTGTATAGGGGATCCCTGAGGTAAGAAACATGAAAGTCTTACATATATTTTGCAAACCAAGCAGGTGGGCATAATTTATCATCTTTTGAATAACTGCATTTTTTTTTTTTTTTACTATTTTGGTCCTGCTAGTCTTAGAAAGGGGCAAAGAGCTGTCAAGAGCAATCAAGACTCACCCCTAATTTCTGGGAGTCTTTTTTCCGGTCTATGAGTCTATCAGCATTTTTTCTGGCTATATAGTTGTTCAACAAAGAAACAGTAAGGATGGCTGCTTGGATTGGCATTCCCTATAATTGGTGTTCCCAACAGATTTCTTTTAAAATATTGAGTACTTTATGAGCCATCTCAAGAAAAACCATAATCTACTCTTCAGTTTGTTGAGGTCTATGCAACATGGCTTTCTTGAGCTAGCAGATGGAGCTATCAGATCTAGCAGATTCCCTTAACAAACAGTTCTATCAAACCACGTTGGGAACACCAGTCAAAGGGAACACCAACCCTATCAATGTCTTCAACGGACATTTACAGCTGTCCTTGATCTTCCCCATTCTGTTATCTTCCGAGATCTCTTTTAAGCATTGTGTGCTCTATGCCACCTTCTCTGCTTTTTCTGTACCTCTGCAGGTTTCCATCACATGCACAGCCTTGACAGCAGGCAGACAGTCTTCAAGTAAGATAGAGGCAGGTGGTAGTTAGTATAGCTTAGGATTTTCATGGAACTGGGTTTTGGACCTGGCATAGATAAGGCCCCCGTGCAAGATCCTTTCCTTCTCTCCAAGGCACCCTTTTGCTTTAATGAGCATATATTTCTTTCGAGCATTGCTGAGACTGCATACCAATTAATTTTTATAATTTGAAACCTTAAAAATCAGAACTGGCTGCATTTTTTCCTCTGGCAGCTTAAACCTTCTTTCCCCTACACTCTACCATCGCAACCTATTTGACAAATTGCTTCGCTAGGGCTAGCCAAAGACCTCTTGATACCTGGGGTGGCATGCCAACTGCTGTCCCCATTACTTGATGATGTGCCTGCATCTGCTCCTCCACTCTCCAATGTCCTAGCTCAGCATTCTCTTCCCATCATATTTCGTCTTCCTCTCTGTCTGCCTCTTCCTTCTCCCATCCGGGGAGTGGAAGGAAAAGTAGGGGTATGAGCAGTAGAGGCAAGTTGGCAGACAGAGATGGGCACCCCGCTCCCCCCCCCCATCAACATGCTACGTGGGGTGACTACTTCAGTTGGCCTCCTGAGCACAGCAAATGCTAATCTAGTAGCTTTGCCCTCTGCCCCGAGCTTCCAGAGAGTTGTCTGCACATCTTTATTTTTACAGGTATACCGTTGTACAATTAAATGGACGTATCCCACCTTTTGCTTTTCTTTTGCTTTTAAAAAAAATCAGAATTAGTTTTTAAAATTTTTGAAACGTTGCTTTCAAAGAGGGGAGATTAGTGCTAGGCACATTTTTTTAGCCAATCAATATTGTACACATTCAGCTTTTGTTGTAAGTTCACCTAAGAAGTTTTGTCTGAGTTCAGCTCATAAAGTGATTGCATGTCTACAGCAAATGCTCTGGATGTGAACAAGGACAGTGTTTCGACAAAATCTATTAAAGAATGCCCTGCTTGGGTGGGGACTTGAATGGAGAGGGACATGGCTCGGGGGAGAGATATTGTCCAATTGTTACATGTGTAGGATGTAGCATGATAAATGCTACTACCTGTTACAGAGAGAAGAAAAATTCAGCCTGGGGAGGCCATGTGCAGTTTCAGCCCCCATGTCTCCTACGACGGATGGCTCCACCCTGACCTTGCATTACAACAGTGCAATCCTATGCATGTCTCCTCAGTAGTAAGTCCCATTTAGTTCAATGGGACATACTTCCAGGGAAGTATGCCATAGGATTGCATCCTGAATATGTTTTGACAACACCATTGATGCCTATGTAGCCAGAATATATTTTAATGGCATATGACCAAAATCCATAACAATGTTGCAAATGCAAAACTTAGGATGGTTAAAAAATAATAATTAAATTGTGGCACGTGTCCACGACAGCAGACAGCATAACTGACGAAAAACTCCTGGTGTAACTTGGCTGCTACCACTGCAAAGGTTATTTTTTGTAATTAATTTGCTTTTACTCTGCAGAAGACAGCAGCTCTATGTGCTGTATGGAGCATTTCTGGAAAATATTTACCGCAGACAAAAGTCCATACCTTCCTTTACTGTTAAGCTGCATAGGAGTAACTATTGCCATGGAGCTGCAGCTGTTCTCTCAACTCAAATACAATGCCATGATGTTCTAGTGACCCTCTCAGGCTGCTGTTGGCATCATCCGGAAACGCAATATAGGAAATCCTGTCCTCTAAACATCCTTGAGTCAGCTAAGCACTCCTCAAACTGGTGCACTTTTTATATGCACCCACAAAGAGACAAAAGTCGGAATCAGCAGCAACCTGTTGAACTATCACTTTGTATTTCTGTACCACACCTGTATATCAAAGTTCATCTTTATTTTCTCTGCGCCATGTGTAAGAACCATGTGTCTCCTTTGACAATTGTCTGTATCACTGATTGAGCCCAAATTACGACTATTTCGTTTCATGTAGCACTAATACTGTTCTAACCCATGCAAAGAGCTGACAAGTCCTTGTTTTGGAGGGTTACTAGGTAGAGAAGACAAGAGAAGTGAGTTATTAGGGAAATACAACTGCAAGGTAACACAATGTACCTGTCACAGAGATATTGCTCAAACTTCCCTGCCATAACCTCTGGGATCACCTACCCCACAATACAGTGTTGCAAAGTCAAGAGTTTCCCTGCTGCTGCTCCATGTCAAATGTATCCATAGGCTTGGTATTTGTCAGGTTCATTTATTTATGTGTAATCTTTCATGTGCTGATGTGTATATTTGTGTACTGATGTATTCATAATTGTGTTTGTGACATGCATGTCCAGATTCAAAAGCTGTGTGGATTCAGACTCGAAAACAGTGATTCAGATTCATAAAAAACAAATTCAAAAACAAGCAGATTCAAAAACAGTGCAGCCAGGTTAGTGCTTTCTTTTCATTCCTGCACTTCTTACTGCCAAAGAAGGAAGCTATGCTGCTTTTTAACTGAACAGTAGCTTGCCTCTTGGGCGGTTAAGATGTCTGCAGTATGGAGAGACAGTTTTTGCAGCTGCACATATGACTCTTGCCTTGATCTTACATATTACCTTACAGGTGTGTACAATACAACCCTGATGGCTCCTTCCTCCCTTCAGAGTAATCTCAAGAAGGTGTGTCGCTCCTCACTCAGCAATACAGGCAATGCACAGAGCAAGACTTACCAATAAAGTTATGGAGTGTTAAGAGTCCAGGCCAGAGAGCTGCCCTTTCAGCCTCTTCATTTCCCAGTATAAAGATGGGGCCTAGAGAAGGAAGTAAATACCAGGAAGTGCAAAAGGGCTCTGTTGGACACCAGACCTTGGGGGTCTTGCAACTTATGCCTGACTCTATGTGCTGCTCTGTTTGAGTGATAATGGCTGAGCTGTCATCATCCCCAAACCATCTCTTGCCACATGAACTCCCATTCACCAACAGGACATTATCTCTCTATCATTTTCCCCCTGAAATTACTCCAGCAGCTTTTAACCCCTGCCACTGGTGCTGTACCCACATGTAGCTCACAAATACTCTGCAAGGGTAAGAGATGTCTTGCAAGGGGGAGGCGAGAGATTAAAGGGATTCAAAGTAGATGGCAGGGTACCTTCCCTTCTCCACTGCAAATAATTCCCTCTCGAGAGTCATTTACAATGAAGCAGGGGTTACACAAGGCTGCAGTGTAATATATGGTTTGTCCCCAAACATATGATCATGCTAGATCTGGAAGTAGCTTGGGGAGTAATTGACCAGTTCATGTTGTCTAATGCCACCTGCAAGCAACTGCCTCATCTCAGCTTTCTACAATGAAAGGACAGTTCAATCCTGAGCTGCCTGGCATGTGGGGCTGCAGCAGCACCAAAAATGGCTGCCGCCACATCCTGTGCACTCCAGGCAGCCGCCGGTGGCTCCTCGGAAAAAGGGGACTTTTGTCCCCTTCCCCTGGGTAAAGCGAGTATCCCTGCAATGGGGCTTCTTGAATCTATGGCAACCCAAAGGTTGGTGTACAATCAAGAGCCTCCGTGTCAGCGGCCAGCCCAACATGGAGGCTCTGGATCCAGCAGAGCTGTCCCACCTCCCTCTCACCCCGCTCCCTCCCCCAGCACACCTCCTCCCCACCCTCCAGCTGCCCCCCCCCCCGCAATGCCTCCTCCCACACCTCCACCTAACTCTTAGCTGCTCAGCAGTCCGCGTGACCCCCAAGCAGCGGAGCTCCAGCCCAGCGCTAACCTAGTGCCGGCCAGCACTGGGCTAGCACTGGCAGAACACCGGCACTAAGGCCCACAAACATGCCTTAAGGCACGTTTGCAACAGTGTGTGCCAGCAGTGAGCTGGCATGCAAAGCTTAGGATTGGGCCCTCAAGCTTTAATTTCCTTTCTGGTGCAGTGGAAAGAGGGGGATAGTCTAATTCCAACTAAAGGGTTTTGTTAGGTGCTCCTCTTCTACCCAATCCTTGTGTAACAAACCCCTTTCCTTGTCAGCATAGCTGGGGAACTGTGGAGCGCAATCCCGCTGAGGCAAGATTTGTTTGGTGTCCTCATGCCACAAACCAGCTAAATTCAAATTGCACGCTCCCTTCTGACGCTCCCTCCTTTCAAAGCAGCCCCTTCTATGGCAATACGGCTTCTACTGCATCCCACAGGGGAGTTTTGGCTGTTGGAAGTCTCCTCATGTCCCCTTGCACAGGGTAAGCTCCAGAAGCTGCTATGAGTCACCTCATAGTGCAAGACCTTATTGACCCAGGAAGACAGATCTGGTCCAGGAAGGTTGCAGCTGTAGAAAACAGCAGTGGCTCCATGTATTAAATGCACCAGAATCTCCTCTTTCATTGAAATTACTCAGGAAAAAAAAATGTTATCCTGCTTCTACTGGAGGTATGGCAAAACTACACATTATGTGAAATATGTGGCTGCTGCTGGAAATAGCACCGTGTCAAGCTCCTCTCTAATGCATAGTTCAGTGAACCTCTTGCCCTGATGTCACTGTACTGAGTGCTTCTCTACCCAATCACCAACAGCCATTTACATGGCCTGTGGGAAGAAAAGCTCCATGTCATTATGCACAGATCTGGCCCGAAGAAGAGCTCTGTTCAGCGCAAAAGCTCACTAGACTGACCCTATCTGGACAAATGGTTTTCTAAATAGTATCATAGCAATCAGTTTGTATCTTGACTTTTTAGGGTGCCAGCAAGATGATCACTGTTGCAGCCAGGGTTGAATCCAGCTTATTTCACAGATGAAGAAGGAAGTTTCATATTAACTAAACATAGACATGTATTGCTAAGTGCAGTGTTAACATGAAAGCTGGTAAGATATGAACATTTGTTAAGACCCAGGACAGGAAAGGAAAATATGTTTCCTGAAGCATCTTGCAAATTTTGACACAGGGCCCAATCCTGTCCAAATTTCCAGCACTGATACAGCTGTGCCAAAAGGACATGCACTGCATTCGGGGGGGGGGGAGCATTAGTTCCCTTACCTCAGGGTTGCACTGTGGTGCATTGGCGCTGAAAAGTTGGATAGCATTGGGCCTAGTTCTAAGTCACTGGCATGATCGCCTGAGGAGCTGGGCTATTTCAGTTGTGGCAACCTTATTGTGGCGCACCCTTCCCAGAAAGGCCCAACAACCGGACACTGTTTCTAAAGTTGTTTAGAAAGCTGATGAAAGACCTTTCATTTCAGCAAGCATTTGGTGCCCCAGAAGTGAAATTTTTTTTATTGCGATTCTTTTCAACGTGAAAAGACTCCTATTAGAAATGCTAAATCTCACAAAAGTTCTATGAATATAGATTCTTCCTATGAGCCACTGGTGTGACTAATTTACAGATCACAGCCTGGTTTAACCTACCAAAGTAGTTGATGCCAAGTGAGGTGAGAGGTAGGTGCATAATTGGTGTAACTTTCAAAAATTCTCTCAAGGCACAGTTCTGCCTGATGTATGTAAGAATACAATGGAAGCTGCCTCAGTTTACACTCTGATTGCTTGACACAGCACTTTTTTTATTCTGAGAAACTCAAACTTCCAGGAAGATCAAGGATGAGTTAACTGACAGTGAAAGTACGTAGGAGACTAGTTGGGGCTATGCTTGTCTGGCCTGAGGTTCCTACATCACCTCACCTACAGTGTAGGCAAATATGTAATGCTGGAAGAGAGTTGATGGACAGGGACCCACTCCCCCCATCACATGCAGCAGATTCCTGGATAGCAAATGTGTGAATTCCCCCCCCCCCCCAGTGTGCTTTGACTTACTATGCCAGATCCTTGACTCACAAGCGTGTTGACTTTGACAGCAACACTCCAGAATAGCAGGAACGCTTGAGATGTGAATCTCACCTATATTTTCTTGGGTTTGGAAGAAGGCAGGCTGTCAGGGATGCAGCAGATAACGCAATTCTGCTGTCAGCCACTCAAAGTCTGTTCTGTGGATCAATGAGAGAGTTCACGCTCCAAGGCAATCTGATCCATCCGCATTTATTAGCAGCAGATATTAAAGTGTTATAGACATATGCGATTGGCTTTCGAAGGTGATTTGTTTTTTCACCACCTCCATGAAAGAGGTTTGAAAACCTAACCCTGTTCACAGTTTCCAAAGTTTTCTAGACAGCAAGCTTTAAAGAACTGGTTTTTATATATCTGCTCCGTTCTCAGGCTTTGTATTTCCATGTATGTAACACAATATTGCCAGCAGTATAGTTCCTCACTGGGGAACAATGCTCCACCTGAACCCACAGCATTAAGATGTTTATGATGAACAATTACTGATGTTAATCAGATGCTCTTGTGTTTACAGGAGCTATTTCTTTTATCCCACCTCTCTTCAAAGGAGCTCAGGAGCGTGTACCTGGACTACCCACCACCGTTTTGTCCTCAGAAGAACTATACGAGGTAGGTTAGACTAGTATGTTATGTGAGGTGATCCAGAAGACCTGTGGATACATAATCGATTTAGGAATTCACTGCCACAAGATATGGGGATGGCTGCTAAAGTGGGAGTAGGCACATATACTAAGGTTAGATCTGCCAGTGGCCTCTTGGTTTGAGGGCTAAATGGACCTTCCTTGTTGTAACAGCAGTATGCCACTGAATATTGATTGCTGGGGATAAGGTGTTACCTTTAGGTCCTGCCTCTGGCCTTCCTTAGTAGGCCGTTGTGAAAGGAATATGCTAGACCAGTGTTTCTCAACCCAGTGGCACTTGTACCACTGGTGGTACTTGAAGTGGTGTCTAGTGGTACTCATGGGACCCGCAGACCCCTGCCGCCTGACCAGCAATGCAACGCAACAAGCAGCAGTAGGAGGCTTAGCTCAGGGGGAAGAGCTCCAGCATGCACTTTTCATGTGTTTGAACAGGGGTCTCCAAACTTTTCAGCCAGAGGGCCGTATCAAATATCTGGCACAGTTTCGAGGGCCAGAAAAATAAATTTTAAATATAAAATTTAAATAAATACATTAGAGACAGAATTTAGATGGTTAAGCCCATTCAGGGCCCAATCCAGAGTTTCATGTGCTGACTTACCGCCGGTGTGCACTGTCACAAACGTGCCATTAGGCATGTTTGCAAGCCTTACCATGGGCCCCGCACTGGGACAGTTCCAGCACTGGGTCTACAGTCTTCTGCCCGGCGCACTGTGCTAAGTGCACTGTGCTAAGTGCACTGTGCTAAGCGCCAGGCAGCAGAGAGGTAAGGTGGGGCAGGGGAGGCAGGGAAGAGGCGTTCTGGGGCGGGCAGGGAGCTGGGGGAAGGCGTGGCAGGGAAGGTTGCTGAGCACCACTGGATCCGGAGTCCCGTGTCAGGCCATGTGGCTGCCGCAGAATCAAGTAGCCCCATTGCGAAGCTACTTCCTTTACCCAGGGGAAGGGGATGAATGTCCCCTTCACCTGTGGAACCTCTGGTAGCTGCCTGACACATTTTGGCGCTGCGGCAGCCCCGCACGCCAGACAGCACAAGATTGGTCTGTCATTCATTTATTCAAAGTTCCAGGATTTCTCCAAGCACCAACACACACTGCAGAAATAAAGCACACACTCAAATGAACTCCCATTCCCCACCCCACAAGCAGCTTACTTACATGTACAGGAGTAAATAACTCAGAACCAGCACATTACAGAATCCCTGTGCTTGAAAAAGCCCTCTGCTCCTCTCTGAGCCCTTATCAGTGTTTGTCGTGTTGCATCTGGCCTCCCAATCTGGAAGTAACTGGTGATGTATCATCTTCAGTTACGTCCAGTGGAACTTCCAGTAGATGAACCATGCAAAGTGGTACAAAGTGGGGGACAAATGTTGAGAAATGCTGTGCTAGACTGGACAGGAGAGAACTCTGGTCCAAATCAACAAAGGTCTTCTCATGTTCTTATCAAAACTATTAGTTTGCTTTTGTAAAAAGCAATCAATATGAATCTAATAATGCTTATTTCATAAGTTGTGTCAGTGTGTATCTTTTACACGTCATTCACTGAAATAAGTGTCTGAAGGAAGTAGCAGCAAGTAATAGAAGAATCTGATCATATGGTTCTCATAGTTTGTATGATGTACCTTAATAATCCAGTTTTAGATCTCATCAACAATACTTATTGGTTTCCCAAAAAGGGAGGTTGGCTAAAGATCTACGTTTCTGTTTCTTAGAAACAACATTGGCCTTCAAAATGAACATCAGTCAACAAAATTCACATACAAATCCGAGCAGCTCACGGAAGGCTGACCAGGCCAGGAGTGGGGGTTAGAATTTGGTCTGTGCTGCTGTAGCCAATCCCACTCCCTCCCACATCCGATCTGTCTCCCCTGCCCAAAAACACCCCATCTCCACCCTCCAGCCACCCTCTCCAACCCCCTGAGCTGACCTGCCTCAGCCAGTGCAAACTCACACGGTCTGGGTTCGGATCCAGCATGGGGAGGTCAGTGCATGTGAGGTCAGTGCATGTCCTTGCACTGGCCCAGCCTGCTCTAAAGGAGGCGGGAATGCGCTTTACGCATTCAAGACACTGCTGGTTCGGTACAAGGAGATCCAAAAGTGCTGCATGCATATGAAACTCATGTATTTCACCACAGATAAAGTTCATACAAATATAGGAAATGTGAAAATAGGGCCTAAGCATCATCCACACTTCCTTTGTTGGTACTTCTTTAAAATACTGGTGGCTGCCATAGGAGCTTCACTATGTACACTAGCACTTGTGGCTTGTACATGTGGCTTTGAAGAAGATGTAGGTTAATAACTGGATAAGAAGCATAAGATTTAAACTTAAGATATAAACTCATAAGATTTAAAATTTAAATAATAGGATTGTATTGTACAGGTTGAGTACCCCGTATCCAGAATTCCAAAATATGGAATATTCCGAAATATGGAATATTTTCGAGTGCCTACATGACTTTAAAAAAAACAACTTTTTTGCCTAAAGAAATAAAATCACAAGCTGTGTTTCAGGCACAAAATTATTAAAAATATTGTATAAAATTACCTTCAGGCTCTGTCTATAAGGGGTATATGAAACAAATGAAATTTGCATTTAGACTTGGGCTCCATCCCCAATACCTCACATTGCAAGTATTCCAAAATATGAAAAAACCCAAAATACTTCTGGTCCCAAGCAGTTTGGAGAGGGATGCCCAACCTGTAGTACAAGGAGGGATGTCATTTGTATTAGTAGTTTGTTTTACAATTGAACAAATCAAGTTTCCATTAAAATGATATAAACTTCCCTGTCATGTGTGAAAATGGTGATCCAACAATCATTTATTTTAAAAATGAAAGCTTTAAAGTAACTGAAATTAACTAAAGAGCAGTTGTGGACCTACCATTAAGTCTGATGGGGCAAATGCCCCAGGTGTGAGTCGCTAGGACCCCGCGGAAGCCTCTCTGGGGCTCCTGACGGGGGCAGAAACTGTGCTTCCGGTTTCCCGGAAGCACAGTTTATAGCGTCGGGAAACCTTAGATAGGCTTTCCCAACGCAGTCCTAGGTCGCACAAGGCTCCGTGAGCCTCAGGTGAGTGGGGGGGAGATTTATGCACGAAGGTCAGCGATAGCTTACAGAGGGCACCATTGCGGACCTTTGCCCTGGGTGTGGGGCTGGGGAGGTCCACTGCTGCTAAAGAGTGCACAACACTGGACATTCCCAGTTCCTTAATCTTTTTGTCCCAACTCCATGAGATACTTTCCCACTGAAAAGCAGTGTTCAGACTGCTAAACAGACAAAAGAGCTACATTAAAATGTTAAATCTGTGCCTTCCCATTCTAGTTCTTATGCACTCTTTGATGGCACATCCATCAAGAGTGTGCTTTCTCAGGGTAGATCAAAAGCCCAATGCAGTGTAATTACTGAACTAAAAGTATTGCATTACACAGCATGAAATGAATTGGCAAATCTACTTTATGCCTTATGACCAATTGACTAATGACTGAGTATTGCAATTAGAAAGAAGGGGGAACGTAACAGGCAGTCTTCCACAGTCCAATTATACTAGGTATTAAAATAAGGCTAATGAGTACCAAAGGCATTAAAAGCAACAATGGTTCATAAGGGAGTGGGTGTAGAATTCAACCACTGCTGAGTTACCATCAAAAGGGAGAGACCAAACAATATCTTTCCAGCAGGTGCCACTGCCAAGGTTGGGGCAGCACTGCCATAGTGCCCAACTAGTTAATAGAGGACAGCACAGGCTGTGCTCATGCTGGGTGCTGACTATTCACCAGCTGCTTGCCTACATAGTGCCATCACAGCTGTTGCTTGGCTCCCAGCATCACCCTCCTTCTTCACCATTGCTCAGAAACAGTACCCAAGTACTACACTCTACCCCACGAACAAGAAGTCACAGGGATTTTGCTAAGTTCTAGCAAAAATAAACTTATTTTACACTCATCAGGCATAATTCCATCAGCTGAACTAGCTGAATCAGCCAATGGACCAGTCTTCAGCAGGAGCCAGTAACTCTGCTCAGCAAGAAAACTGATCAGCAAGGGGAGGTCAAAGACCATGTGGCCCCAACCCAGTGGCATCACTAGAGTTCGCGTCACCCGGTGCAGGAGGCCAGCGTGTCACCCCATGCAGTGGGCGGGGCAACAATCCAGGTGGTGGACGTGGTGATCTACCATCGCCCCACCCCCACTGGTTTTTTGGCTCTACCTTTTGATAGATATTTCAACAAAGTTTGTTTCATGGCATTCTGCATGAAATTACACGTCGATTGATATACAACATTATGGTATTATTTTTACAAACTGTGATTTTAGTGATTTTGGTCATTAGTGGTGTCACCTCCCCCCAGGGAGTCAACTTACTAACATCTTATTGGAGCATTCTCAAACTTTTAGCACTGGGACCCACTTTTTTAGAATGACAATCTTTTTAGAATGACAGAACCCATCACAAAGCAAATTAAAATAAATCATTATAAATAAAGTAAAACAAATAACTAAATAAGGGGAAGCCAGCCCTGTTCCACCAAGTGAATTTTCTATGTAGCCTGCCTGCAATAACACCCCACCCCCCAAAAGAATCAGTAAGATTTTCACCCCTACCCAGTACCCAGTTCAATTTAAGTTTTTATATTTCAAGCATATCACTATCAGGACCCACCTGACTTTACAAGTCTGAGAGCCCAAGCCTACACCTGTCTACTCAGAAGTAAGTCCCATTATAGTCAGTGGGGCTTACTCCCAAGCAAGTGGATAGGATTGCAGCCTAAAACAGAAAATGATTCACCTTACCCTGTCAAGCCTCTGTTTCATTCTTTTTAGGGGGGGGGGGGCTGCCTTCTGGAGCATTTGTTGAGTTCTTGTTGCATCAAATCAGGACCATTCTGGTGGCCTCACATTTCCCTTTTCCTGACCTGCCCAGGAGCAAAGGCACGTTTGGTTACTCACGAGTAAACGCGACCATGTGGCTTAGTTTTGCTTTCCATAGGGCTCAATACATTCGCCAGTTTGGAGGGAGGGACGGACCTCCTTCTCGGGTGTTTTTTGGGGTGCTACATTCACTGGATCAGGACCATTCTGGTGTCGTTGGATTCCTCTCAGCCTGCCCTTTCCGGTGGACTATGGCAAGTTCACCTACTCACGAGTAAATGCGCGATACGGCTTGGTTTCACTTTCCATAGAACTCCATGCATTTTTTGTTCTCCGGTTTTTTGGCCATAACTTTTGATAGAAAGGAGCCATTTAACTCTGGTTTGTTGCATTGCGTTCCGCTGGGAATTCCGCATCTGACAGTATATAACATGATGGGGTTACTCCTAACCACCGCGATTTTAGCGCTCCACCTCCCCAGTGCGCATTACCCCCCCAGTGCACGTCACCCGGTGCAGCCTGCACCCTGCCTAGTGACGTCACTGCCCCAACCACAAGACAGAAAACCAGCAATTGCTCAGCAATTGTTTTTAGGTTGGAGAAAACACTGGCTATTTTGAGGAACTGTAAAGAATTAAAAGAAAGCTGCATTTCTGAGGGGGTGCAAATATTTATAAAGACATTCATGCAATTTTATATAAACTGTAGCTGCCTTCACTCTTAGGGGCAAGATGGGATGAATGGATACAGGCACAGGTGTGCCCACACACAGTGAGATACGAGAAATGGTCTTGTCCTAAGTGCTTTAATATCCACCTACTGAGTCTGTTTCACACAGCAGGTGCAGACAACCAGGAAAACAACCAGGAGCACTTGGCTTAATCACTCTTTGGTCAAGGTGTTTAAAACATGATGGCTGCTGAGTCTGAAATAGTCAGTGAAAAATAAATGTTAGGCAGCAGGGAAAGGGTTCACTATGATCAAGTGAGAAGCAACTTCTTCCCAGAACTTTTCCATCGTGAACATTTCACCTGATTGTCTCTGAGGGAGAAATGTATCAGTGAGGTTCTCTTCATCAGATCAGGTGGGAGCAACCACAATTTCTCTCCAAAAACAGCCTCCTTCAGTAACATGACAGAGCAGCCTGAAACAGTTGGTACTACCTGAATCTGCTTATTTTCCTCTTTCCTCCCCACCCCCCTTTTTTATTGTCAACACTGTAAGCCGTTATTTTAAATTGTACATCTCCGTGAGTGCTTTTGTCAGAACAGTTGTATAGACGTATCGTAAATCAATGAATAAAGCAGGGGGACTGAGGACCTTACCAAGAAACAGACAGGTAACATGGGTGGAGGAATCAGCAGGGAAAACTCGAGGCTCTCTGTGATATTCCTCACTCCACCTCTACAAAATAAACTCTGCAAGTTACCAGGGCACTCGTTCTGATCAAACTCCAAGTAGATGAAGTGGATTAGCTTTAATTTTATTGACCAAGACTGACAACTTTGATTTCTTAATTAAACATTATTTTGTTTTAGGGGAAAAAGATAATCTGTAGAGAGACAGGTTGCCTTCCACTATAGAAGTACAAAAATTTCAGTAATAAAAAAAAATAACACTTTATTTGCAAAATAAAAGTAATTACATAGTGATATAAATAAACTGACATGTACAAATAATCTATGTAAATCCCACAATATACATTCCTTCTCAAACACTTGAATGTCAAAAGTGGGCCACCAAAGTTATATAAGGAAGCCAGAAGTTGTAAAGTGTGGCTTGGAAATAACTGTTTAAATCTGTTTCATACATGAAGCTTCATTTATTATTTTTCTACAAATAAATATATTGAGTAGGAAAACTATCAAGAGCCTCAATGCTTGACCTTTCAAGATTCTCTTAAAAAGAGCACAACTCATATTAAAGACATTACTTACTCTCAGAGTTAATACTATGTAATGTTCACAGCCTAGTTCTCATCTCATTTCTGCAGGTCAAATGCAAAGGCATCTGGAAGGCTCCTATGGATTTAGAATAATACTCTTAAAAAACAACAAGATACAGCAAAGCCTCAATCCTTAATGTGGACGTAAAGCTATACAACAGAGAGTGCAAGAGGACATCAACACTTCTGCTCTTACACTTGAATGCAATTTCACACATAAGCTTCATTTACACAGGCACAGTGATGCTTTGAACATCATTCCACAGCTGCTGCTGCTGCTTCTTTTTTTAACTTGAACACATCAATGTTCGACCCTTGCCAAAAAAAGAACTTCTACGGTGTAAGTATCACAGCATCAAAGCAACGCAAAGCAGGGTTTTTGCTGATGGTGAAATGCAGTGAAGATCAGACTGCCCAACATTTTTACTGAAATCAGCTTTATCCCTTTAACAAAACGAAGGAACACAAACACCAAAGCACAACATTATCAAACGTGGTTCCATCAAGCTCACTGCAAGTGCCCTTCCCGCTGAATTCGAAGGCGTTCCTTCTCCACTTGCAAGCGTTCTTTCTCAATCTGCAACTTCTCTGATTCAAACTTCAGGAACTGCAGCCTCTCCTTCTCTAACTGCAAGCGCTCCTTTTCCATTTTTAGTTTCTCTGTTTCTAGATCCAGAGGTTGCAAGATGGGCTTTTCAGATTGGCTGGGGTCTGTCTCCAGGGCAGGTTTTTCAGCATGCAGCACCTCAAGCCTCAGTTTCTCCCGTTCGATCTGTAGCCGCTCCTTCTCCAACTGAAGCCTCTCATGCTCCAGGTCAACATGCCGCAGCCGCTCCTTTTCAATCTGCAGACGCTCTTTCTCAACTTGCAGCCTTTCTGCTTCAATATCCAGACGCTGCTTTTCCAGCTCCAGCTTCTGTTTCTCCAAGCTGATCAGCAAATGGGAATCCTCATAGGCCAGCCTCGCTTGAGCAGTGCTCAGATTGCCAAACTCTTCAATGTGGGTGAAATCAGGAAGATCATTTTCTTTTTTGGAATCTGGCAACACTGAAGACAGAATCTCCTCTTCTTCCTCAATAGGAAACTAAGGAAATTAATCAAGATATTTACTAATAATTGTGCATAATGTAGTTCTGTGCTAGATCACACCCACCAACTGTTAAAAAAATCAAATCAAGAGACCAGTCAACACATTCATTTATAATTTAATTAATACCAATGTAAACTTGCTTTGTGTATTTACCCAGAAAGAACTCTGGCAGAAACCAAGCCTGAAAGTGTATGTTATGTAGATAGTCCCAAAAATAGGAGCTCTGGATTTCATTGCCTTCTTTCACCCATACATCTAGTAAACTAATATGCACGACCAGACTGACATGCTGAAAGTTTCCCTGTCCCTGGTCAACTTTATCTGCTGTTTTGGGAGATGAACACCACAACATCACATTATACTTTATTAGGTATTAATGGGGGAAATGGGGGAAATACAAGACAGAAGCTTTAAGCATCTCCATATTAAGTTGCAATTAGAGATTCCACTAGGAGTGTGATAGTAAGGTGGTGTCAGAAATCTTTCAGACTATTTTTTTCCCATTGTAGATTTTCCATCAGAAAAATGCACTTTATGGGACATAAAGGAAGGAGAAAGTGACGAAAATAACAGTACAGTTTCTAAACTTGAACATTTATGAACAAATCACATTTCTCTGGACCAATATCAGATCTTTACTTTTACCTTTTAAGTACTGCATTGCTAAAATATGAAACACATTGCAACAGAAAAATAAAAATGAAATGTTCAGTTAAAAATCATGTTCAATACAGGTGGCCTCTTTATTAGCAGGTTTGGAACCTACGGATTTGACTCAGTGCAGGTTCTGAGCCTGGCTGGAGGACCTCACCTGACCTCCCAGATGTGGCTAGAAGTGCCTTCCAGTCACATGTGGAAGGTTTTTTCGGGCCGAGGAGGCCTTTAGCCTCAGAAGGCCTCCTGGAAGGTTTACCACTTTCAGTTTTCGCAAAAACCAAAAGTGTCTTTTCTAAGTCTCCAGAAAACCTTCCCAAGCTTAAGGACTTAGGAGGTCATGCAAGGCAGCACTCCCCATTCATCCTATGAAACTTCTTGTGGCAGTGCTCCCCATTTGTCACTGGACCTGCCTGGACCCACCAAAGCAGGTAAGGCAGTGGCAGGGGCATAAATTCCTTTTCTCTTCTTAAGCCTCCCACAACCTGCCCCCCCCACTAGGTGCGGTGCAGTGCGGTGGCTGCACCAGCGGGGGGAGGGGAGGAAAAATGGGATAGGGCTCTTAGTCCCAGGTAAGTGCATATAGCTTTATAGTTTTCCTAGCGTACAGGAACTACTTACTTCAAAACTCTGTGGATCCTCTTCTTCTTCTTCCACTTTGACTTCTGTTAATGATCCACCTGCTTCCCGGAAGTCTGTAATATTCTGCCACTCAAAGTTAGATTCAATTGAAAATCCTATTTTCTCATCAATATCTTCGTTGAGAGAGTCATCCAAATCAGATGGAGGAAGGTGAAAGCCAGCACCCACAAGTTTTATATTGGCATTCAGTCGTTTTCGTTTCATTAGGGCCCTCCAATCAAGGTATCGTCTTTTCACTTCTGTTCCTGTCCTTTGCTCTCCTTCACCTACAGCATTCACACATTCTGCTATTTCCTCCCAAGCCTTCCGTTTCATCTCATTAATGGTTGTATTTAATTGTTTTGAAAAAAGCACCTCTCTCCTTTTTCGTATTTCTTTAAGCAGTGTTTGAGTTTCCTGAACACTAAAATTACTTTTTCTTTTCCGTTTCAGTTGTTTCATCTTTTCCAACTTTCAGTGTTGTTTGTTTCTGTAGCAGACAAAAGAGATTAGTGATGAATTCTTTTGTGAGGCAACAATTAACCTGGAACTCAGTTTGTTCCTGCACAGGAGAGAGTTCTTCCTTCAACTTGCTACCTTTTTTCTCTTTAAATATTCTGACTGCAAAGAGCAAACAAAATAAATGTCCAAGATAAATACACAGAGACTGAATTTCAGTCAATAAGTGTGATTTTGGGCAGCCTAATCCTGAGCTGCCTGGGGTGCACGGCTGAGTGGTGCCGAGAACGGTTGCTGCTGCATCCTGAGCACCTCTGCCTGCCGCGGCCGGTGCCTCGAGAGAAGGGGAGTCTCGTCTGCTTCTCCCGGGTAAGGGAAGCAGCCCCACAATGGGGCTACTCATTTTACCGCCGACTTTTTAGTAAAGCCGTTTGTGTAGGGCACCGAGCCCTACACAAACGGACAGGATTCGGTGGAGCTGAGCTCCACCGGACCCACCTCCTGCCTCCCCACTCCCTCCCCTGTCACGCTTCCCACCTGCCCTCTTTCCGCCCTTCCCACGCCTCTCCCCTCCCCAGAACACCTCCTCCCTGCCCCCTCCTTACTCCTGCTTACCGTGCCACAGCTCGATGTTTCATGAGATCATTAAGCAGCAGAGGACAGTTGCCCACCTGGCGCTAGCCCACGGGTGCTGGCCCAGAAGTAAGCCTCGCAGATGTGCCTTACAGCACGTTTGCAAAGCCAGAGCGCCGAGCTCAGGATTGGGCTCTAAATCAGTTTCATTAAATAATTTATATGGGTTAATGGCTCTTCAATTTACCTGATACTTATAGTAGGAACATGTAATATTACATAGCAGCTCAGTTTCATCCTAAAGGTAAAAGTTGACCAGTGACTATCATGCCACTGGAAACAGTTGCTCGTCAGGTACAAGGAAAGACATTTGGCTTCCAATGGCCATGAATTCTATTTGGCCTGTTAAGGCAAAGGCAATCTGACTTTGCCCGTGAAGAGCGGGCAAAGTATATAACCTATTTTATGGGGTGGTTGTGATGATAAAAGGAGAGAAAAGAGCCCTGTACACTACCCTAAGCTCTTTGGAGGAAGGGTGATACAGAAGTTTGAAAGAAACCAAGAGTCTTTAACATTGATAGCAATGTCTTTATGACTACGGAAGCCCATCTGATTTCCATCTGATTGAGCACAAAGGATGTGTAGCAGGGACTGAGGCTCTCCAAAGCTATCAGTTACCACTGACTCAAAGCACTTGGGAGCTTCAGATCTTAGGTTGGAGGGTCCCTCCAGCTTAAGCAATGTGGCCCCTACCAGAGTTCCACAAATCACCTTGAAAGACAGGCTCAGTTCTAAACCAAATAGCTCAGCGATTTCCAACCTTTCTCATCTCACAGCACACTGACAAGGCACTAAAAGTGTTAAGACACACCATCTGTTTTTTGACAATTGACAAGGTACACCACACTGACAGCAGGGGCTCACATCCCTCAGTGGCCCTATTAACAAATAAGGGCGCAATCCTAACCCCTTATGTCAGTGCTTTCCAGCACTGGCATAGCGGTGCCAATGGGACGTGTGCTGCATCCTGCACTTGGGAATCACTCACGGAGGCCTCCTCAAAGTAAGGGAATGTTTGTTACCTTACCTCAGAGCTGCACTGCCCTTATGTCAGTGCTGGAAAGCACTGACATAAGGGGTTAGGACTGCGCCCTAATTCTCAAAGCACACCAGTGTGCCATGGCACAGTGATTGAAAATGGCTGAAATAGATGGTCAGTGGAAAGCAGACAACTAAGGAAGCCTACAAAAGAAATATGCCTCAATAATATCAGAGAAACAATAAATAAATAAAGATGGACGCTCATAAGAACCACTGGCCTGCCGCAACGTGGCAAGTCCTCCAGAGTAATTTAAAAACAAACACACATACTAATCCAACATTAATTCAACATAGGCCCTTTCCTCTTTTTGGAAATTGACCATAAAAATATCTCAGCTAAATAAGTAGTTTATAGACAGCAATTTTTCAACAGAGGCTACTTGTCTAACCAGAGGCATCCAGGAATTCAACCCACCACATCCAGGAAACACCAGAGGAAAATACGTTTTTTAGAAGGGAAAAAAAGCACTAAAAGGAAAAGTGATAATAGTAAAAGTTTATAAAATCATGTCTGGTATGGAGAAAGAGGATAGAAAGACACTTTTCAAAATACTATAAAATGGTCACCCAATGAAACAGTAGATTCTAGTCAGACAAAAGGAAGTACTTCTTTACATAAAACATGATGAACTTACAGAATCCATGCTCATTAGATAACGGTGCTGGCCACTGGATTAGATGACTTTAAAAGAGGATTATAAAAAATAACAGGTGATAGATAAATTAAAGGCTAATAGCTAAGATCACTAAAAGTAAAATCTGCAGGTTCAACAGTTCAGTACCACTGAATATCATTTTCAGGGGTAGAGACAAACAATGGGAGGGTACATTTTATTTTAAGGCATTTGGCTGGCCATGGTTGGAAACAGGATACTTAACAAAATGGATTATTGTATGACGCAGACCCTTCCAGTGTTTTTATGCACCCATGGCAAATGTGACAACAGTCTGTGTTGAAATTTGAGTGCTTTTAATATGACACTTGGGCATTACTATAATAAAGTCTGCCTTTGAGTCCCCCAAGAATCTCTACTGGGACCAAAGTTTTTTTAACTTGCTTATAAAGACCTAGAATTAAGGATAAATAGCCAAGGCTGAAGGTGACACCAAACTATTTAGGGTAGTGAAAATCAATATGGATCATAAGGAGCTCCAAAACACCACAAATTGGGTGAATGGGCAACAAAGTGACAAATATGGTTCAATGCTGATGAGTGAAAAATGAAACACACTTTTTACCAAAAAGGTGAAAAAAATCCCGATTTCAAACATACATTGAAAGGACTGGAGTTTATAAATGCATGGACAGAATGAAGAGAGGGAAGTTTTTCTCACTCTCTCACAAAACTAGAACCAAGGGTCAACCAGTCAAATTAACTGGCAGGAGGCTAAGGACAAAGAAAAAGAAGTACTTCTTCATATAGTACGTGACGAATCTATGGCATTCACTAGCACCAATAGTGTAGCTAGAGGGGGTAAAAAACACTAAATTTTGCATGCCACCTGCTCGCATGCTCTAGCAGACCGGAATGGCTCCAAAGGGGAGGAGAAGCTTGCATGCCATGGTGATTTCACAACTGGAGAAAAATCCTCAGGATTACTAATTGTTAATATTTTAAAAAGACATAAATGAGAAAGATTTTTAAAATTGTGGAGTCTGAAAATTAATTTGAGAATGATTTTGCATAATTGCTTCGTTCCAAGACAGTGAAAATGCATTCGTCACATTTTTCTATTTGCCTCCAACATATAATGGCCTCCCATACATTCAGTGAAATATTGAACTAACCTGGAAATTCATAATTTATAGCTTGACATATATCAACATGAGTTGCAGCAGTGCTTGTAACATAACTTCTTTGATTATGTGTTGCTGTGTAGAAGTCTATCAAGGCACAAAAAAAGTATATTTGTACAAAAATATCTGAAATACGACCGAACATCAAAAGCCTAGTTACCCAAATATGCTACCATAGGCATGGTGTATTCAAAGGTACACTTTAATCTTATTGATTTCATTGGGAGAGTTATATATACAATAAAATTAATGAGCTTTAGAAATGCTGATCTTTGGCAGGCAGTGCCGCATATTTTTAAAGTTTACCACCCAATTGTTTCTAAGTCCAGGCCCAAATTCATCTAGAGAGCAGAATCCCCTGCATGGAGTAGCATGCTTTGATAAGCCTTTAAAATATATATATATATATATATATATATATATATATATATATATATATATATATATATATATATATATATATATATATATATATATATATATATATATAATTTTAAGTGTTTTATTTTAAACCCATTGGCCCAGATCCAAAACAAATTGTGTGTTAATCTGACCAAAATGGATTTCCACATAAGTGCTAGTAACTTCCTCAGGATCTCGGATGATATATTTAAATTACATCAGATGCCAGATTACATCACAATCTAAGGTTGCAATCCGATGCAAACATGTGGGAATAAGTCCTACTGACTATAATATACTGATTTCCTTCTGGGTAAACATGCAAAGGGTTGCACTGTAAGTAATTGCATTTCTTTTTCCTGTCCATTTATATGCTTGATTCATAAACTTGATTTTATTATCTTGTAAGATCTGTTTCCAAAGCGAAGACTTTTCTGCAAGCCTCAGAGATCTCTAATTTTGATCACAGACACATCCAGTACCTTATCCAGATCAGCTCTAACCTTCTCTAAACTGTGATGGAAACCAATGAGATTTAAGTGAACAAACTGTCTACAGCAGTGGTTCACAAACCTATGTTGTGAAACCCCCAAGATTACATACATTTATGCCACCTTCCCTCCTTATTTGCTACTCACAACTCACACTGTGAGAATTGGTCCATCTAGTTTAGTATTGCCTATGCTTAAATGGCAGCAGCTTCCTGAGGTTCCTGACTACGATCTCCCCCATTCCTATGCTGAGATTCCAGGTACTGTGCTTTGTACTTCACAGCATTGCAACCCCCCTTCCCTTTCCTTGTGAAGCTTGGAATGTTACGATTCACACTTTGAGAACTCCTGATCTTGATAAAAGTTTTATTTTTGAACATCATTCTCCTGGCTTTATTTTGTTTTCCTGTTTGATATCCACACTGATATTTTTTATAGCAAACTGTCCACAACAATTCAAATATCTCCTTCTAAAGAAATAAAAACTAATTTAGAATGTAACAGTATATAAATATAATTAGGGGAATCTTCTCTGGTACATATTTACACAGCACTTAACACTGAATTTAATTGACCATTTTATTTCAAATTGTTCTTGTGCTGTGAAATCCTGCCATGATCTTCACAGTCTGCTTGAAACCTACTTCAATATTCTCCTGATCACTGTGTAAATGCCAGAATTTACCCCATGTCCTCAATATAGCTATATGTGAAGCATCCCTGAAACCTGAGAATAAGCTGGAAATAGCAAGGATGAAATCCAGCAAACACAGATTTTAACTGACTTTCACAGATCTGATGAACTCACTGGGACTTGCTTGCAACTCTAGGTTCCAGTGGGTCCTTAGCAAACTGCCCTCTGACACCTGAATGGGCTTAGAGTGTCACTGTCACATAAAAGCTATGGGCAAAGATGTAGCCTTGGGGATCATCAGTGCTTTTGGAAGTTGCACAATGATGCCTGAACACTGGTCCAACTTCCAAGCAAACATGTTCAGGACTGCATTTTGTGTCCTGAAGCTGAGACAGCAAGGTCCTTCAACTGCTTAATGCCTGAATCCAGTTTATAGGGCTATGAGAGGGATGTTTAATGGAGGGCAAAGGGTAGGATATCAGTCCCTATTTTATAAGAATTCTTGATGCTCCCAAACAAAGAAAGATATCAGTGGCTTTTTCTTCACTATAGCCTAGGGTAGTGATTTTCAACCTTTTTCATCTCGCGGCACACTGGCAAGGCACTAAAATGGTCAAGGCACACGATCAGCTTTTTGACAATTGACAAGGCACACTGGGTTGTCAATGGGGGCTCACATTCCCCAATGGTCCCCCAATAAATGACCCTCTTCCAAATTCCCGTGGCACACCTGGGGACCATTTGCGGCACACCAGTGTGCCACGGCATTTTCGTGGTTGAAAATGGCTGGCCTAGGGGGTAGACTGTTAGATAGCTATGCTCAAATGGCTGAGACTGGTTCTCCATACATATCTGTTTCTCACCGTTTGACCCCGGCTGTACCACTTTGCACAGTCCACCTATTGGAAGTACCACTGGAAGTAACTAGCGATGATATCATTGCCGGACACTTTTGGATTGAGAGGTCAAACGCTACATGACAAAAGCTGGTAAGAGGCTCAGGGTGGACCGGAGGGCTTTGAGTGTGAAAAACGCACATACAAGAGCTCTGCCCACCAAGCTGAGTCTCCTCCTGCTGCTTGTTGTGTTGCATTGCTGGTCTCGCTGCAAGCAGGGTTCTGGGAGGTCCCACTGGTACCACCGGACACCACCACAAGTATCACCGGTGGTATGAGCACCATGGGTTGAGAAACACTGCCATATACAGCACCACTTCAGACACCTGATCAAGGGGAAAAAATTTTAATGGTCCGCCAAACACAGCACCCTCCAATACTATAAAAAAAAAAATAGTAGGTAGCCATGTGATCCATAAAAAAAAACTTCAAAAGCCAATCTATATCTCATTTCAACCAATCAAAACAGCACAAAGCTACCCACAACTCTGCACCATTCAGATTGGCTCTAATGAAAGATATGTACGGGAGATCTGGCATAGTGGTAGAGCTGCCACCTATAATGCCCAAAGAACATCTGGGAATGCATCCTAGGGCTGCTGCAACTGACGAGATGAGTCATCTCAGCTGGTGAGAAGAGCAAAGAATGACCCTGGACTTCAGTGAGAATGAAGGAATGCTGTCAGATTAAGCGTGTAGGCAAATGTAGCCAGAAAGATACCAGACTGTGAAGGATTCCACCTGGAATGAAGGCATTTTATGAAAGACTAGAACTTGCAATTGTAGAAACCCCTATAAGGGGATTTAGAAAGACTGCCAATGTAAACCACCTTGGATTAAAGTCGGAGGAGAAAACCAGTGACAAGAAAGGTGGTATATAAATACTGGTATTATTATTATTATATTACCAGGTTGCAGTTTTTAAGATTTTCCCTGCAAGCAGAAAACTCTCAGAGAAAGGGGGGGGGGGAGTGAGGTCAGGGCCTTTCCTCCTGATGTAATAGTTTTCTATCTGCAGAGATTTTGGAGGGCGGGTGGGGAAAGACATCCCTACAGATCAGTGTTTCTTATGTCCTCCGCCATACCACTTCACATGGTCCATCTTTTCCAAGTACAACCAGAAGTAACTGGCGATGACATCTTTGCCAGTTAATGAGGCTCAGGGTGGTTGGGGGGTCGAGCACAGAAAAACATGCTTTGGAGCCTTCTACAGCTGTTTGTTGTGTTGTCCTCCTGGTCTCACTGCAGGATAGCAAGTGCCCAGGGGTCCAGTGAGTGCCACCATACACCACCTCAAGTATCACTGGTGGTACCCATACCATTGTTTGAGAAACACAGCTACAGAAGATGGGATGAACCAGTCAGAATGAGCACCCATCACCCACAATGGTATAGTCCACTCCTGTCACTTCAGGACTCTACCACCTTCTCTTGTTGCTTGGGGGCAGGAGCTGAGGAAAGGGGGGGAGAGAAATGGGTCTGCTCTTTGGAAGACTTCAGGAAAAAGGAAGGAAGGAGAAAGAGTATTTTTCCCCTCAGTCTTTTCCGCAGCACTAACTGAAGCAGAGTGTTGTGCACTTGTGTGTCCCTCTCCCCTCAGGTGGGAAGGACAGCCCCTCCACAAGCCTCTGGATGGAGGATGAGGCTGCAATCCTAGACACACTTCCCTGGGAGTAAGCCCCACTAACTGTCATGGGACTTGCTTCTGAGTAGACATGCTTAGGCTTGGACTCTCTCCCAGCCACACTTCCCTGGGAGTAAGCCCCACTGACTCTAATGGGACTTACTCCTGAGCAGACATGCCTAGGCTTGGGCTCTGAGGCTGCCACCCTCTGCACACTTCCCTGGGAGTAAACCACTGGCTGTCATGGGACCTGCTCCTGAGTAGACGGGCTCGGGCTCAGAGGGAGGGGAAGAGCCCCGCGACAGGGGAGGAGGAGGAGAGCGCCCAGCCCGCCGCACGGACCGAGAGTGCACCCGCTCCCACAGGCGGACGCAGCTCCTCCCCTTCCTTCCTCCCCCCGCTCTGCACAGCGCCGGAGCCTACTCACCTGCGCTCAACGCTCCCCCGCAGAACGCCGGCCCTTTTGACCCTCCCCCCTCCGCCTGCCCGCCTGTCACTCACTCATCTACGCCGCGCTCCCATTGGTCGAGAGGCCGTGCGCGCGCTCCCGCCGCGCGCGCTCCCCCCCACGGCTCCAACGGCCGACCCCGCCTCGCGCAACTTTGCCCACCGCTTCTCCACCCACCTCTCGCCTTACGACCACGCCCCTCTCTGTCGGGTGGGCTCTTATTGGTCCGCAGAGCTGCCTGTCAACGAGACAGCCGCCGTTCATTGGCCACGACGGACGCGAGGGAGTTTGAGGCGCCCCTCACAGTCAGGCGTCCAAAAGGGGGAGAGGAGAAGCGGGCGGGCTCGCCCTGCTCTCCCCCCCCCCCCGGTGTCGTCATGCCTTCCTCGGCTGACGTGAAGTGGCCTCCGCTCAGGTGGCAGGGACAAGGATGGCGCCTGGGAGGACCCAGGAGTCCGGCGGGGAGGGAGGGGCGCGTGAGGCTGGCTGCTGTTTCCATGGAAACGGACTAGGCGGGACAGCTGGCTCCGCCCTCCACCTGTTGCCTCCGTTCGGTCTAATGGACCTTTTGATGCCCGCTGAGATTCGCTGCGGGCTGCAGGGAGTCGGGAGAGAGAGGGCGGGGCTGGAAGAAGGGCCTGGGAGGAGGGTATGACGGGGGGGCGTTGGATAGAGTGGTCTGTGGAACTCCTTGCAACAGGACGTGGTGCTGGATGGAGTGCAGAGGGGGCTACTCTTTCCCTCTCACGCAACACCAGAACCAGGGGACCTCCACTCAAACTGAGTGTCTGTGGAACTCCTTGCCACAGGATGGGGTTTGAGGCTGATCAGTGCAGTGCATGGGGGGGTGTTTTTTTCCCTCTCACACAACACCAGAGCCAGGGGACGGGAAGCAGCAAGTTAGCATTTGCGTGCAGTCTCCCTTCTAGCATGCAGGCTGCCTGCCTGCTTTTTGTTGAAAGCAGGATATAAATATTCTTAATAATATTCTTCTGCTTATAGCTAGTGACATCACCAGGATTCCTGTCACCTGGTGCGGGAGACCTGCGTGTCGCCCCATGCAGTGGGCGGGGCAACACCCCAGGTGGTGGTTGTGGTGATGTACCATCGCCCCACCCCCACTGGTTTTTTGTCTGTACCTTTTGACAGAAGATAGAACACATTCTGCATGAAATTACGCATTGATTGATATATAACATGATGCTATTATTCCTCCAAACTCTGATTTTAGTGATTTTGAAAACTGGTAGAGTCACATACACACACATCCCATGTCAACTTACTAACACCTTACTGCAGCAGTTATCAATCTTTTAGCACCGGGACCCACTTTTTAGAATGACAATCTGTCCAGGACCTATTGGAAGTGATGTCACAGCCAGAAGTGACATCATCAAGCAAATTAAAATAAATAATTATAAATAAATTAAAATAAAAGAAATAATTAAATAAGCGGGAGCCAGCCCTGTTCCACCAAGTGAATTTTCTCTGTAGCCTGCCTACAATAACACAAAAAGAATGCCCCCAAAAAGAATGCCCCCCAAAAGCATTAGTGAGATTTCCAGCCCCCCCCCAGTGCCCAGTTTAAAGTTCTTCTATTTCAAGCATATCAAGATAAAGACCCACCTGCTTTACAAGTGCAAAATAGAAAACTTTCCGCTTACCAGTTCAAGCCTCATTTTTGGCCTTTTTTGGGGGGAGGGGGGGAGAGGCTGCCTTCTGGAGCATTTGTTGCGCTCCAGTTCCATTGGATTAGGATCATTCTGATGTCCTCACATTCCCCTTTGCCTGGCCTGATCACAAGCCAAGGCATGTCTGCCTACTCACAAGTAAACGTGGCCGTGTGGCTTAGTTTTGCTTTCCATAGGCTCAATAGCAGCTAGGAGGGAGGGATCTTCTTCTTGGGTATTTTTGGGGGGCTGCACTCAATGGATAGGGTTGTTGAAATCCTCTCAGCCTGCCCTTTCCAACGGACTAAGGCAAGTTCATCTACTCGTGAGTAAACGCATGATATGGCTTGGTTTCTCTTTCCATAGGGCTCCATGCATTTTTTGGTTTCAGGTTTTTTGGCCATAACTTGAGAGTAAGGAGATATTTCACTCTGGTTTTTTACCTTGCACTTCGCTTGAAATTCCGCATCCAACAGTGTATGGCATGACAGGGTTGCTCCTAAAACTGCAATTTTAATGTGTCATCCCCCCAGTGCGCGTCACCCCCCTTACGCATCACCTGGTGCGACGCGTGCCCCCCCAGTGACGCCACTGCTTATAGCATTTGGTTGAAGCAATATACATTCACATGAAACAATAATGTGATGAAGATAAACAAAGGTAATGTGCATGGAGAACCATGGAGAACCTGATGTGTTAATACCAGGGCATATCTGTATGTTTCATATTTGATGTGTTTGTGCCAATATAGTTTGTCCAGTGCAAGAGATGAAAGATAAAAATAGAAATTTATATGAAGACAATTGGCTGTCTAGGACAGTGGTTATTATTATTATTATTATTATTATTAACAGTATTTATATACCGCTTTTCAACTAAAAGTTCACAAAGCGGTTTACAGAGAAAAATCAAATAACTAAATGGCTCCCTGTCCCAAAAGGGCTCACAATCTAAAAAGATGCGAAAGAATACCAGCAGACAGCCACCAGACACTCTTTCTCTCGATACTGAGCTAAACAAGCGCATCGGTAAAGCAGCTACCATGTTTTGCAGACTCAAAGAGAGTCTGGTCCAACAAGAAGCTGACGGAACATACCAAGATCCAGGTCTACAGAGCTTGCGTCCTGAGTACACTTCTGTACTGCAGCGAGTCATGGACTCTTCGCTCACAACAGGAGAGGAAACTGAGCGCTTTCCACATGCGCTGCCTCCGACGCATCCTCGGCATCACCTGGCAGGACAAAGTTCCAAACAACACAGTCCTGGAACGTGCTGGAATCCCTAGCATGTATTCACTGCTGAAACAGAGACGCCTGTGTTGGCTCGGTCATGTCGTGAGAATGGATGATGGCCGGATCCCAAAGGATCTCCTCTATGGAGAACTCGTGCAAGGAAAGCGCCCTACAGGTAGACTACAGCTGCGATACAAAGACATCTGCAAGAGGGATCTGAAGGCATTAGGAGTGGACCTCAACAGGTGGGAAACCCTGGCCTCTGAGCGGCCCGCTTGGAGGCAGGCTGTGCAGCATGGCTTTTCCCAGTTTGAAGAGACACTTTGCCAACAGTCGGAGGCTAAGAGGCAAAGAAGGAAGGCCCATAGCCAGGGAGACAGACCAGGGACAGACTGCACTTGCTCCCGGTGTGGAAGGGATTGTCACTCCCGAATTGGCCTTTTCAGCCACACTAGACGCTGTTCCAGAACCACCATTCAGAGCACAATACCATAGTCTTTCGAGACTGAAGGTTGCCAACATGAGGGGCCATGGTATATTTCAATATCTAGTTTAGCACAGGATGCTCTGTTATGGTGGATTACTTTATACATAAGCACAAATCCAAGTCACTCTACCTGACACAAGAATTAAAAAGTAAAATCCTTTATTTCTGCTTATTATGGTATATAAGACAGATGGACATCTAGAATATCTGGGTCCAGATATCCAGTTCATGTTTTATAGAATGCCAGCCAGCTGGTAGACAACACCAACAGTGTAAGCCTGTGCATGCTTATACAGAAGCAAGCCCCACTGAGGTACATGGGGTTTACTCCCAGGAAAGTGTGTATAGGAATGGGCCCTGAGTGTGTGAGAAGTCCCACATGTTCTAGATCACACCATAACTTTCCATGATTTTTCTTAGTTGGCTTCCAATACAAAGGCTTCTCAAGCATTAGTGAAAATTTAAGTTGTGAAAATCATTTGTGATGTACAAATTGAAAGTGCATATTTTAAAGCATCCTCATTTATTTAAAACAAACTATTTACAGTTTGGCATCATCAGGAATTATTTTTTGAAAAAAAAGACTTGTTACCCAGTTCCTAATTAACTTACAGAGGATTATGCTGCAAGAGTGATACTAAGATGTTTGTCCAGAGATACGTTCTTTGATTTCAATCAGATTTACTTCCACTTCATTGTGTTTCATGTTATGAAAAAAATATATATATTCAGGAGCTCTCAGGCACAAGCCCTGCACTGGTCTCCCTCTTGTGGAAGGTGCTGGTAAATACAAACACTAATGCACGTTTGGCTCACCAGCACACACTTAGGCCCCAAGGAGAGCTGAGATAATACTTGAGGCTGCTTGACACAGCCTTAGCAGCAACATGTAAAATTATACACAAATATCATTATTACTGACCTAATGTTAGTATTCCTCTATGCTTTTCTAAGATGTAGTACAAGTCAAATACAAGTGACCTGAGATACAACCTGATGCAATAAGCAGTATTATTATTATTAATAAGAATATTTATATACCACTTTTCAACAAAAAATATTTCACAAAGCGGTTTACATAGCAAAATAAAACAATAAATGATTCACTGTTCCCAAAGGGCTAACAGCCCAAAAAGAGATGCAGAAGAGACACCAGCAACAGCCACTGGGAAAGAAGTCATGCTGGGGTAAAAAAAGACAGTTGCTCTCCCCCTGTGAAATGTAAGAGTACACCCAAGGGGCCTCTGCCAGTTAGCAGGGATGTGTCGTAGACAAATGTTCCTATATATTTTTCCATAATTACCCGAGTGCACAGAATTTGAATGGGAGATGTCCATGCACAGCAGCATTTCATCTTCCAAGTCTATTTCTACTCTGGGTTTTGCAAGGAGCTTGCACTGTGATACAGGGTACTGCTATTCAACAAAATAAAAACTTTGTGGCATGCTTTACTATCTCTTGCACAACCATAAAGGGCCTCACCTGGTCCTTGCCAATGTCTAAGGCTACTTTGAAGGATATATAAAGACACCAGCAGCAACACTGAAATAACTGCTGCTTAAGACTTGTTATTCACATCAATACTGGCAGAAGACTGAATTATCAGCTAAAATCCACACACTTAAGTGATTTGACTGCAATCCAGTGCATTTTACACAGCAGCAATCCCAGTTATTTAGGGTTAGCAGCCCTAGTCTAATTCAAGATAATTATTTGTGAATAATGTTACACGCATGGGGCATTCTGAAATGGCTGAAGTTTTGCTCACTATCTAATGGATTTGAATTATGCTAATCTATCGAATTATGCTAATATCCAGAAATCACCAATTTAAGCAAAGTAGTTACATTGTCAAGCTACGGATTGTAGCTTAATTTATCACATTAATTATGAACTCCACATTTTTGGTTCAGCTTTCCTCCCAGAAAGCTAAGGGGTGCTATGTTTGTGCATAGCATATCTGAACAGAGATCATTACATTCATGTTACAGTAATAACACCAATCCTGTGCGACCATTGTTTTGACCAAAAAGCTGTGATTACTCCCAGCTTTAAAATACCCCCATACACACAAATCAGAAACAATGACATTTAAAAATGTGAACCAGGATCAGAAGAACTATCCCAAATCCTACAAGGTGCTTACACTAGCCTGATGGAATTTTTGACATTTGTCCTTTGAACAACTGACCTCAAAGCCATATCATAAATGCAACTGAAACTCATCAAAAGTGAGTTTGCCATATGTCATGGGTGGCTGCTTCTGAAAGCTCACATTCTCAATTTTGAAAAAAAAAAAAGGATTATTCTTACTATCTAAATTCTAAATAACATATTTTAACATGTGTTGATAAGTTAAGAATGCAATCCAGCAAGCCTTGCTTCTTCTCAATTATGTTAATGGTGCTAGAAATAATATGAATACTCTAAGGACTGCATACAGATTCTCAACAGAAAAATAAATGCTGAAATGAAGATTGGCTTGAAACAGTGCTTGGTGAGTTGTGCCCTTAATTTACAGTCACCCTCAAATTAAACAAATACACCTTTTTTAACACTTGGGCATCAACCAATACCATCTATCACATTGCTACATGCAACCATGGGTCCCTATATTTATTAAACTGAATCACTTGACAATAAAACTCAGTTAAAGCTCTTGGCATGGGTGAAACCTCCTCCCATTCAGACCGGCTACTATGGTAGACTTGCACTTCATCAGTAATTTCATCAGGAGCATAATCACCCCCAAGGATGTAAATTTTATCTTCTATTCCAACTGCTCCTGCATTAAAACCAGCACATTCGAAAGAGCCTTCCCCTTTCCAGACACATGTCTCTGGACAAAAACTATACACCTTATAGGTGGAAAGGTCACAGATGTACAATATGTAGTTCACTGGAACAGCTTTGATTAAGGTTGCATGAAAGAACTGTCCAAATTCTGCTACCAGCTCTGACCACTGATCTGTTACAGCATCATACTTAAAGAAACAATCAAGAGATGGATTAAAGGCATCAGTAATTTCTACTTCAGAACCAAGTACATAAATTATATTCTGACATGCGCTTACTTCTGGGTAGTAGATGCCTCTTGGTAATGGACTCACAGATTTCCATTCATTAGACAAAGGACTGTATGCCTCTACATCCAAAATACTTTTGATATCCTGAGATGCCCTTGTTTTTCCTCCTATTACGAAGAGTTGATTTAGGGTCACAACAGATGCATGCATCGTCCTTGGCTTCTTCATGGCTGATACTAATGAGAAGCTGTCATCTGCTGGGCAGTAACACCAGGTTTGGTCAGTGGCATCATGAAACATTTCAGCAATATGAAGCCTAATAGTCCGGAAACAGTTCCCTTTGCATCCACCAGTTATAAATATTTTTTCACCATAACCAGATAAGCTTGATCCTGGCAGATCAACGATGTGTGTGTGTGTCAACTCTTTCCATGTGTCTGTTTTAATATTATAGCAAAATGTATGTCGATGTGCTCCAATTTCTTCAGTTTTGTGAACCAATATATACTTCTCTGTGGTTGAAGGACGAGCATCTGGAAACAGCCCACTGAAAGCTTGCACTTTTTTAATTGCCTCATGGATTATTGCTAAGCAACCAGAGCGTTCAAGTAACTGTTCTTCAGAGTGCAAGAAGTTCTTCAGGGTCTCCTCAGATAACTGATGTAATCTAATATTTTTCATTAAGTGAGGAAGATGCCTCGGTCTTGTTTCTAACTTATGCTTTGTCCACCAAACGACAGCTTTCAACACAGATTCCTCATCTGGGACATTCAGTTCATCAGCTTCTAGACATTTTTGCAATATCTCAAAATTCATGTCCAGGAAATCATTAGATCGAAGAAGCAAAGAAAAATGGCGCCGCGCATACTCAAGCGTGTGATCAAACAGCTGAGTGGACCCATAACTTTCAGAAATAGATAATAGTTGCAAACAGTTGACAAGATCAATGTTCTTAATTAGAAAGTCACTGCAAGCTTTTGAAAGAAGTGAAACTTGAAGGAAAGATGATAGCTGAAAGAACATTTCTACGTTATCATTTGTTATCTCAGTGCTTCCTGTGTAGGCATAATCTAGAAAAGCCTTCACTGCTTTGGGTGATAAATTACTAATAGTAACACTCCCATCATCTCTTTCTTTCATGTCAACTTCAAACATGGCCCTGCAGTTAAAATATAGAAAATGAACATACACATAAGGAATCACCAGTACCTGCATTGTCTCAACATGGAAGAGAGACAAAATAACAAATCCTGAAACTTGAGAAAGATGAAGGACTCAATGAGCATATTTTTGGTTAATTACTTAGGGCCCAATCCTTCCCAGTGCCCCAAATGGCTACTGCTGCATCCAGCTGGGCTGGGAAGCACCACTGGGGCTACTTGGAGTAAGGGAGCTTATGCTCCCTCACTCTGTAAACCCCAGGCGGCCACAATGGGTCTCCTCAGATCTGTGCTTCCCGGGCTAGGAGGGGGGTGTCATGATATGACGGTAAGGTGTGCCACCATCTCCGTCCCCTCCACCCCACTCCCTCCCCTGCCATGCCTTCCCTCGCCTTTCCCTCAACCTGGAATACCTCACCTCATGCCCAATCTTATCTCTGCTGCCCAGCATTTTGCACGTAGCACCTGGTGACGGACCACCAGCATCCCACCAGTGCTGGCCCAGTGCGGGCTCACGCTGGGCTAGTTGTGACATTGGGCTGGTGGTAATGGATGTAGATGTGCCTTATGGCATGTTTGCAACAGTGCATGCCAGTGGTGAGCCGGCACACAGTTTGGGATTGGACTGTTATTTACTAAATTGACACTTCCCTGTGTCCTAGGTGGTTACTGGTTTTTTGTTTTTTTTAAATGCAAGTCTCAGTTCCCTTCAGCACATGTGCAAGCAGCTTTCCACATGACATGGATGCAAATGTACACCTGAACCCATCTCCATTGCGATTTTCATTCAACCCCATTATATTGGTTAGGTACAGCTTTCAATGTTGATGGTACTGTGCATCTCATCTGTTACAACATAGAAAGTTGTCAGCAACAAGCTTGATGAGGCTCATGATATTTAATATTACTTTATGACTAGATAATGTCAAGAGAGCTGCCATTTCTCAATAGAAAGATGTGTCATTTTGTAGATACCCAAGTCAAAGGAAATCCAGTCCTTTTATTTACTCTTCACTAGTAGACTTCACTAACTACAAAACGATGCAATTTTTCCTTTAGAGGTCAAATTAAAAACAAAACATAGTTTTTATGTTGCAAACTACATTTGCTTGCAAGCTATATTTGCATGCCACATTTTTCAGCTAAAGGCTTAGCTACATTTTTCAACCCAACTTTTTAAAAAATATCCATGGCCATATTAGAAGTAGATTTACCTGAAAAAGTCACTGCATGCTGCTAGGACACAACGATGACAGGGGATTATTTCATCTTTCACAACTATTTTGAAGTCAAAAAAGATGTTCTGCTCTCTGAAGCTCTGTAGAACATTTAAGATTTGCTGGCCATGGCCTTCAGCCACTAAGGAGTTGATTTTCTTTGTAGGTGCTGAAATTCTGTTGCAAGTTGGATTGCTGTTGGAATTATGTGGGTTGTCCATGGCTTCTTCACACTATATTTATTGCTAAGAGAATAACTTTAAGTTACCAACACCATAATGTCACTGTAAAAACAAAAATAGCATGCGTTAAAAAAATTCAATTTCATGATTTAAAAGAAGCAAAAGTATTGTGCACAATTAGTGACCCAAGACAGCAAAGGGGTTATACCCTGCAAAATAGATGAGAGCACAGACACCCCTCCATAGTGTGTGGTTGAGGTCTCATTGGTAACCTGGCCCTGTGTACATAACAACTAAGTGTTAAACTAAAAAACACCATACAGGGGTCTGTGGACACTTCTTTACCACTTACTTCTTGCCCTCTGGGGGAATTTCAAACACCTAACCCTTTCTGAATCTTTCCAAACACTTTGATCCACCCAAGTTTATCAAAAGCCCAGTCTGTCACTCTGGGCTTCCATGCAGCACTCCAGCACATTGTGTTACACTTGCACTGCCATGAAGCTTGGCCAGCATGGTTCCCGCAGCACCCCCAAAAATGCTTTGTGACGCCCAGTTTGGGAACCTTTGCACTAAGTGCATCTAGTTAGAAATACAGTCCCTTTTGCTAGCTACATACATTGTCCCAGGTATGCCAGTCCCTACACTTTCTGGAGAGGAGTGGATGCCAACCAACACTAGATTTCACAACAGAAATCTAGTTGAAAGACACCTGAGCATCCTTGAACTTAAGCAACCTAGGGCCCAGTCCCATCCAGCTTTCCAGCACTGATGCAGCCATGCCAACAGGGTGTGTGCTGCATCCTGTGGTGGGGGGGAGGCACTCATGGAGGCCTGCTCAAGGTAAGTGAACATTTGTAAGGGAACATTTGCTGGGGTGGCATTGCAGCTGCATTGGTGCTGGAAAGTTGGATAGGGTTGGGCCCCAAAGACATGAAAGACCCAAATCTATATCCAGCACCAGCATGGATATCAGACAATGGAGTTTCAACCAAAGAACAAAGACTGCTGAAGAAGAAGGCCCCAGAAGCAACTTTTTAGGCTGTAGAGCCAGCACAGAGCTTTCTGGAGGTTAGAAGTGTCCAAAAATAAGGTAAAATAGGCAAGAATAGGGGGGAGGGGGAAAATAACAAAATTATTCTTGTTCTTCTGAGACATGAATTCACAAAAACGGACATTTACTAAATACATGTTAGGATCACTTCATTAGATAGGAAGGATGAACGTAGACTTGAAAGTGGTTTTGTGCTTCAGAATTACTTGATGAAACAGCCTGGTTTCAGCATGAGATACAGAAATCAAACTGATTGCTAGAGGCATTCCAGAGATGGACAGTTTTCGCTCTGCGAGAGACGCTGCTTAACTGCACACGTGCAAGCTCACATGGGTACGATAATCCTCGGAGAGCAGCACCAGCCTCAGAGAGGATGTTTTTAGGAGCATCAATCCTGAAAGCAAACTGTCAAGAGGAAACAGGGATTTTAGTTTCCTTTTGGTTTTTTCAGCTTTTCTTTTCAATTGTGTCTATTTGATGTATTTTTTCTCACAAAATGAAAAATAAAATTGGGGTGAGAGAGAAAATGGTGATTTTTAAAAATTTAGTTTAAAGAAAGCATGTAGCTCCAGCTGAGCTGATTTAACAAGGGTGAGTCTTAATAGTTGACAAGCAGCCCAATCCTTAGCTGCCCGGAGCTCCCAGGTCTGGGAGCCCAGTGGTCCAGGAGACCACGGAGCTGCTGAACCCGGGAGACTGCTGTGCACTAGCCCAGCACCAGCCGGAGCCGGGCTAGCTCCTGCAGGAGCCCGGTAGTAAACCCCACAAATGTGTCTTATGGCATGTTTGCAGCAGAGGTCTGCGGTGCAGAGCTGTGCCACAGACCTCAATATTGGGCTCTCAGGGCCCAATCCTATCCAACATTTCAGCACCAGTGCAGCCACAATGCAGCCCCAAGATAAGGAAATGAACATTCCCTTAACTTCTGTGACTGCTTCCCCACTAAAGGATGGGACTTATTCCTGGGTAAGTGTGGGTAGGACCTCTGCTGACTGGGTAAGAGGCACTCTTTCAAGTGGGTGCTCCTCTTTTTAGCAGGGGGAGAGTAACTAGCCCAACTCACCCCAGCAGTGTGCTACATGATGGTGTTCTTCTGCATCTTTTGGAACAGGGAGCCACTAGTTATTTGATTTATTCTGTAAACCGCTTTGTGAACTTTTAGTTGAAAAGCGGTATATAAATACTGTTAATAATAATAATAATAATATTGCAGCCTAGGATTGTGAAATATGTTCCTGCTTGATGATGTCACTTCTGGTGGGTCCTGACAGATTCTCATTCTAAAAAGTGAGTCCTGGTGATAAATGTATGAAAACCACTCCTCTAGACCAAGTTTGGAAGGGGAATTTGGCAAAACAGTAATTGGTGACGAAGTCATCACCAGTTACTTCCGCTGGTACTTTGAATGGGTGGACCATGTGAAGCGGGTAGATGTTGAGACATACTGCTGTAACCTTATGTGCTGTACTAAATTAAATTGGATCAACCTGTTATCAGCTGGGTCTTTGGTGCATTCATGCAGAATATGGAATGTTTACATTCGGACAAGGAGATGCCTCCATCTTCTGCAGTCTCTTGCAACCTGTGCCAGGGGTTTGCAGGTACTGTTCCTAAAACAACATTATTTAATAAAAACAGTAAAATAGTTATTTTTTAAAAAAAATTGCTAGGCTAATGTAGCTTAATTTTTTTAATTGCCAAGGGCTGACAGCCCAATCCTATGCACATCTACTCAGAAGTAAGTCCCATTAGTGTCAATGGGGCTTACTCCCAGGAAAGTGTGCATAGGACTGGGCTGTAAGATGCCTAGAGTCTCCCTACTTGCACTTCCCAATCACCCCACAACATCCAAGGAAAGTCTCTCTCTGCATCCCTGTTTTTGTAGCCATTCCACTGAGCAGCCCTGATTGACAGGTAAGGGCAAACGTTGGGCAGCAGCTTCAGTGTTCGTTTTGCGCATGCCAACATTTGATTGACAGGTAAGGACACGTCGGGCAGCTTCAGCAGTCGTTCTCAGCATGCCCACATTTGATTGACATGTAAGGGCACAATCTCAGCAACTTCAAGAGTCGATGTGCGCATGCCCACAACATGTGCGCATGCGCAGTACCACTACAAGGATGCTCAACCCCCAGAGCCCTTTCTGGGGTTCTCCTCAGCCTTCAGAGCGGGAGAGGCGGCTTTGAGGTCTCACACCCCTCCGCCGGAGTACGCTCCCGAGGAACCAAAGAGGTTCTTCTCCCCTCTCCCGCAGCGCCTTCAGCCACCCACCTGAACAGGAGCTTCGAGACTACGAGCAACAACCGCCGTGCGAAATCCCCCGTGACTGCCCATTCGTTTTCTCCGCTGCCTGTCGAAGAAATGCTGCGCTGTGATTGGATCAAACTGCATTATAAGCCCGCCTCCCTTGTAACGGTAAAGCGAGAGGAGACTTCCTTCTGCCCAAAGAGACTCAGTCTCAATAGACCCGTTACGACACTTCGGGTTGGCGGAGGAACTCGGGGAGGGGCCAAATTGTTCCAGCCGATCCAAGGGACGGAACGGAATGCCTGTATAAAGGTGCGGGGGTCCGAGTGGCTCCCTTGCTTGAGTGCTGTCGAATGCATACTGGAAGTGTCAAGACTCATCGCTCATCCCTATTTCTAGAGGGAGGCGCGAGCTGGCTGGTGATTGGTGCGTTGTGTTGCGCTCGTGCCCTCGGGTTGCTCGTGATTGGATGCTGCGCAGTGTCTCCTCCCTCTCCCTTCGGACTGGACTGCAAGGAGGGAAGGCGCGTGCTCCTGGCAAGGCTGAGTAGGGCGCCTCCTGCAGTGGCGTTTGCTCGGGAGGGTTGCATGGGAGGCCGGAGTGAGTGCGCGCAGGAGGCGGCTCAGGGCAGCAGGGGATGGACAGAGGGTTTGCTTTCCTTTCTCACTCGACACCAGAAGCAGGGGACCTCCACTCGCACTGAGTGGCAGGAGAGCTGGAACAGGCAAACGAAAATATTAATCAGTGGAACTCCTTGCCACGTGATGTGGGAAAGACATTATGCAGGGAATGGATACAGTGGACAAAGGGAAGTTCTTCTCCCCTTTCACTCAACACCAGAACCAGGGGACATCCATTAACACTGAGTGGCAGGAGAACAGGCTAAAGAAAATATTAATCAGTGGAACTCCTTGCCACATGATATGGGGGAAGACATTATGCAGGGGATGGATAGAATGGACAGAGGGATGTTCTTCTCCCCTCTCACTCAATGCCAGAACCAGGGTACATCCACTAAAACCAAGCGTTGGGAGAGTTAGGACAGACAAAATATTTATTTATGCTAGTTTGCCTCCTTGTGGTGCACCCTGGATAGCACAAAAGTGTGAGCTAAATGAACTAGCAGTCAGCTGGCAGCCAGAACACATCATAGGTTTCCTGGCTTTCTAAAACATGGCAGTGGAAAAGCAAAACAGGCCTTTTCAGGCCCAAATGACGAGACAGATAGGGAACATCATTAGAGTCTGCCAAATCAATGTTGAAGGGCTCAGTAGATCTAAGAGCCTATACATCTCTAAATTTGTTTGCTAAATAAATAACAAACTTAGCATTTAATTCTTCTATGGAACACCTCGCCACAGGATATGGTCAAAGTGTCCGGCCTAGATGCCTTTAAAAGGGCACTGGACAAACTTCTGGAGGAAAAGTCCATCACAGGCTACAAGCTATGATGGGTATATGTAACCTCCTAGATTTAGACGCAGACTATTTCAGAATGCCAGATGAAGTGGGGGACACCCAGATGCAGGTCTCGTGTTGTTTTGTGCATTTCTGATGCAGGGGATGGATAGAGGGATGTTCTTTTCCCTCTCAGACAACACCAGAACCAGGGGACTTCCACTAAAATTGAGTTTTGGGACAGGCAAAAGAAAACATTTATTTACCCAGTGTGTCATTAGCCTGTGGAACACCTTGCCACAGGATATGGGGGTGGCATCTGACCTACGTGCCTTTAAGGGATTGGATAAATTTCTGGAGGAAAAGTCCATGATAGGTTACAAGCCTTGATGTGTAATGTGCAACCTCCTGATTTTAGAAGTAGGCTACCTCAGAATGCCAGATGCAAGGGAGGGCACCAGGACGCAGGTATCTTGTTGCCATGCATGTTCCCTGAGGCGTCTGGTGACCCACTCTGAAATATGGGAAGCTAGTATAGATGGGCCTTTGGTCTGATCTAGTAGGGCTCTTCTCATGTTCTTAGCAGCTCTCCTTTGGCTGTGTCAGTGAATCCAGTTTCCTACTCATCCCCTTAGGAAGGACCAACGCACCCAGGGGAGCACTGGCTCCACCATCTACTCAGTCTTCGAGGGAGGGTGGAGAGCAAAGGAGAGACATTAACTTTGATTTCAGTGCTAGGTTCCAAAGAAAAACCAAAAACGCTTTGCCTTAAAAAGGGCACACTTTGTATGTGCAATGTGTGAGTTCTGTCAGCTGTCTTTTCAAGTAGTGGGAGGAGGTAGTTTTGAGTGCAAAGTCATTGTGGGAGTGCTGGCCGCACTCCTTGGGTGCAGGATTTTGCAATATACTGTACTCATAATTTGAACTTGTTATGCTGCTTTTTTTCTGCTTCCTAAGAGGTGCAGAAAATGATGTGTTTCTGTGAGAAAGGTAGAGTGTTTCCTATTTATGTTTTGCATGTGTGCCCAGCCCTTCCGCCAAGGATCTTATAGCAGTGTACTTGGCATCTTTATGTTCACAACAGCCCTGCAAAGTAGGTTAGATTGATAGTCATCTGCTGAGTACCTTCACTGAGCTAGGATTTGAACCCCAAGCTCACCAGTCCAAGAGTTAGTTCCGGTCAGCCGTCCTTCTCACTCCCCAGAGGGTATATTCTTCTCGTTGCCAACTTCTACATATGTTTTGGCCTCCAGTGGTTTCTTTGGAACGTCCTGTTATGGAGAGTGTACGCTGGGCGTTTTCCTATTGTGCCTGGGTCCCCTGCCGTGAGGATTGGTTGTTGGCCATGCGCCTTGTGCAGCCTGAAGAGAAAGAGCGCATTGGACAATTTGTCTTCACCCGTGATGCCAAAGCTGCTATGGTATATATGAACTTATTTTAAGGTGATATATTCTCACAGCTCTTTGAGTATAAAAGGCTTTTGCAAACCTTCTGATGGGCCCAGAGAACCAGTGGGATTTAATGCATCTGACACCCATGCTTCGCATGAGGACTGTGTCCTGTGCTGCTAACTGTTAAACCAAACAACAGTGGCCAACATCTGAGAGAAAAAGCAAGATGGCAAGGCCAATTCATCTTCTTGGCAGGGACCAATTTTCGTTTACTACCTTCCCTCCCAGCATGGTCTCCTGCAGCGACCATTTCACCAAGTCCTTGTGTCACAAGCATGGAAAACTTGTTACCTGATTTCCCCCCAATTGTTTTCTCCTTTTGCATTGTGTCTTTTAGTGTGTAAGCCATTCTTGAGAATTCTCTCCCAGCTCGCAGTGTTGGTGCATACATACTGCTGGTACCACACTCCTGTGCATTATGGTACTGCCTTCAGAAATTTTAGTGTAGTTCACCTGCTCTGCATCCCCCCAATTGCAAAGGCCATAGTGGAAAGTCATTTGGAAATTCAATATATTCACAATCACAAGAGATGAGACAATACCTTTCTCTTGTGCAGTCTCTTGCAACCTATGAAATGGGTATGCAGACACCTTTCCTAGAATTGTATTGCTTACTGAGAACAGTCAATGCAAAAGGGAAAAAGAACTGGAATTTATACCGCTTCCTGCGGCTTTAATATTTAACCCATGTTGAGATTTGAGAAAAAAATTGTAGCTTTCCTATGAAGTGGACTGTCAAAATATTTTCAAGACAAATGGTATTTTAATAAACTGCTTTTCTTAAATGAAACAGTTATCTCTGCATGATTCATTTGTTTTGTTTCCTAGGCAGGACGTCTGCTGATAAGAAGACTAATTGCAGAAAAACTGAAGATCCCTTGGCATGAAATACAGTTGCAAAGGACTGCAAAAGGCAAACCCATCCTCGCAAATGACTTAGGCAGCGCCTATGCCAGGTTCAACTTTAATGTCTCTCATCAAGGGAATTATGCTGTTCTTGCTGCTGAGCCTGACCATCAAGTTGGCATTGATATTATGAAGACCAGCTTGCCAGGTGGTGTATTCTAGTTGCTAATATATTTTTTGCAAGGTCAGTTTGTGCAATGTGATTGCAATAGAATCAGAAAACTTTTTGTCTGTTTGGACTTTCTATATTGCAACCATCTAAGGAATTTTATGGGCTGATGACTCCTCTGCCAGTGATTGAGTCACCTTCTCTTATGTCACAGAAAGCTAGAGCAGGTCCCTAGCTGTCATTGGCTGAAAAGCTCAGATTCTAGAGAGAGACAGGCTGGACCAAAAGGCCTAGGGAAAGAGGAAGGCTACAGACCGATGGAACTATGGAGCTCTGGCAGTGGAGGACTAGAACAGGGAAGAATCCAAAAGAATGAAAGCAAGAGGGGAAGGGAGTTGAAGGAACCTCTCTTGGAAAGCAAACTAGAAAAAGAGAATGAGCAGAATAGTGTGTGTGTGTGTGTGTACAGATAGCTCTTGATTTGTGAGAGTTTGTTTTGCAACAGGTCACAATAAATTTATGGTTTTGAAACTGGAAAGTGGAAAATATCCAGAGGGGCTGCTCTTATTTGGAAATTGTGACTCCAGTGTAGCAGCTCTACTTTACTTAGGAAGGGGGGGGGGAGAGCAAACATGAGGCGTACAACACAAACCCATGCAAGTGTTCACAGCAGCAAGTTGCACTGAATTCAATATGACTTGCTCTTGAGTACACATAAAATTGCAGGCTTCACCTGCAAGGAGGGGCTCCTAAACAAATTACCTAACTAAATATCTAGCTAAGGGGGGGGGGAGAAAAATTAAGTCACCATGTAATAATTTTAAGGTATACAAGCTGCAATCATATGCACATCTACTCAGAAATGATTTGTATTCTGTTCAGTAGGGCTTACTTAATAAAGCTTTAACTTACAAGTCGAAAAGTATGCATATGTAGGATTGCAGCCTTAGCTGGGCCTAATTCACACAGACATTAAAGGCACAGAGAACAATGGGGGGGAATGTCCAGAATGTAGCTCACTGACTTACATTTTATAACTAGTTTCATTTTGCAGCTTCATTTATAATAAACTTCATTTTATTTATAAACATACACGTTTTACTTTTTTTTTTCTTCAGGAACAACCCCATTGTAAACCAAGGACTATCTGTATAGAACAGTTATGAATTTATGCATTTTGTTTCCTAGCTGATCATCTGTGGGATTTCTTGGCACTGATTGAGTCAGAGCATTGGTGTTCGGTATTGTCTATGCAGGAATGCAATGCTTCTCCAGAGTTTCAATAAGGGATCTTTCCCAGCTACACTTTGGAGATGCCAGGGAGTGAACTCAGGAACTTCTGTGTGCAAAGCATGTGTGCAGTGCCCCTTAAAAGACATCCATGGGCATATCAGAGGATGGAACTGGGCATGTTCCAGTAGACATATCAGAGACAGATGATATGTTATGAAATAGGAAGAATATGGATTTGCAAAGAATTATTGTAGTTTTGAGTTTGTCTCAGAAGACTAAACTTTCTCCCCAGAAATGAAAGAGTGTTTTATAAAGTTTTTTTTCTCACATAGAACATGTTTATCATAAGGATTGCCACAAGGTGGTGCCATTGTTCTGTGAAAGACTTCTCTTCGAATTACTAAAGGCTGATGGGTGGCAGTCTGCAAAATGTTTCTGCAGTGTTGGAAAAAAAGACTGCTTAAGATTATTTTAATTTGTGAAAACACTTCTGACACTAGAATCCATGGCATTTACAGTATAAACAAGTTCATGCCGTCTTCTGTAGGAATCTTCTAAGGAGAGGGTTAGTGAATAATAGACAACATCCAGCATGCTTTGATGAGAGAGGGTGAAGATTTTAATTCCCCCAGTAGGAAATTCCATAGTTGTGGCACCACTGCAGTGAAGGCTTGCTCCCATGCTGCCAGCCCTCTGACTTGGGATAAGGCAGCACTTGAAGAAGAGCCCCCTCAGATAACCCAAGAGAGCAGGTTGGAATGTATGGGAGAAGGCAGTCCCTCAGATAAGTAGGACCCAAACTGCGATGGGCTTTAAAGGCCAATACCAGCACCTTGAGTTGGGCCCAGAAAGGAATGGGCAACCACTGCAGTTGCTGAAGCAACCATTCAACAGAGTCATACTGCCTAGCTCCAAGTCAGTCTCCTTTGGGAGAGCATCCTGCAGTCTTGGTGCCACAACAGAAAAGGCCTTGTGTGATATGCTCACCTGCTGTACTCTGACAGTGGAGGGGCACAGAACAAAACCTCAGGTGCTTGTTGCTCAGGCACCTGAGCTATCAGTGAAGGCTGTGTTATTGCTGTTAAGATATGCTCATCCCAGCCGTTTAGAAATTAAAAGGTGAAAACCAGTTCTTTGAATTGAGCACAAAAATGAACTGGTTACCAGTGAAGATGTCTATACTGGTATTATGTTCCCCATCCTGAAGTGACAGTTAGTATTCTGTTAGAGGGGTTTGTGTTTTGACTTATTGAGGTTTATGGGCCATTTTCAAGAGCAACCCAATGTAGATTACTCTAGAATTGACTAACAGCCCAATAATGTACTGATGCCCTGCCAGCAGTGTAGCAATGACAGTGCAACTGCCCTGTTCAATGCCTATCCTGCACAAAAGGGGAGGAACAACACCAGAGGCCAGGCAACACCACTGTCCCTTCCAGCAGTGTCCCCAGCCACCATGGAGATTCCCTGAATAGCCAAGCATTGATTGATGGCATGATATCAGCATGATATCGGTCCACCATGCAAGGAGCCAGTCTCCAGATCCACTCAGTCCCAATGCTGATGGCCAAAGAAGCATTACATACATAAGATTCCACCAGGGATGTCAAATATAAGTCCCGCAGGCCAGGTGTGCCCCATGAAAGCTCTTTATCCAGCCTATTTTATAATTAAGCTCTTCCAAGTACCTGTCAGCTGCTGAACTGCAAAGCGATGTCTCAGAAGAAGTAACAGTGCTAAAACGTTGGCCACGCTCTCCCAAATCTTGAAATCAAGATTTTCGTATTTTCTCTTCTGTCGATTCCAGCTGATGAGTTCGTAAAGTGCTTATTCCTGACCACATCTGCTTAATAACATCACTTCTTGCTTAATGACATCACTTCCGACTCTCAGCAGGCACCATAAACACTATTCGGCCCACTATATGAAACAGGTTTGATACCCTTGCATTACACTATAAATGTATTTGTCTCATCTATGCTAGATGGCTTATGCAATAATCTTTTTACTTAAGTCCTTGGTATAAGATATATAAGATAAGATATTTGAGGGGGCCAGCTTCATTAAAAAACAGAAAATAAAATCAATGGCGTCACTGGGGGAGTGCAGGGCGTGCAGACTGCACCGGGTGATACACTCAGGGAGGGTGACACCGTTACCGGCAAAAATTGTAAAATTATGGTAGTTCAGTATAATACCATAATGTTATATATCAGAAACGTCAAACCTCTTTCATGCAGAGGGCTGAAATAGCATTCATGACACCGGCTGAGGGCCTGAAGTGATGTCATCAAGGTGGAAGTGATGTCATTAAGCGACTCATGACCAGAAATAAGCATTTTTTTCTCGCCTAGGAACTCATTGGCTGCAAATGACAGAAGAGAAAATACACATATTTTGATAACTTGAGAATATTATGGAGAGCCCAATAATCCTGCAGGTCACCCTTTCAGCAGTGACATCTCAGCACAACTCAGCAACTGAGAACAATCGATGGTGGTGCTGGAAGTGTCCGAGGGCCAGATAAATAGCTTCTGTGGGCTGCATCCGACACCCCGTTAGATCATTTGATGTGTAATTTAATGCAGAATGCAGTGAAACAAACCACATTGAAACATCATCTGTTTTCTATCAAAAGTTATAGCAAAACACCAGTAAAGAAAAACACAACTGCCTTATGTAACAAAAAGTAGATTTTCTTAACTCAAAACTGACCAATGAAACTGATTTTTCTGAGAGCCAATAAGAAGGTGTTATGACACAGCAGAGAACCAATAAGGTGTTAGTATGAGTTAGCTCTTATTTCCATGTATCAGAGCTAATACTAGAACTCTTATTCAGTTCTGTGAGTGTCATCAAGTGTTCCACTGGTTTTTGGTTGGTTACTGATTTATTGGGTGATCTGTACTGTTATATCTTAAAATAAATAGTTACAAGGAGTGACACCAACCCTAGTGATGCCACTGCATTTAGATTGTGTGTATGATATTGTAATTTATTCTGTATGGTCTAGGACGGGAGGAAGTTCATCATGGGGGTGTTGCAATGAGCTCTTGCACTGAGTGAGGCAAACCCTAGTGTTGCCTCTGAATAGGATCCAGCTAAAATGGAACATTTTTTTTGTCCTGCTAATTGCAATGGGAGAGTTATGTTTTGCTCCCTTTCATTGAAGTCCATGAAGCTTAGAGTGACTTTAAGTTTGGTAAGGGACTGTAGCTCAGCGGTCAAGCATATTCTTCTATGCAGAAGGTTCCATCCCTGGCATTTCCAGGTGGGGCTGGGACAGACCCCATCATGACACCTTGGAGAGCACTGCTAGTCAGTGTAGATGACACTGAACCAAATGAACCAATGTCTGGACTCGGTAAGACAGCTTCAGCTTTGATTGGCTCACAGCTGAAGAGAATAGGCTCCCTGGAATACTAATCTCTCATTTTATAGCACTCTGGTTTTTAAAAACTATGGCATATCTAGGGGACATTTGTCTGCATCTAGGTAAAAGATATTGTATTCCTATTAATCAGATGTAAATGTTTTGCTGTGAAAAGCTAGTATGTGAATTACATTTTTATTTTTGCACACTTACACAGACAAAAACATCTTTGTTCTCTGTTGTAATAGGCTTCTCTAGTCCCACTTTAAAAGAATGAAACATTTAATTTCTTAAAAAGAATGATTACTATGCGGCTCTTTTTTTCTTTTCTTTTTTTTTGCATCATGTCCTTGCAAACATTCTTTGCTTTTATAGATGTTAACTCCAGTTTGCTGCTTCTGAAAATGAACTCTTCAGTCATCTGTGGAGAAATTTCCAGTTCTTTAGAGGGATTGTGGAAATAATTGCTTTCAGATTATTTTCAATGAGTAGCAGTGCATCAGGAACTATATTTGGAGCTGAAGAGTGTGGAGTGATGATGGGTTTCAAGCAAGTGCTCATTATCTTGATAGCATTCAACTGTGCTGTGATTTTATGTCTGCCATTGCAGCTGAAGGTGATGGATTTCTCCAGTAGTGTAGTTAAAACCTGCTTCCAAAGTGCTGCATGTAGCAGCTAGGTGAGAAGTAAGTAGGGAATCCTGATTGAATAAGCAAGCACAGACCAACAGAATGGAATTCTGGTCAGCTCTACCTTCATGAGAACAGAGTGAGTCATGATTGACAGGCAGCTCAGTCTAGACCCCTTGTGTCTAGTTAGCAGCTGGGAAAGAAAAAGCAAGATGTAAAGAAAGTGAATTGGCCAGCTTGATCCCTTATCCTGAAGGGGGGAGCATTACTGTTGTGAGTGATGCAGGTCATACTTGGTGCTTAAGTTAATGATCAAGTTGAATAAATTGGGTCTGCAGCATTCTTTAGAGTTGTAGATATACAAAAGAAAATATTTCTTTACACAGTATGTAATTTATCTGTGGAACCCGTTGCCACAAGATGGTATGATGGCGTCTGGTCCCCATTAAAAGGGGATCAGACAGATTTATGGAGAATGTCTATCACAGGTCATGGTGGTTATATGCAACCAATTATATGCAAACCAATTCTATGCTTGGGATCATTAGAAAAGGTATTGAGAACAAAACCGCTAAAATAATAATAATAACAACAGTATTTATATACCGCTTTTCAACTAAATGTTCACAAAGCGGTTTACAGAGAAAAATCAAATAACTAAATGGCTCCCTGTCCCAAAAGGGCTCACAATCTAAAAAGATGCAAAAAGAATACCAGCAGACAGCCACTAAAACAGACAGTGCTGGGGTGAGGTGGGCCAGTTACTCCCCCCCCTGCTAAAAAAAGGAGCACCCACTTGAAAAAGTGCCTCTTACTCAATTAGCAGGGGCTAATATTATAATGCCATTGTACAAATCGATGGCAAGGCCACACCTGGAGTATTGCATCCAGTTCTGGTCGCCACATCTCAAAAAAGACACAGTGGAAATGGAAAAGGTGCAAAAGAGAGCGACTAAGATGATTACTGGGCTGGGGCACCTTTCTTATGAGGAAAAGCTACAGCATTTGGGCCTCTTCAGTCTAGAAAAGATGCGCCTGAGGGGGGACATGATTGAGACATACAAAATTATGCAGGGGATGGACAGAGTGGATAGAGAGATGCTCTTTACACAATCACATAACACCAGAACCAGGGAGCATCCACTAAAATTGAGTGTTGGGAGAGTTAGAACAGACAAAAGAAAATATTCTTTACTCAGCATGTGGTTGGTCTGTGGAACTCCTTGCCACAGGATGTGATGGCATCTGACCTGGACGCCTTTAAAAGGGGATTGGACAAGTTTCTGGAGGAAAAATCCATTACGGGTTACAAGCCATGATGTACATGTGCAACCTCCTGATTTTAGAAATGGGCCATGTCAGAATGCCAGATGCAAGAGAGGGCGCCAGAATGAGGTCTCTTGTTATCTGGTGTGCTCCCTGGGCATTTGGTGGGCCGCTGTGAGATACAGGAAGCTGGACTAGATGGGCCTACGGCCTGATCCAGTGGGGCTGTTCTTATGTTCTTAACCTCCTGGTTTCAGAAATAGGCTACCTCAAAAGGCCAGGTGCAGGGGAGTGGCAACGGGATGCAGGTATATTGTTTTGTGTGCTCCTCATAAAAGGGGCAATAGAGAAGAGAATGAACAATTATCTCAGTGTAACCCTTGGTACAGGGGCAGCATCTGTCTTCATTGGGAATCCTTTGAAATTTCCCAAAAAAAGATGGCAGATAGCAGGACATTAAAACTTTCCAGGGAAAATGCCATAAGTTTCTGGGGACAGTGCAGTGAATATAAGTTTGAAGCTACTTGGCCATATACAACAGGAATCTCCAAGCTAACAGGAGAGCAGACTCTATTCGCTGCGCTGTAGGGGTGTTGCACTTCAATATCGAGAAGTCTGCTTTTGATGCACAAAAACGCCTCACTTTGGGGGAGGAGTCCTAAAGTCTCAAAGTACTAGCCAACGGAGCTATGTTTTCTTTCCAGAATGTCCAAGCCAGTTGGCCAGCTAATGGCTGATTTGCTTTGGGCTGTCAGAGAGGGACAGTAACTCAAGCTCACAGTTTTGCTTTTTAGATTTGCTTCTGAAATTTGGACCCAAGAGAAATGTGGCCTCTCCTATCAGTACTTTCAGAATGCAGTTTTACTTCTTTTTTATGCTTTATTCTCCACTTCCATTAACGTTTTCATTTGTCCTAAGGGCTTATTCTGCTCTTTCAGTTAACGGTTATCATCTATCCCTTGCCAGGGGAAATCAATTAAAAATAAGTTAAGTCTAATTTTACAACTGCTGACGCAAAACTGGATTGTCTGCCTTCCAAAATTAACACTCTAGAGGGAGCGAGGCTCTGATATGATTCATTTGGAATGAAATTAGATATGAAGTTTGCAGTAGGCAATGATCACTTTTCCAGGCAACTTTTATGCATGGTAACTTGGGAGCAAGTCTGACTGTGTTCATAGGGCAGAGGTTCCCAAAGTGGGGAGTTGCAATGGCACAGCCAGGGAAATCCTGTCTCTGCCTCCTTAAGGGGCAGGGTGATGATAAAGGCAGCAACGTGATAGCTATGATTTTTTAACTTACTTGAGGCAGCGCCGGCTCCCTGGGGGTTGCGGAAAGCCTCCAGAGTACCAAAACAGTAAAAAACTAGAACAAACTGGAAGTGGCCATTTTTTTTTTAACTATTTTGGCAGTCTGGAGGTTTGGGATGCCCTGCATAGGGGTCCACAGGCACCCCCTAGGAGGCTGGCACTGCCTCAGGTAAGTAAAAAAACCTGTTTTGCCCCTGGCCGGAGCCTGATCATAGCAATCCCCTCCCCTCAGAAACTTATAAGTTCCCCCACAGGAACTTATAGCAGTTCCCAAACTTCCAGAGAGTTTTGGAACCGCTGTCATAGGGGCTTGCTTCCAAGTCAGTGTGCAAAGGATTGTAAAGAAATCTTACAGCCCATTCCTATGCGATCACCACACGTCTGGCTGACAGATTTGGCTGGTTCAATGTCTGCCAAATCCAATGCGCCACTGTGATTTGGGGTGAGAGGTTGTAAGGCTTACCTACATGTTGCAGATACCCCAGAGCCTCCTATGGGACTCCTCAGAGCAGTGCCTGCTCTGTTGCTATAGTGCTCAGCCATGTCTGACTCAGGAAGGACATTCAGGATCCAGCGACTGCCAACACCAACTTGTCCCGCCTTGTTCCACCTCACTTTTTACCCTTTTTCTGCCTCTCTGCTGGTGGGGTTGTGCCAGTGGTCAGTCAACGCCCCATTTTTGGTGGCACACAGCTTTCAGGCTGCTGCATTGGCATCCATACAGCACTCACAGGCAGAAGGGCTTCTGTGCAAGGGGGGGGGGCTGTCTGTGCACTGGAATACATGCACTAGTGTACCTGGGGGGACCAGGGGGCAAATTGCAACCCCCTCTCTCCCGATTATCCTTTTTTTTTGTTTTCTTTAGGCCCATTTACAGAGCCTTAGAAAGCCTTCTGGGGTCGGCTGCATGCTGCTTCCCTGGCACTCAGAAGGCCTAAAAGCCTCACTTCCAGTTGGGAGTGACATTTTTAGGCCTCCAGGATGTATGGGGTGGGTGTTTTGTAATCCTGGCTGTGGGTGGCGTAGAGACCAGAATCGCAGTTGCATCCATGACAGTATGCTGGTGTTTGTCCTGGTTAGGATTGGGCCTTAAGACTTCAATCCTGTGCACACTTACCTGGGAGTAAACTCCATTAAAGAAAATGGAACCTACTTCTGATTAAACTTCCATAGGATTGCTTTTTAAATTGTTTAATGTCTGGGATTATTATTTGAAATATCTGATTGATTTTGCTTGATGAGGAGTGAGAAAAAAATTATGACTTTACCGTATGAGCTTAAAGAAGATGAGCTGCACCACAGTCTTCTCCAAATTCATGACAGATAAAATTAATTACATTTTTGTTGCAAATCAGAATTTATAGCACAGACACTGAAAAGTGAATTTCCTGTATATGTATTCATTTTTTTAAAAATAGCACATCATATGTTTCAATGACCTCAAAACCAGTGTAATATGTAAAAATAACAATTATATAATTTTCTTCTTTATTTAAAACTAAAATTATCTCTGCTGGCTTTTTGAACACTCTCCAAGAAATTAAAGTAAGGAAGCTATTTTTATTATTGAACTGTTACAGGCTCCTGTTTTCTGTGGGCAGTCTTGGGAATAGAGTTTTGACATCAATTTCAAAGTAAGGATATTGAAAGAATCCTACTTGAAAAGTGAAGCAGGCGATGAAAACAGGGAAAGGGAGCAAGACTAGAGTCTCTCATCAGGTCTCATTCTAGGCGAAATAGAGTTTTAACAAAGCTAGATAGTTTGCTTTGAGGAAGCAAATGTTTATAATATTGCTTAGAGGGGGGTTATTTATTTGTTGTTTTTTCTTTAAGGGTGAATTCCTTTATGCTGTATGCATAATAATATGGATATTTTAATAGTTATTCATCTAATGTGGCAGCATGAACGTGGTCTGTTTTCTCTTGCTCAGGCTCTAATCCTATTCATACCTACCTGGAAGTGGGTCCCATTGAACACAGTTCTGCTTAGGCCTGCCTAGGATTGTGCTCTTAATGGAATTGTAGTGACAATGAATTGAAATAACTGCAAGTTCAAGAGAACGAGTCTGCTATTAATTTGTCAGTGTTGTCAGGCTTGTAAATTAAGTCTCTACAAGGCCCTATTTAATACTGAAGAGATGTATTTTGCTGAATTCTCCAGCGAGCTTTATTAGACCTCCTTCTGATTGTTTATTTTGTTTTGACTGTTGCTGCAGTGTATTGTGTAGTTTCCTTTATTAAACTCTGCCATGGCCTTGAGAATTCTCTGACATATCTCTTTAGTGCTTGGTTTCCTGTTCCCTTCTCTGTCCACTTCATTCCAGGTATTTCACTGCAAGCAGTTTTCCTTTTGAAAATATACCTTGGCCCACAAGAGAACCTGAAGATTCTATAATGGAAATCCGAATACAGGGGCCTCTTTATCCACGAATTCTGGATCTGCAGTTTTACCTCACTGTGGGTCCTGAACCTGTGGATCTGCCCACCTGTTAACCTCTGATCATGAACGGTGCTGTGCTCTGCCCATGTTTGGAGGCACTTCTGAGGCCTCCAGAAAGCCGAAAATCAACTGAAAACCAGAAAACCGTACACGGCCTCTCTGACCCTCAGAAGGGTCTCCAAACACAACCAGAGCACAGCTCCAGTTTTGATTGGAGGATCTAAGTGCCACAATCCATGAATGTGATTATCTGCGGATTTTGGTATCCACAGGGGGTCTGGGAATGGATGCCCCTTGGATACCAAGGCACCACCTATATCTCTCTCTGCTAAGACAGTAAAAGTTGCAATATTAACTCTTTTTACCCCAGCATGGTATCCTTTCCTGTGTCTGTTATTGGTTGAGCATGTTTTTGTTTGTTTTTTTAAATTGTGAGCCCTTTTAGGGCAGTGGTTCCCAAACTGTAGGTCCATGGCCCACCAGTGGGTCACGGTTGAATTTTTGGTGGTTCATGAAACTTACAGGGCAGATTAGACTATGTGCAACAAGGGTTAAACAACCTGCTGCTGCCCAATCACCATTATAGTCACAGAGGCTTGAGCTGCTGGTAATGTTAAACTTTTTTTTAGGTGGGCCCTGATGCTAAAAACTTTGGGAACCACTGCTTTAAGGTAAGGGAATCATTTATTGATTTTGAAACCAATCTTATCTCCCCCACCCTCAGTGGTGCAGCCAATGCAAAAACAAGCATGCTGTATCCAGCAGGAGAGGTGGACTGGGAGGCTTCAGAGGGGAAAGGGGAATTATTTCCCCTTACCCCCTGTAAGGCCTCCTGCTCTGCAACGGGTCTGCTCGGACCTGTGCCACTTCTGTAGGTGGTACATGAGGAGACAAAGGGGGCAGAGAGAGATTTGCAAAAGTGGTGATAGGATCCGAGGTGTGCCTTTGCCACCAGATCCACCTCCTCCCCATGTGTTAATCATCCCTCTCCATCCAGTTTCACCCTCACCCCCTGCCCCGCCACTGCCTTACTTCTCCAGCAGGCATGGCAGGGTTTGTCAGTGGCAGCGGGCCACTGCTGCAGGATATGGAAGCGTTCAGAAAATGCCCACTGACAGAGCGCTGCACACTCCATCAGGAGGCATTTAGGAGTCATAAATTTTGTTGTAAACTTTGTTCCACTATCGTCAGTACCTCCATGCGACAGCCCAATCCACAATAGTGAAGCTAGGTCCTTTTTTTTATGTAAACCATTTTGTGAACTACTTTTTGCTGAAAAATGGAATATAAATACAGGTCGTGCCTTGTTATCCACTGGGGTTCAATACTAGAACCTCCGGTGGATTAAAAAAAATACCAGTGAATACCAAATCAGTGCAAAATGATTAAAGACCCACTTGCAGGTTTCTTGCTCCTCTCTTGTTGTCCCAGAATGCATTGGTATAGACTCCATCCTGCATTCAGCCACTAGATGGGGTGAATAATGGAATCTAGTAGAATGAAATTTTAATTGTTGAACCGCGTGAAGGTAGGAAATTGGATTTTGGAGCTTTTTTCCTTGTTACAAGGTGTTTAAAGGTGTATTTCGGTATCAGTGGTGAGTCAATCAGTGGATACCAAATCAATGGATACCAAGGTTCCTCTTGTACTCATAATAATAATGTAATATTTGGCACCTAAAGATCTGGAAAGCTCTGTTAACTAGCTCAGCAAGTTCACTAGCCCCGACAGTGTGGTTGATGACACAGTGTGGTTGATGACTGCAAAAGCAACTCAGGAGCATTGTGAGCAGGTCCTCAATGAAACTAGCAAGTAAACCTGACAGCTTCCTCTTCTCACAGCAGTACTACTGAGGAGCTGAACAGGGGCACCTCCAGTGGCTCTGAAATGACAAGTACTAAAGTTAGGTGTAACATTCTAATATCTGGAAAATTACGATATCCGTCAGCCCATCGATACCTGATATGCTGGATATTGCACAGGCCTACGCACATTTTGTTGTAAAAGTTAGAACTATTCTTGGGTATATGTGGGGTGCTGAATCAAAAAGTGGCATTGGTTTTGTCCAGTTGGCTCTAGATTGGGGGCTACAGCAAAACCACCTTATATGTTGATTCGAGCAGCTTTCTCGTGAGGAAACCATGGTGTTGGCTTCCTGATGAGGAAGTGGCTTGAGTTAGCATATAAGGTGGCTATGCCTTACCCCCAAAACTGATGCCACTTTTGGATTTAGCACCCTCCCAAAAAATTTTTTTGTAGATCTGTGTTATTTTTGTCCAGCTACAGATCACGAGCTTTAAATATTTATTTTGTATCCTCCCTTCCCCCCCCCCCAAGTTGTTTTCATTTACTTCTCATCACTGCTCTGTGAAACATGTCTTTTAATCCTCCATTCATCACTATTATTTGCATCCATTTTAGTGTTTGGTCAAATTACTGTTGTTCCCTGTAATCTGTTTTAGTTTTTAGTTTAGTTTTAGTTTAGTAGTTAACGCATTTCAAATTAGGCTGGATGCAGAGAGCAGTCTTGAAGAAAATTGAAAGTAGACAGGTAGATATGTCACTGTCGATGATGTGCATGTACATTTCTTTTGTCCTTCAGTTACCTCTGAGAACGGTGCAAAAACCTGCCACTCTTGTTTTCGGCAGACAAAAGTGGGGAGACTGTAAGCACTGTGAGCAGTGCTCCCTGTTCTAAATTGTTTTCAATATGCTGAAAGCACAATTTCTTTGTCTCCAGTTTTATGTATTCACTTGCAGTGCCCAGAGTGTATGCTTAAAATCATTTTGCCTTTAGTGAAAAACTACCATTGTGATGGACTCCAGTGTGAATCCATCATGTTTATTGTGGAAAAGCCGCTTGGCCTATGGCTGTACAACCGCTGAACAACCGCTGCATCCTATGGGTGCTGCAGCTACCACTAGGGTCTCCTTGGTTAAGGGAGCGTTTACTGCCTTACCCTGTGGTAGTGCCAATGGGTCTCCTTGGCCCCATGCCCACATTTGAGCGGGTGCAGAGCCGAAGAGACCCATGTCAGGTTGGAAGAGGGGGTTAAGATATGGGGCACAGGCTGCCACCATCTCTACCTCCCTCCTGGGTCTGATCTTCTCCCCTCCGCCCTCCCTCTGCCCCACTCCACCCACTCCCCATGTCGCCCCCACCCTGAGAAGTCTTACTTCCACCCAGTGTCAGAGGAGCACCGACCAGCTGTCCATGCAGCACCGAGGTCCAGTGCAGACTGGCGCTGGCCCAGCATTGAAGACCTCTCCTCCGCAGGTGCTGTACTTGGGCTGTTTAAGATTAGGCCCCAATTTCTTTATCTTTCCTGAGAGAGAGGGTAATTGTCCATTTAGGACCAGGCTTTATAGTTCATGCAGGGGAAAGGGAAAGGGAACTGTTTCTTAGAAACCCCAAAGAAGTATTTTTCAAATTCCAGAAGGGTAGTTATGTTAGACTGCTGGCAGCAAAAACAATATGGTCTAGTGGCAGTTATAGTCTATAAACTAAATTTATCATAGCATAAACTTGTGTGGATTAGAGCCCACTCCATCTGATGCATCAGGCTCTAGTCCCTGAAAGCTTATGGAGCAGTAAATGTGTTAGCCTTTAAAATGCTACAAGGTTCTTTGTTCCTTTTTAAAACTGTCGCTCCAACTATTTTACCCAAAACCTTGACATCTGATGGAGTGATTGCGTCTTTCTTCCAGCATGCAATCATTCTTAAAATGCATTGCAAAATTCCCAAGGAGTAGCCAGAGTTCTCTTTTGTGTTATGTTTGTGAGATCATTTAATAGTGAAGCTAGGTGGAGGGCTGGATGGGAAAAAGGTCTGTGTGAGAGAGAGGCTGTCAGTAAAAAGAATGTCTTCTCACTTTGTAGCCATGCACTGTTGAATACAAACATTTGTTGTTTTAAAGCGTAATCTCCTATCCCGGCTACCAGACAGGCTTATTCAAGTGTAGTTAAAAGCAGCACTTAGGAGAAAAATATGCTATCCGGAGCAAAGTTCAGAGTCAGTTGCAGATTTGCTCAGTGATGGTATTTAATGCTGTATTTTGCTGATATTTGGTAGACCAGTGTTTCCCAATCTGTGGGTTGGGACCCACCAGTGGGTCACGAGCTGGTTTTTGATGGGTCACAAAACATTTTTGAAATACTTACAAAAAAAAACTTTGCAAGCATCCTTGCCCAGTTTACAGAAAAAATTGTTAGCTAGTATGAGGTAATCCTCATACACCCAAACTAAAATGTCACATTTTCCAATTTTCTTTAGTAACTGGTATGGCATAGATCATGTGTGACCCCGGTTTCAGCCTTTTGTCTGGCCTGGAAGTCCCTAATTGCACATCTTGCTCTCTAGTACAGCCTTCTGGGTACCCTGGAATAACTGTATAGGTTTTGAGGAACAGTCCTTGAACTCCATTTCTAGGGAGGGTCTAGCAAATGTCTATACACACGTACTATATGTAAGGTCTCTAGTAGCCTCAGGAGCACAGGACCCCAATTATTATTAATTAATAATTTCATAATAATAATAATAATAATAATTAAGATTATTATTTCTTAATAATAACAAAAATTATTAATAAATAAAACATTTCTTTCTAGATTTTTTTTGCCTAGTGGGTCATGAGAGATTGTTATCTTTAAAAGTGAGTCCCAGTGCTGAAATGTTTGGGAAGCATTGTGGTAGACAGTTTCTAAAGCTGCAATGCTATACACACCTACTTGGGAATATATCTCACTGAAACATGGAGAGGTTTCTGAGTAGACGTGCATGGAATTGCACTGTAACACAGTTTTTAAAATTATATACAATGCAGGAATAATTCAGGTTTTCACCAGTTTATAGAACTCTTAAGGCAGCGGTTTTCAAACTCTCAGGGAGAGTCTGAACCGCAGTAAGTCTTGGGGGGGCAGGGGGGAGGCGGGGGGCTGCAGGGGCTTGGCTGGACTTACCAGAGCCTCCTGCAGCCTCCCAGGGTTGTGGAGAGCCCTGTGCAAGCATCTGCAGGGCTCCCCATGGCTTCAAAAGTGAAAGTGAAGCAGTTGTGCCCCACCTCCGCAAAACCTGAAGTGGGGTGTGATCGCTCAACTTTCACTTCTAGAAGTCTGGGGAGCCCTGCAGACGCTCACGCAGGGCTTCCCACACCCTCGGGAGGTTGTAGGAGGCTCTGGTAAGTTCAGCCAAGCCCCTGCAGCCTCCTGAGGGACATGATCTTGGGGATTGCCTCGCTGCCTCCGCCCCTTATGGGCGGAGTTTGAAAACCACTGTCTAAAGGAATAAACTTATTTCCAGCCTTGTGTACAAAATTTATCTTCCAGTGTCAAATAAAAGGTGACCACTTATCTACTCAATTTCATATACAGTGGGACCTGCATATCTGTGGATTTGAAACCTGTGGATTTCATCACCTGTGGGCTCTGAACCCACAGATGGACCCACTGAAGACCTTGCAGATGCAATGGGAACCATATTCCAAACATGCCTGGCAGGCTTTCTTTGGCCTGCAGGGCCACATGCTACTCTCACAACCTCTGAGGCCTCAGAATGCTGCCTGGAGGAGTTTAAAGACAACGTCTGGCTTTCAGCTCCGGGTGGCATTTTGAAGCCCACAGAGGTCACGGGCAGCCTGTTCAGGCCTCACAAGGGCTCCAGACGCAACCAGAACCTTGTCTTGTTCAGAGGGTCCACGTGGCCCAAATTTGCAGATTCCAATATCCCTTTCGGTATCTGCAGGAGTTCTGGAAACAGAACCCCCACAGATAACGAGGGCTGCCCTGTATACAATAACCAAGATCTGTTACTAAACTTATCAAACTCTTGTTGGGGCAAATTCAATTGTCATTTTAAGACAGTGTTGATTAAAACTTTTCTGATGGCATGACCAAACCATTTTTGGAGCAACAGACATTTTCATGATAAATAGCAAATATGGGGTGTTATCTTCCATAACATACTTCATGGAAACCACATTCAAGTTGATAGTCACTGTAAGGAGAACTCTAACAATCTGGGTCATGTAGTTATGAACCATTGGACACCTGTAACACATTTGATAAATAGCCATGTGTGGGACAAAGCATTTAAAGAATACAGTATATGGTTCAATCTTGCCGGGCTTGCATACTAGCAAAAAGGAAGCTGCTACTGAGAATCTCATATTTCTAAACTGAGAGAGGTTATCTTTGTGGAGATGGAGAACTGGTTCCATTGGGACTCAGTTGTGGGACGTGGAAGATTCCTTTCTCATAACCATCTCAGTGCTAACTGGATAAGAGGCACTTTTTCAAGTGGGTGCTCCTCTTTGATTTAGCAGAGGGAGAGTAACTGGCCCTCTTCACCCCAGCACTGTCTGTTCTAGTGGCTGTCTGCTGGTATTCTTTTGCATCTTTTTAGATTGTGAGCCCTTTTGGGACAGGGAGCCATTAGTTATTTGATTTTTCTCTGTAAACCGCTTTTGGAACTTTTTGTTGAAAAGCGGTATATAAATACTGTTAATAATAATAACCTCTTAAAAATCTGCTTGCTAGAACTTAGATTTGCTAGCAAAGCATGTACTTTGCACAAAGCTTCTAACATAATATCATGGCTTGGTAGAATATATCAATTAAGGGCTGGGTCTAGTTTTCAGGGAGTTCTTAGATACTTGGCTGAGGGCTCCTTGTTCTGGGAATGGGGAAACACAGAGGCATGGCAGCGAGGAAAGGTGTGGGATGTATAAACTGCCATAGAATTCCCTTTTGCAGTTGACTCATTCACTTTTGGTGTAGGGTCTGAAAAGGTCGGAGATAATGTGCACTTCTAACCTGACTGGACTCCATACCAGGAGAGGGTCAGAATGGCAATGGGGCTCTCAAATGTTGGGTCCCTGGCAGCTGTGCCACCTTGACCTTCTCTGATGGCACCCATAAATCACTTTATTAGTCTGCATTGTTGCCTTCCTTCAGCATATTCTCTGTTTTCCTTCTCTGACTCAACACTTGAGGGTTGAAACCTATAACCTAGGCTTCAGCAGGTGACTGTTATAGGGCTGGTACAGATATAATGTTGGGTCCCTGTTATGGTTAAAAATTTTAGTGAAAGCACATATTCCATGCAGCGCATTCCTGTCTTCCCTCCCTTAAATAATATAGAACAAGACTTGCTAAATCAGAGCAAAGCTGCATCTGGTCCACCATCTGTTTCCTCCATCAGCCTATGAAATACTTCCAGAAACCCACATACAGGACTTGAAGGCTACAGCCCTCTTTGATGTTTGCTCTCCAGCTTACTTCCCATATGAACACATCGGTTCCATGTAGCCACTGTGGCTAATAGCTGTTGGTAGACCTCTTCTCAATGAATGTTAAAGCGTTCTAAGCTAGTAACTATCATTACATCTAGTATTCTACATACATTGGTTATGGGTTTTATGATGATGTACTTGCATCCATCTGTCCTGCATGTGGTTAAGTGTTCATTGGTACCAGTGTTAACCAGGGTATCTTGCAACTTGGCAATTTTGTAGAACTAACCTCATTAAAAGGAATATGATTGAAAGCAACCATTTTTAACCATAAGTAAATAGATCAAGAAGCAGCAAGAAAAAACAATATATGTATAAGCTCACAACTAGGAGATTATTACAGTGGTGGGGGTGGGCACCACCTGCTATGCTCGCTGCTGCCTCTGCCCACCCTCCAGAGCTGTTCTAGTCCCATGCTGCGGCTGCTCAGTGCGCCAAAAGCCTTCTGAGGCCTCTGAAGCGGCTTTAACAGTAGTTCCAGTTTCTACTGGGAAACCAGATGTACTTTTAAAGTAACTCAAGGTCTCAGAAGGCGTTCAGAGTGCCAGAAAAATTTGTGCAAGGCTCCGCAGTGAAGATGACTATCCCAGAAGTACGGCATGTTGCGGGCCTGGCCTTGGGTCGGCACAAGGGCCAGGTCTGCGACTGAAGTATCGGTCTCCTGATCATGTCATTAATGAGCCTGTGTGATCTTCCAATTGAAACAAGGTGGGACAACTAAGTAGTAGCAGCTTCTTTCTTCCTGTATCCCCATAACCGTCTTCTGCATTCGTACTTGTAGGAAGTGGCTCAGTTCCTGACTTCTTTCGCATTATGAAGCGTCAGTTTACAGAGAGAGAGTGGAGAGCAATCGGGTCTGTGAATAACGAATGGCTGCAGTTGGATATGTTTCATAGACACTGGGTAATGAATCATTTTTATCTAACCATGTTTTTCGGTGTTTGTAATCTAATTAACAGAGACCCCGTTCAAGCCTTGAGTGCCTTTTGTTTTGAAGAACATTCCGCTTTACCCGATCATAATCTCTCTTTTAATATTTGCTGTGAAAACCTACATGGAATAATTCTGTATGACTCAAAATCTCTCTTCTAGCATTTCAAAAACTAGGTAGCTCATTAATGTTATCTCAGGGTTTTTTTCCCCTTTTTATCACATTTGCATCCTTTCTTTCCTCCAAGGAACTCAGTGTTGCATATGTGGGTTTCTTCTCATTTTATCCTCAACAATCTTGTTAGGTTGTTAAATAGATAGGTAAGGTTGAGTATTTGTATTTTGTATTGGCAACCTTCAGTCTCGAAAGACTATGGTATCGCGCTCTGAATGGTGGTTCTGGCACAGCGTCTAGTGTGGCTGAAAAGGCCAATCCGGGAGTGACAATCCCTTCCACACCGGGAGCAAGTGCAGTCTGTCCCTGGTCTGTCTCCCTGACTATGGGCCTTCCTTCTTTGCCTCTTAGCCTCAGACTGTTGGCAAAGTGTCTCTTCAAACTGGGAAAGGCCATGCTGCACAGCCTGCCTCCAAGCGGGCCGCTCAGAGGCCAGGGTTTCCCACTTGTTGAGGTCCATCCCTAAGGCCTTCAGATCCCTCTTGCAGATGTCCTTGTATCGCAGCTGTGGTCTGCCTGTAGGGCGCTTTCCTTGCACGAGTTCTCCATAGAGGAGATCCTTTGGGATCCGGCCATCATCCATTCTCACAACATGACCAAGCCAACGCAGGCGTCTCTGTTTCAGCAGTGAATACATGCTAGGGATTCCAGCACGTTCCAGGACTGTGTTGTTTGGAACTTTGTCCTGCCAGGTGATGCCGAGGATGCGTCGGAGGCAGCGCATGTGGAAAGCGCTCAGTTTCCTCTCCTGTTGTGAGTGAAGAGTCCATGACTCGCTGCAGTACAGAAGTGTACTCAGGACGCAAGCTCTGTAGACCTGGATCTTGGTATGTTCCGTCAGCTTCTTGTTGGACCAGACTCTCTTTGTGAGTCTGGAAAACGTGGTAGCTGCTTTACCGATGCGCTTGTTTAGCTCGGTATCGAGAGAATGAGTGTCGGAGATCGTTGAGCCAAGGTACACAAAGTCATGGACAACCTCCAGTTCATGCTCAGAGATTGTAATGCAGGGAGGTGAGTCCACATCCTGAACCATGACCTGTGTTTTCTTCAGGCTGATTGTCAGTCCAAAATCTTGGCAGGCCTTGCTAAAACGATCCATGAGCTGCTAAGGTTGAGTACAAGTGACTCATTCCAAGTCACACAATGAGCTGAGAAGGCATGTGAATCCAGGTCTTCCAGTCCAACACCATATTGAGCTCTCCAATTGTTCCACCAGTTGCAATTTTGCTTGATTCCTGACTTCTAAGGCTGAAAATGCTTCCATTCATAAAACTCTAGGCCAGTGGTTCTCACACTTTTAGCACTGGGGCTCACTTTTTAGAATGAGAATCTGTCAGGATCCACCAGAAGTAATGTCATGACCGGGAGTGACATCATCAAGCAGCAAAATTTTTGACAATCCCAAGTTGCAATCCGACCCACACTTACCCAGGAGTTAGTCCCTTTTACTATCATTGTTAAAAGAATATACATAGTAGCTTGTTAAAAGTACAGGTCTGTAACATTTCCCCAAATGCAGATACATACCATGGTAGCAGCAAATGTAATATATTAAAAATAAAATATTAAATGAATGGGGACCCACCTGAAATTGGCTCGTGACACACCTAGTGGGTCCTGACCCACAGTTTGAGAAACATTGCTCTAGGCATAAACAGTGCATCTTCTATATACTGCTGCTTTGTCCATCATGATGGAAAAGTGTCTGTGTTAGATAACTATGACTAATCGTCATCACTTTGATGTGTTGCACTTGCATTGACAACTTTTAGAAACGATTGTGGTTAGGCAAATATTCTAGATGAGAACAAGTGAATACTGATTTGCATGGCTTGTGTAATTTTGTGCATTGTCTTATAAACTTTTTTTTTTTTGCCAGGGTGGGAGGGAAGTGCAGAATAGATGCCCAAAGTATTATAGAAGCATTATGGCAGTAGAGAATCTGGGACAAAAATCAGGGCAAAGATAAGAGAGCACCATCATTGTGCTAAACTGTGTAAGACCCTTAGGGAAATGACCAGTTTTTTCTTTATTTGGTGTAAAGCACCAAATTCATTGATTGCGCTGTAATAATAATAGTAACTTGAATTGTTAAGCACTTTGTATGCTATAGAAATGACAGCTTGACTGTCTGCATTATTTCTGCCTTCCCTGTTCACCCTTTGTAAAACTTCAGCAAGCTAATCAATCTCTCAGGTGTGCAGTCGGTTTGGGCCTTAAAATTTTACAATCAACTACAGCTGACAGGGCAAAGAGATAGGCCTAGGCCAAAGTGGCCTACCTTGTAGGGAGGAAGAACCAAGAAAGGCTTCCCCAAGCTTACCCTTATAGATGAATCTTTTTTCTCTCTTGGGAAGAGACATCTCTAGTCAGTGGAATCAAATTAAAAGAGCTGTATTGATTACAACATGTTAAAGTGCTAAAATGCTGAACCCTTGCGCATGTGCACTCATGGTCCCTCATCTTGGGGCTTGTCAGGCCCATTCAAGCCAATCTGGGAGAGGACAAAATATGCAGAAGAGCTCCCTTCTTCCTCTGGCTTCCATCCTGTATCCCCTTGGGTGAAGGCACAGAGTGGTTCTGGTCTTCCCAAGGGCCAAACTTTGTCTTCCAGGCTCTTCTTCTTCACCTTTTCTGATTCTCTGGACTTGGAGTCGTCTTTAGCTTTTCCAGTCCCTGGTGTGAGGTTTTTGAGTGGTTTGAATGTTCTCTCCTTCAGGTGGAACGCAGTGATGCCTTCTTATCAAAGGGCACATTTGGTGAGGGGAGCTCTGATCTTCTTGTATGGTACGTCCTTGGTGTGCAGATAGCAGTTCTGTGAGAACTCTCTTCTTTTGATGTCTGTTACCGCTACTGGGCTCTATTTTTGCTAAGGTTGTTCAGGGAGGTAATAAAGTTGGTATTCTTCATGTCTTTATGTCTCAGCTTCTTCTTGCTATCTGGCCTTGACCACTCACAACCTCCATACATTCCTGCCTAATTACTATCTCTGCAAAATTTTGCAAATACTGCATCTTTAACAGGGAAAGCTTAAGGAACAGCCATTTGAAATCTTCCCAATATGGTGACTGTCCCTGAAACAGCTTTAGTTGATTATTTGGTGGCAGCCAATTTTAAGAACTGAAATAGAGTTAAAGGCACTCATGTGTTTTGGTTTAAGTTATTTATTAAGCTTTTTGCTTCTGATGTGATATGATAATAGAGAATAAAACCAAAAATATTTGTGCAGAAAGTTATAGCTGTTCTTTATTATAACATCGTAAGTTATACGTGATCTTGCGCTTCCCTTTGTATTTGAAAGTACCTACTGAGGTTTTGGTAAGTTAATTTGATTTATTGTCTCAATCAAAGCACTACTTAGGCCCACAGAATGGTCTGACGGAGCATTACCTGATTCTCTTTTTGAAGGAAGCAGGTCTGGCTCCTACACAGGGTGCAGTCCTAACCCCTTATATCAGTGCTTTTCAGTACTGGCATAGTGGTACCAATGGGACATGTGCTGTATCCTGCAGTTGGGTGTCACTCAGAGGCCTCCTCAAACTAAGGGAATGTTCGTTCCCTTACCTCGAAGCTTCATTGCCCTTATGTCAGTCTTGAAAGCACTGACATAAGGGGTTAGGATTGCACCCACAGTGGCTGAAGACTGCCTAAGAGAACCATATATAAGCTACTCTGAATTCCTTGAAGAAAGAGTGGAATGGTAATATAATAAGGAAATAATCAATTAAATGGCATTTAAATGATCAGCTAACATTTGAAGAATCGGTCAACCGCCCTAGGTATGTTGTGATAAATCCTTAATTCCATGAACATGCCTGCAATTCAAGAATCTGTAAAGAGCCTTTGGCTTTTTCCTGGGTCACTCTAATTTCACAATGTAACCATGGAAATTCATTATACATACGGGCTAGAGAGAGAAAAAAAAAAACTTGGGTTCTGGTTTAATCAAAGCCATATAGTCACAGAAGAATTTTAAATATATATGGGTAGAGCAGTCTCCCTCATGATTTCTGCTCAGAGGCAACAAAGTTTTAGAAGGATGCCTTCCTATAGTGCTTCTGATGTTGTTTATGGTCAAACTAAATCTGACACACCTTTGTCCAGTTTTGTTTGATTCTTAGAAATTCCGTGAAAAGGTATAACCTTTTCTCCCCCCCACCAGCAGTGCACTGTACCTTGTCAATTATAAAAAAAAAACCCGATGGTGTGCCCTGGAAATTTTAGTACCTTGTCAGTGTGCCATGAGATGAAAAAGGTTGAAAATCACTTGTTTAATGTCACATCTAGTTTGATCACCAGTCTAATCTAAATTGCAAAAAGTATTGCATGTCAGATAAGCCCTTGTGTTTAAATATTATTCTAGGCATTGAAAGAAAGCTTTATAAAAGCCATTGGAGTTGGAATAGGTTTCGATCTTCAAAGGATTGAGTTTAATGTCTCACCAGTGCAGCTTGAAGTGGGGAAAACGTATAACGAGACAATTATGTTTTTGGATGGCGAAGAAGAAAAGGAGTGGACTTTTGAGGTGAGACTTGACCCAACAGATGGTTACCTAAATTAATAATATATACCATCTTGGTATATATTACAGTATAATATGTGGGTGTAGTAGTAGTAGTAGTAACTTTATTGTCATTGTGCTACAGCACAATGAAATTTATGCACCTTTGAGATACAAGCATAAATAAATATATACTACAATTCCAACAATCACACTCTGCCGACTCACCCACACATTCTATACAACATGCATCATAATATAAAAACAGTATAACAGACCATAATTCCCAGGAGCATGGTAACAACTATATCACCTTATTCAACGTAATTATGGCTGTGGAATAAAAACTGTTCAGGAATCTGAACAGTGTGGTACTGCTCTAATAGTTCTGTGTCGTCTACCCGAAGGCAACAGTTCAAAGAACTTATGAGCCGGATGGAAGGGGTCTCTCAGAATACTATGTGACTTCTGGAGACAGCAAGATGTATAGATGTCCTCCAGAGTTGGTAGATGAAGGTTGATGATGTGCTGCACGATCTTAATAATTCTCTGCAGAGCTTTTTTGAATATGTATATGCTTGAACTTCATACCCTGTGGGTTATTAGTTCTGCCCTCCCTCCTGAACTTGTGCAGTATCTTAAGCAAGCTGAGAACAAAGTTTCTCTACGTGAAAGAATGCATTTTTGCCTGAATTCTAATCTTATCCCATGTCTTTTGGAATGATTATGCTATTGTTTGTTCAAGAATGAACTCCACTAAGGAATTTAATAGCATTTCCAAGGAAGAACAAGCCATATGATATGCTGGAAATGCTGTAGCGACCTTGAAATGCACTCAGTTGAGGCGTATGAAAAGCTTTTAATGCCCGTGGGGTAGGTGACCTCATGTCACATTCAGGAGTAGCTAATGTAAGGATTCTCAATTAGCTTTTTTGCAGTGTGGAAATCATGTTAATGTACATCACTGAGAAATAACAGCTTTCAGTTTATGAAACACAGTTCTTTCTTTGATAGGAAAAAATAAAAATGTATTTGGAAACTCAATTTTCCAAATTTTATCAATTTTATCTTAAGCAATAGGCCGTGGCATCATTAGGGTTTTCATCGCCCGGTGCAGGAGGCCAGCATGTCACCCCTATGATGGGCCTCCTCCCATGCAGAGGGTGGGTAATGCCCTGGGCAGTGGGCGTGGTGATGTATCATCGCCCTGCCCCTGCTGATTTTTTGGCTATAACTTTTGTTGGAATAGGGATATTTCAGCGTGGCATGTTTCATTGGCGAGTAGTGTTGTCACACCCCTGTGCGCATCACCCAGTGCACCCTGCATCCCTATAGCAACACCACTGGTAATAGGCAAGACAAGTAGATTTTCTAGATGTCCTTCAGGAATGACAAAGCTGTTATCTGTTGTTCTGTTTTAACAAACAGCCCCACAATCTGCTGCTATTGTACAGTTAGCTTTGTGCAAGGCCATTGTACGTAACAGTGACTGAGAACTTGCCTTGTCTTGCATTACCTTTCCACTTAACAAAGGTATTCAAGGTGACTTATGCAAATTTTAGAAGAACAGTCTTAAGTCAGTCACAAAGAATAATTAACAGCTAATGCAGGTAATTTAAAATAGCAATATTAAAAGAGCCAGGATGAGATAGTTATTCGGGAGTTGCACATAGATCTGGAGAATCCAGGTTCAAATCCCCACTCAGCGATGAACCTTCCTGGGTGATCTTGGGTCAGTCACTCTTTTTCAGCCTGACCTACCTCAGAGGGTAGTTGGGAGGACAAATGGCAGGGAGGAATTATGTACACCACCCTAAGCTCCTTGGAGGAAGGGTGCTACAAAAAATGTGAAAAATAACTAAAATATAACAAGGAATGGTAGAAAAATTGTAATATACATTCTCAAGCCAACTAACCAGTCAGGCAACATAAAAGCACTCATGAAATACGTCAGCCACTACCACTAAGCTCTTAGAAGGGTATTTCAGCATGTACTAGTTGAACACAGGTGGCAGTTACTTTATAATAATAATAATAATAATAATAATAATAATAAAACTTTATTTTTATCCCGCCCTTCTCCCTAACGGGACCCAGGGCGGCTAACAACATATTAAAAAACAATAGAATTTAAAAAACATTAATACAAACAGATAAAAACATTTAAAAACACACTACAGGGCCATAAAAACAGTAGTCAGATTAAAAGAGTAAAAGAGCAGATCACCGAGGAATCAAGCCTGTAAAACTAAAAGATGTATAAAAAGTTAAGAAGGCCAGAAATCAGAAGGCTTGTTTAAACAACAGTGTTTTCAGGCCTCGCCGAAAGCTCTCAAGAGAGGGAGCCATTCTCAAGTCAAGGGGAAGGGAGTTCCATAATGTTGGTGCCACTACCGAGAAGGCCCTATTTCTTGCAGCCACCCCCCGGACCTCCTTGGGTGGCGGCACTTGCAAAAAGGCCTTCTCTGATGACCTGAGATGGCGAGCCGGATTGTACGGGAGTAGGTGGTCTCTAAGATATCCTGGCCCAGAGCAGTATAGGGCTTTAAAGGTCAAAACCAGCACCTTGAATTGGGCCCGGAAACGAATGGGCAGCCAATGCAGCCCCCGGAGAAGCGGGCTGACAGAGTCAAACCGCCTGGCTCTGGTGACCACACGGGCCGCCGCATTCTGTACTAATTGTAGTTTCCGAACCGTCTTCAGGGGCAGCCCCACATAGAGCGCGTTACAGTAATCTAACCTCGATGTCACCGTGGCATGGATCACCGTGGCCAGGTCTGCACGATCCAAGTACGGTCGCAGCTGGCGCACCAGCCGAAGCTGAGCAAAGGCCCCCCTAGCCACAGCCGCCACCTGGGAATCCAGGAGCAGCTGTGAATCCAGGAGGACCCCCAAGCTGCGAACCTGCTCCTTCAGAGGGAGTGCAACCCCATTCAGAGCAAGTCGATAATCCAGCACCTGCATCGAGGATTTCCGAACCAGGAGAGCCTCTGTCTTATCCGGATTTAATTTCAACTTGTTAGCCCCCATCCAGATCCTCACTGCTTCCAGACAGCGCTCCAGGCCCTCAACCGCCACCTTGGAGTCTGGAGGAAAGGAGAGATAGAGCTGGGTGTCATCAGCATATTGATGACACCTCACTCCAAACCCCCGGATGACCTCTCCCAGCGGTTTCATGTAGATATTAAATAGCATGGGGGACAGAATTGAACCCTGCGGCACCCCGCACCTCAAGGGCAAGGGTGTCGAACAGGCATCCCCCAGCACCACCATCTGGGACCGACCCTCCAAGTAGGAGCGGAACCACCGCAAAACAGTGCCTCCAACTCCCAACTCGGCCAATCGGCCCAGAAGGATACCGTGGTCGATGGTATCGAAAGCCGCCGAGAGGTCCAGCAGGACCAACAGGGACGCACTCCCCCTGTCCAGTCCCCGGCGTAGGTCATCCACCAAGGCGACCAAGGCAGTTTCCGTCCCAAAGCCCGGTCTGAAACCAGATTGAAAAGGATCCAGATAATCCGCTTCATCCAAGACCCTCAGGAGTTGGGCCACCACCACCCGCTCAATTACCTTGCCCAGAAACGGGATGTTGGAGACTGGCCGATAGTTATTCAACACAGTGGAATCCAGGGAGGGCTTCTTCAGGAGGGGGCGAACCACTGCCCGCTTCAAGGCGAGCGGCAATGTCCCCTCCATCAAAGAAGAGTTGACCACCCTCCCCGTCCACTCAGCCAGTCCCCCCCGGGCCGCTCTAATCAGCCAAGCTGGGCAAGGGTCAAGCAGGCAGGCAGACGGCCTCACACTCCAAAGGAGTCTGTCCACATCCTCAGGCTGCACAAGCTGAAAAGAATCCCACAATACTGGACAAGCAGTTGCCAAGGGGACATCAACAGACATTGTCAATGTGGCATCCAAGTCGCGACGAATACGATCGATTTTATCTGCAAAGTGTTGGGCAAGCACGTCACAGCGGCTGACCGTGTATTCCTCCTGGACTACCGAAGGGGCCTGATGAAGGAGGCCCCGCACCACACGGAACAGCTCTGCCGGACGGCTATCAGCAGACGCAATGGTAGCAGAGAAGAACGATCTCTTCGCTGCTACCACCGCCACGGAGTAGGCTCTATAATGAGCTCTACTCCGTGTCCGATGGGATTCATCATGAGTTTTCTGCCACCGTCGCTCTAGACGCCTGCCCTGCCGCTTCATCGTTCGCAGCTCCTCAGTAAACCAAGGAGCCACTCCGAGTCTGCGGCGTGGCAGAGGTCGCTCCGGAGCAATCTCATCCATAGCCCTGGACATTTCCCCATTCCAGAGGTCGACCAGGGACACAGATGAGGCGCCAGTCTTGGCAGTGGGAAAATCCCCCAGGGCCCTCAGGAAGCCTTCAGGATCCATTAGCCTCCGGGGGCGGACCATAGAAAACTGTCCCCCGCCTCTGCGGAGGTAGGAAGTCGCAACAAGCCTAAACCCTACCAGGAAATGATCTGTCCATGACAACGGAGTGATGTTGATCTCCTCTACCTCCAGATCATTGCCCCCATGCCCAGCTGTAAACACCAGGTCCAACACGTGTCCTGCTGTATGTGTCGGGGCCCAGATCTTCTGGGACAGGCCCATGGTTGTCATGGCAGCCATGAAATCCTGAGCTGCACCTGCCACAGGGGCCTCGGCATGAACATTGAAGTCCCCCAGCACTAACAGGCGGGGGGCCTTCAATGCCACCCCCGAGATCACCCCAGTCAGCTCAGGCAGGGAGACTGTTGGGCAGCAGGGCGGGCGGTACACCAACAGAATCCCAATCCTGTCCGGCCCTCTCAACACAACATGCAAGCACTCGAACCCAGGAGACTGCTGGACAGGGCACCTGGTGAGGGAGATGGACTCACGATAGACCATTGCAACTCCCCCTCCCCGTCCCTGCAATCTTGGCTGCTGCAACACCTGGAAACCTGGCGGACACAGTTCAGAGAGACTAACGCCTCCCTCCCCGTCCAATCAGGTCTCTGTAATGCATACCAGGTCGGCTTTCTCATCCAGGATCACATCCCGGATGATACAGGTCTTGTTATTCACCGACCTGGCATTCAAAAGCAGCAGCTTCAGATCCAGGGACTCACCGCCAGGACCACCAAGTACCCGAGAATTGAGGGAAGGACCAGAAGGGGAGATAATCTGCCTACGATGAACTCTCCTTCTCCTGTAATGGCCTGTCCGACCCCCACCACCATATCTCCCCTGGCCCGTCACACTCTTGATAGTGGCACCCTTCCCTTCCCCTAAGCTCCCTCCCGAGTGAACAGACATGTGGCGAGGCCCACCTTCTGAGACTGGCCTGCAGGCAGATCCTCGGCTATTAAAATAACTATTGCTCCACTCTCCCCAGCCTCAAACAAAAGGGGAGAATCTCCGACGACTGTTGATTGGACCCTGTGGTCAGACCATTGGTCCATCTAGGTCAGTGTCATCTACGCCAACCAGTAGTGGCTATTGTATTGGAAGATTCCACTCCCCCCCCCCAAGAGATAGGGTGTGGTGTCAGCAGTGGCCCCTTGTGCAGACAGTATAGGGTTAAAACCTTGGCTTGCAACGACCACAGCTGCAGTCTAGTAGGGATAATGAGGACCTTGAGGATAAAGGTGAGAGAATAGCTAGAGGGTGTGGGAAAGTTGAAGAGTGGTAAGGACAGAGGACTGGCTAACAGACTAACTGAATGGAGACTTTTTGAGGCTAGTATGTGACTGCCCCACCCAGGAGCCGCTGAGAGCTAAGGTTGGAAAAGCTGCTCACTGGAGCAGGGAGGAAGAAGGACCTCTGCAGTTCAAACAGGCAAGCCACCCTGATGGTGAGATCCGGTGGTACTTTCTACAGAACTAGGGCCATTGTTGGGGAAGGAAGGGAGGCTAATTAGTCTACAGTGGACATAAGCCCTCTAGAGGACAGTTTTGATGGGACAGCTATCTATGTCTCAGGGGAAAGCTTCTCCCAGTCCTGATACCTGAGAGTATCTAGAGAAGTAAAATAATGTTTTCTTAATGTTTGATATTGCAGCATACTGAGCGTCAGAAACATTGGAAGACCCTACCATTTTAATTTAATGTACCTATTTGTCAACTAGGAAACTCGGTTAGATGACTCCCATCATGTTGCAGTTGCTCTGGGAAAATCAGGAGGGTTTGGAGAGAAGTGCACTGAGGTAAGATGTTCCAGGAGAGAGAGAGAGAGAGAGTGTGTGTGTGTTTAATTTCAAAGCATTCAAAATATCAGTTTTGTGCAGTTCTCAAACAGAAGCTTTTGGTGATTCCATGACTTTTGACCTTTCCTATGGTATTCCTACATTAGACAAACATGCCCTTACCTTGAGGAGGCCTCCTTGACTGCTTCCCCATGCAGGATGAGGTGCATGCCACATTGGCACAGCTATGTCTGTTCCAGGAAGTAGGTTAGGATTGTGCCCTTATTTGCATTTAAAAAGATGTGGCCCGCTTGCTTGCACTTTACAATTAAACTAGATTTAAAAAAAGGAAAAGGAACTTAAGACAGTAATGCATACAATCTTCAGAAACAAACTGCTCTGCAAACAAGTGGTTACTCAAATGAGAACACTTTTCATTTCTTATTACTGGCAGAGTCAGGCTGAGGTTAATTTTAAATGATTAAAGGTGGGAGCCACCACAGAGAAGGCCTACTTTCCCAAAAGCTTTCTCTATTGAAAGGATGTGACCCTGAATGAAGTCTGCATCAACTGGTCATACAGCACAATCCTGTACCTGTTTTCCTTGGATAGCTTGAGCATCTTGCGCAGACTGTGGGACATTGAAAGCCAGGAAATTAATGCAGCTGCTAATAAGACTTGTTCCCCCCTTCAGTTGCAGTTACCATTGGTCCTTGGTTGTTGTCCCAGATATCTGTATGTGCTAAATGATCCACAGATCTGTCAAGCTTTTACACTTGCTCGATATAATGTGTTTCCATCTTGTGAGCTAGAGGCTAGATTTTGTCAGCATTCTCAGATTTCAACGAAATGTTCATGTAATCTGGGGGCTGTTGAATCCTTAGCTCATATAGTACTGCACTGCCCTTATTATGTGGATAGAAGCATGTTTCCAAATCTACTTTCAGATGGCCCTTTAGGGGCACGGGATGATGAAACCCTACGTCTGCTTCTAACTTCTACTGACGTGCTGGTTATAAACCAACTGGTTAAGTTTTTGCATGATATACTAACTAGACGCAGAACTATATTCCCCATCCACCCTAACAATTCTATTTCTTAGGCAGAAAGTCTGTTTACATTTTGCTTTGTCTGTATATCTGTTTTTTGTCTGATTGCCAATCCCTAATAAAGGTTTATGAAATTGAAATTGTTTTCCGTGGAAGTTAATCCCATTGCAATAAATTGGGCTTACTCCTTAGAAAGTATGTGTAGCATTGCAGCTCAGGTTCTGGACAGATTTCTATAAGGAAAGCTGTTTTTTTCCCGGATTTTTGTGTTCTGAATGACCTGCTCTTATTTCCAGAGCAGCACTATGGGTTGGCAATCCACCATTCTTCTGCTGTTGGTTGTTTTTTTTTAAAGTCCTTGCCTTTTTCAGTTCACAGCACCTATGCACTCTGCCACAGTTTGAGTTGTTATAGTATTTCTCCTTACAGATTACCAGTATTCACCAACACATATGCCCATTGATTACATTGCCCTGCGAAAAGGAATCTTGATAGGATTACACAATATCAAGTTTATTTTTTGCACTATGATTTAATTAATTTGCATATGTTTGGATACATCTTGATTACCTGCAAGAAGAAAGATTCAAACTGAATAGTATGGCGGTCTGCATGTGCCAATTTCAAGCCCTATTCTAGAAATTCTCCAAGTTAAACTGAAAGTCAGGTACAGAAGAATGTGGGGCAGAACACACCTGTAGACCAATAACACAGGCCTGCAAAATTGAGGGTCTGAACAGTTTTTCCCGAACTTTTTGGTGGTTTGATATGAATTTGGGGTACTGATTCCAAAAATGGCATCTGTTTTGCCCTATCACGTCTAGTTTTGGAGATATAGTATAGCCTCATTAGTGAATGGTTCAAGCAGCTTCCTCGTGAGGAAATCATGGTGTAGGCTTCCTCATGAGGAAGCTGCTCGAACCATTCACTAAAGAGGCTATGCCATGTCTCCAAAACTAGATGTGATAGGATAGTATTGCAGTCTGCATGTAGAGCAAAACGGATGCTATTTTTTGAATCGGCACCCCAAATATGCCCAGGAATTGGTGTAATGTTTAAGGAAGTAAAATGTGTGTTGGCCTGTGTAATTGGACCTTAGACATCAGTTCAAATGTTAGCTTACTACAATAGCTGATCTTAGAAATGTCTGTTTCTTTGCCTCCTCTTATCTGTAAAATGGATCTTTTTTTTAAATGGTTCCAACAGGAAAAAACAATCCTAACCTTTTTCTTTGGTCATGGAAATACTGATCATACTGTTTGCATGAATCTTATCATTTTGTTTTGTCTTAGGCTATTACTACAGGCATGACCCAGCCTGCATTTACTCTACTGACTTTTGGTGATTTAGTTGCGTCTGCTGTTCCTCTGACCCCTGAGGATCCGACCTGCTGGGATAGCTTTTCTTCCAGGCAAGAATCACCTACACGACAGAGTTCTAATTCAAGATAGAAGAAGACTATGTATACAAGAAAAGAACTGGAATAGACTCAGAAGCTACATACTCTACCAACCATTAACTTTAACTTGTTCAGGGGTTGGAGGAGTGCATACCTGGACAAATGGTTGAAATCATCTTTTAGATCCACTTCCCTGAAAATTATTTTTTAAGAAATTGGATGTTCAAATGTCTGATATGGGTGAAGTCTAGGATGTGTTGCAGTTGCACAGATGTGAAATGTATGATTCAGAAGCCCCTGCTGTTTTAAGATACTAATTGCAACACAACCTACTCTGACAATTTTTGATCTAATCTGTTCTAAGTTTATAGAAACACTGACCTTTTGCAAACTTGTCCCACAAACTTGTTCAAACGAGTAAGTAAGAATCCAGAAGTGTTTTGTGAATATGATTTCCACCGACTCCTCGGTTACCAGATGTTATCTGGGGCATGTGTAATAATGGACACAGTGAGGTCCAAACACATGTGCAGGTGACTCATGATGCAACCCCAGGAACTTTGCATTTAACAATTACAAAGGTTGGTATGAAAGTAATGCCTCCTATTTTTTCATATCAAATCTGGTGCTGCATAATGTAAGTTTGGGTGGTCACCATACAGTGTGGCAATGCAGTATGTCATGTGAGTGCAGCACACAAGAAGTTCAAAATGGTGGGATGTTTCAGATACTCTTGTAAAACAAAGGGCCGTGATAGAATTCCTCACTGCTGAAGAAATAGACCAGTTGAGATCCATACACTCCTCCAGAATGTGTGTGGCGGCAATACAATTGACATCAGTACAGTCAGACATTGGGTGAGATGCTTCAAGAGTGGAGATACAAACATTGTTGACAAGCCTAGGAGTGACCAACCAGTGATAGCAGAGACAGAAAACAACAAGAGTCAAATTGACACGTTTGTCACATTGCAACATACGAACTGTATAATGCAATAAGCATCAGAAAACTAGCTGTGAGGACCATCTTGAAGGAGCTTAACTACAGATGGGTTTGTGCCCGGTTGGTCCCAAAATGCCAATGGTAAATGCCAATGGTGTCAATTCAGTTACAGCCTTTTTGTTTTATATGTGTATCTGAAACATCCACCATTTTGAACTGCTTGTGCGCCGCACTAGCATATCACATTGCCACTCCATATGGTGAAAGTAAACACATCTAGTGACCACCCAGTCAAACTCACAACATTATGCAGTACCAGATTTGAAATTTTAAAAAAACCAGGAATAGAAATAGAATTACGTTCGTACCAACCCTTGTACATCTTCTAGAGAAGATGGCCATTTCCTATTGTGACACATCTTGGAAAAGCCAAGACTGGGCCTTGATTGCTTTTGAGACTTCTGCTTCCACCATCATAGAGCTTCTGACTGAGTGAAGAGAAGCTGAGGCACTTTTTCTTGTCATCCCAAATGGTTCTTCCTGTTAAGCTAGGAAGTTCCCAGGACTAGTGTACTGCTTTGCAGGTCTGAATAACATGACTGGGTGAGATATAGACTTTGGTGGATTTGTATTGGATGCTTTACTAAGTCTGGCATGGGGACCAAACAATGCCTTTTACAGTGTTCAAAGTTTGCCTTTTACAGAAGGCCCACAGACCTGAGCCTTTTTCAGCATCAACCTGCTCAAGGACAACACAAGTCTGGTCTGGATAATGAGCTCTCTCTGCTTGCATCCAGGGCTACGCATACATGTACATGTGCATGTTGGCCACAAGTACCCCATTGGCAGTCCCCCACCACCATATTTCACATGATGTCTATGGTTCCCCTACTCTCAGAATCTGCTTTGGGGTGTTTGTGTGTTTTAGAGGCAGAAAAGCCATTTCCACAAGTGGAATGTTTCTTTTGGTTCTATGGTGTCAACCAGTTTCCTGGTTCTTCTGTTTCCTTTTGTATAAACTGAACCTCAGAGAGCTGGACGGTTCCCTGGTCCAAGTCTGTCTGCATTGGTGCCTCTGACAAACAACAAATGTAGAAAAAGTCAAGGAAGAAAGCTGAGCAGGTCCCAGTCCAACCCTACTTCTACCACCATCACCCCCAATCTTTATTTAAAAGGTGGTAGAAAAGACTTTTGAACAGGGCACTCATTAAAGCAGCTGTCTTGCTATCATCATCGGAAGACTGCCACTTCCTGGAGTCCATCTGTTGTGTCCTTCCACAAGAAACAATTGAATTGTGGGGGCGGGAGGGTGGAAAGAAGAGACTGTGCTTTGCCATCAGTATGCTTTCCTGTTTCCAGCCTTGCGCAGCAGACAAGGCACTCACAGTCAGCAATGCTAATGCTGTATAAGGGTGTGCTCTCCATTGTCACTCTTATGAGAGGCCCTTGGGAAGTGCTGGAGATTCATAGCAGTGTTCTTAGCAAGGTGACTTGCAGCACAATCTTATGCATGTTTACTCGGAAATAAGTCCCAGTAAATTCTGTGGGGCTCGCTTCCTCAAAAGTGTTTTTAGCATGGCAACTTTAGACATGGCTTTATTTCCCAAGAAAATATTCCCTCCTTGGTCAGTTTCCCCATTAACAGGGTTTTGCTGCTGCAGTTGTGTCTCGCCATCCCTTAAGAAGTCCATCTTTGCACATTGTACACGTTGATCACACTCTTCCTTTAGCGACACAAAGCGCTGAAGCTGTAAATCTCTTGGTGCTCCAGAACCATTAAGCTGGATGATTCAATAACTCTAATTCAAGGCTACACAAAGGTAGAACAGCCCCTGTGAGCATTCCTGTTCTGAAAGTCATTGGCAGTCACTCACTCACTTGCAGCGAAGCAGGTGGGTCCTTGAGGAAGTCCACTATCATTGACAAATGTTGCTAATTGTCATAAGAATTAATGCCACCACATGAATCCCTGCTGGCCCAATGCAAACACTTTCAAGTGTATAAGCATCCTGTTTGAAAGAGATTTTAAATGTTCTGCTTTTAGAAAAAGGGGGGAAATGTTAATAACTTTTTTTTTTTGAACAGCAAGGATGACTTTCACTGGGAAAACATTTATATTTCTGTAGCTTCCTGTCTACATCCTCCTGTCTGTCCTCCTGTCTCCTTCCATATACAGGAAGATATTAAATTCAGAGGCTTCATTTCAAGATTTTTGCAGGCATCAAGGTCTGGCAAGAGATTGCAGCAGGGAAGGAGTTGGGACACAGCTCAGCAAAACTCCCATGGCCCACTCTTGCATACATTCAAGTTGAGCACCAGCTGCATATTTGAAGAGCCTTGTGATTTATTTTTTATGCATTTAAAAAATGTAAACCCTTCCTTATTAGCAGCATAACTTTCAAGGCAGGCTTCTTTATTCCTTAACATAAATAAATAGATCAACCCAGCAGCACAAACAAGCATGCGCTTCACTGTCGCTTTTGCAAGGCACAGATGCTCTGCATACCACCTAATGCACAGGCCATGATCTTGTGCTCCTGCCATTCTTTTCAATGGGGCTCCTATTCAGTTGTGTTTCAATGCACAGAGCCAGTGAGCCAATACAGGTGTACATGATCAACCCATATGAGTTGAAGTAGGTGTGGTCCTTCCCTTCCTGAATTAATGCTTGAATAGAAATACCAGTTGGGAATATGCACCACTTGGGGCCAAATGCCATATTATGTTTGAGCACTGTGTTTTTGGAATTCCCAGTGCAATCTTGTACAAGCTGCTTCAGGGGAATGCAATTTGGAGGCAGTCCAGGTCTTTGTTGAACCGTAGCCCTGATCCAAACTTCCTCCCCCCAAGCATTGATACTAACTGTGGAGGGGAAGAGTTAAATTGGGTTGGCAGGTTTTCTCCTCTGGCAAATCACTTTGAGGGAAAGGAGTGTTGGACTCCTCTTTGCATCACAGCCCCAATCCAAACCATGGCTGCTTTTTATGGTCTTTTTCACATAGCAGCCATGTGGACCCAGAAATTCAGGATTGCGATGGGAAGGAGAGTTAAAGGTCTCTATCTCACACTGTGGTTCCAATCCTGATTCTCCTCATACTCTGCAACTGCTATTTCACAAGCATAGAGGGCCATACCACATGCTTAATATAACATGTAGTCTGGCATGAACTTTTCCTTGCCAGACTATATCCAAACTTTTCTAGGTCATTTTTACAGAGGCAAACCCAGATTTGCACTCAAGTGTAAGTCAACAAGCATTTACTGCATGATGTACTTGTTTTCAAAAGATTTTTTTGCCTTCACACTTAACATTTTTAGATATGTAGGAGGGACCTCTGTATCCACTGATTTGGTATCTATTGAATTGACTTGTCACTGATACCAAGGTCCACCTTTAAATGCCTTGTAACGGAAAAAAAATTTCCTAAGCTCTGTTAAATAATTATAATTTAATTCCATTGGATTTCAATATTCACCCCATCTAGTGTCTGAATGCAGTATAGTGTCTATACCGGGGTGTCAAACTCATTTCATACAGAGGGCCAAAGTTAGCATTTAGGGCTCCAGCTGAGGGCTGGAAGTGAAGTCATTAAGCAGAAAGTGACATCATTAAGCAGCTAATGACCAGAAATCAGACCCCGTTCTCATATAGAAACTCATTAACTGCAAATGACAGAAGAGAAAGTATGCAAATCTTGGTCATATTTCAAGATTTGGGAAAGCCCAATTTTCATGTGGGCTGCCATTTCAGCTGTAACACCTCAGCAGCTGAGAGCCAGAGGGCCGGATAAAAAGCTCCTGAGGGCCGCATCTGGGCCTTATGTTTGACACCCCTGGTCTATACCAATGCATTCAGGGACAATAATAGAGGAGCAAGAAACCTGGAAGTGGGTCTTTAAAGCTATTTTTCACTGATTTGGTATCCACCGATTTTTTTTTTTATCCATGGGGCTCGGGGTTACACAACAGCACGACCTGTACACATAAATGTATAACTAAGACATTTTAACACCTAACTGTAATGTGTGAAATGGCCCTTGCTGTTTCATCTCTACCCTGTTCAAATGCATTACATTTTATGCAAAGGAATACATTTCTCAATTTGGAAAATAAAGTCCCAAAGTGATGACCCATAAAATAAGCTTGTTCTTAGAAACTGAATTGGGGGTGGCTAGGGTTGAACTACGTTTTGCCTCCCAACACTGAATGGTGGTCACGACTGTGAATGTAAACACTAAAGCTTTCATTAGCATTTAGATAAACATTATAAATAGTATTTAGATAACAAAGGTCTTCCAGATTTCTAAATGGCTGCTAACAGCAAAAAGACACATTTCCACTTATCTGAAATTAGCTGTTTATTTGTATGCACCATTAACATGCTGCCAGAAATTCTGGCATTTCAATATTCACACAAGCCATCACTTGGCTTTCAGTGGGACTCAGTCTAAGGAGGCAATTTGTAAATATTGCAACAAACAGGACTGAAGTGGAGGGTTGGGGTGGATTATAGTGAAATCACAATGTGAAGGAATTTCACCTGGCTTGTCTTCTACTCTTGTTATCTCATGGTTGGAGGGGCGGTGCTGCTCTCCCCAGGAACGTCATTTACCCCAGGAATGTCATTTATCCCCAGGAACGTCATGTTAAGAAGAGGCCTGGCAAGGCCTGTGCTGTCCCCAGCAAGCTGTCCTTCCTGCCAAGGACCCCTCCTCCTTATTCTAAGGAACACTTTATATACTTGAGAAAGAGATGCAGGGCCAGATGGGAGGCTTGTAGGCAGCAGGAGTGGTCGAACCCCTTTGGCAATGGGGTGAGGTCTTTTGAAGTATGGAGGTTAAATTCCAACCTCTCTCCCGAGCCAAACTTCACACCCATCACTTGACTTCAGTGGGACTCAGTCAATGGAGGCAAGGGGAAGAGAGGGGACCATGTTTGCTCTGCCCTACTGTTTCTGCATTCTGCCGCTCTACTCTGCTCCAGGATTTACTGGCAGATGTAGCAGGGCAGATCAAACATGGGAGAGATCAGCATGGCATCCTCCCGGAGGAACAGTAAGTTCTGGTCACACTGGGGAGACTGTTTGCAGAGCACAGTGTTATCCAGTTTGGGAACTGCTGAGCTATAGCATAGGAAGAGGGATTTTCCCCAGGGAATCCCTCTAATGGTCTTGGTTCTTGGGCCAGTGACAGCAGAGTAGTGACCCATGGGCTTTCCTCAGATAGTTGTGAGATAATTGTGGGGGGGAGGGGTAACGGGGGAGAGTGAGGGCCAGGAATTAGGCATCCTTACCTGAAAGAGTGTGAAGTTGTGGGAATCCCCACTTCTCTGGATCCTGACAGTGGGCAAGGCTGCCACATGGCTCATACAGCCACACCTACAAACAGCATACAGGTGGACACTCATGATCCGTAAGGGTTCCGTTCCCGACTCCTCGCAGATCCTGAATTCCATGCAAAACCAAATCATGTGGATTTTGGGCTCCACGGAGCTCCAGATGCAACCAGAGCCTCGCTCAAGTGGCCTTCCGACACTTTCGGGGGGCCTCAGAAGAGCCTCTGGAGGCTTCAGGTTGCACCAAATCTGGCTCAACCGAAGCCTGGAGGACCCGCATTGAGCCGAATCCACGAATCCAAAATCCGCGGATAAGTAGGCTCAACCTATGTATAGTAGTTCATGTGGCATTATGAAGCAATATAGGCAGATCTCGGTCACCAGTGCATCACCCTTCAAAAATATTATGAGCTGAGACAAGTGAGCATATTTTTTGTTCTTTGTGATGCCTTTTATTCTGCTGGAATGGCACTACTGGTGACAGTGAGAAATCATCAAGACCCTTGAAGGTATTTCAGCATAGATGTGCAGCACAATCAGATACATGTTTACTGTGCTGGAGGGGACTTACTTGCAGGTGAGTTTACCTAGGATTGCTGCTGTTTCCTATGATTATTGATGCTGCCCAAACTTTTCTGAGTGTAGTGAAACTTTAATTATATGCTGACAAGTCTAGCTTTCTTTCTCTCTCAAAATATCACTGATGGGGTGGCTTCAGTGTACCACTCATTATTACAGAGGGTGCTTTTGGAATGCAAAGGGACACTTGAATGACGCAACCTCCATAAAAGTTTTCCTGAAATATCACACAAGTCCTTCTCCTGTAATTGTGAGCGACGTACGATTCCCTGTGTATAGCTGAAGCTCGGTCTCTTCCACATTACCTTGAAATGAATTTCATTGTCGTACTGTGAAATGAGCTGGCTCTGATAAGCTATGAAAATCAATCTCCTGTAGATTGAAGTTCTGCCATTGGCTTAAGTGAGCAGAGGAGGTTGCTCCAATCCAAGCCTGTGGTTTCCTTGGTTTTAATGAAATTTGTAACTAGATTGTCATCTTCTGGTTGATGAGTTTCGCCTAGGCTAAGAAAATGACTGAAAAAGGGTAACAAGCCCTGAAGACCAATCTCCCAAAAGATAGCCATGGTCTTGCAGCAAAGGCAGCAGAGTCCTATGGTGACAAACACTTTTATTGTGGTATGATCATTTGTGATACAAGAGTCTACTGTGCTGGATGGATGATGGGGCCAGTGAAAGTAATGGAGAGTGTGTTTTACACACACACACCTCAGTGAAAGTCAAGCTGGTTGCACACATGCAGCGCAATCCTAACTTGAAGCTGGAAAGGGCAAGCCAGCGGCTATATCCAGCGCAAGTTTGGGGCCAACTGTGGCTCAGCCAGGGGCAAACTTTTTCACTTACCCTGGGAAGAGCTGCAGCAGCCCCAATGGGTCTACTCTGAACTGAGCCACCTGACTAGGTGGCACAGAACAGAGCAGCAAGGAGCTGTTCTGCGTTGCCTGGGAACAGGGCCTAGGATTTGGCATAACAGCATTCAGCATAATGGCCCACTCCCCACTCACCCACCCTCCCTCCACCCCAAAGCACCTCCCTCCCGCCTCTTCCCGCCCTCCGCCCACTGCTCCCAGACCCCTGCGCTACCAGAGCTCGGCTGATGCAGACTTACCTTTCCTTGCCACTGCGGAGTCTGAATTTGGCCTCCACAGGCCAGTGCACCTCCGTGCACCAGTGCAGCTTACTCCCACAGAGGTGCAAACGTGCTTCATGCCACTTTTACGACCCTCCCAGGCCTGCAAAGTACTTGTGCCAGTCCAATGAGCACTTAAGCTTGCGCGCTGAGTTAACAAACCCTAAAGCAGCATTGCATGTTCCTTCCCTTCCCAGGAGGCTTGTGCTGTATCCAGCGCAGGATTGTGGCCAGAAGAGGCTTAGCCTGGGTAAGGGCTGCTGGCCCCAATGGGTCTCCTTGGACTTGCGCCACCTCTGGAAGTGCACAAGTTTGAAGAGAGTGGAGTGGCTTGAAGCTGCTCCGTTCTCCCTAGGCACGGGGGTTGGGATCCGGCATAACTGCCGGATCCCAGCCCCGCCTCCCTGCCCGCCCTTCCCCCACCTAGGGGAGACTGGGAGCAAAGCTATGCTGCAAAGCAATGCTGGCTCCAAGGGCATTCACAGGTGGTAAACAATAGAACAGGCTTGAGCAGAGGTGAAGGCACTGCAGAGATCCTACAGTAAACATTTGTTGACCAACAGTGATGCTACTGATTTTATCCCACTTTTCAAAATATTCTATTTCAAGGATTCGCAACCTTCATTAGCATGCTATGATATGGTCTAAGCCCCTCTTGCAGCTGCATTTTGAAGGGCCAGGGTTCCCTATAGTTTCCATTGTAGTATGCAACCAGTGGTAAAGGTACCACCAATGGTACTTGCAGTGGTTTCTGGTGGTACTTATGCGTCCCCCGAATGTCTGCTGCCCAGCAGCAAGACCAGCAATGTGATGCAACAAACAATGGTAGGAGGCTTGGTTCAGAGCTCCAAAGCATGCTGTTAAAAGCCTTTTCATCCACCCAGGGGGGACACACACACCACAAATGCCCCAACATCACTAACGTTGCGGAGATTCGGAATAACCCCATCATGCTATATACCGATGCGGAATTTCCAGCGGAATGCAATGTGAAAAACTGGATTGAAATAGCTCCTTTTCATCAAAAGTTATGGTCAAAAAACTGGAAACAAAAAAAAATGCATGGAACTCTATGGAAAATGAAACTGAGCCATATCGTAGGTTTACACGCGAGTAAGCAAACTTGCCATAGTTAGTCGAAAAGGGCAGGCTGAGAGGAATCCAATGACACCAGAATGGTTCCTATCCAATGAAAGCAGCCCCCAAAAAACACCCAAGAAGGAAAGAAGACGGAAGTCCCTCCCTCCAAGAAGACGAATGTATTGAGCCCTATGGAAAGTGAAAGTGAGCCACGTGGTCATGTTTACTCGCGAGAAAGCAAACATGCTTTGGCTCCTGGTCAAGTCAGGCAAAGGGGAATGCAAGGCTAGCTGCATGGTTCCAATCTGATGAAAGTGGAGCTCAGCAAGTGTTCCAGAAGGCAGCACCCCCCAAAGAATAAGAGGCTTCAGCTGGTAAGGTCCATTTTATTTGTTTTTAGACTAGGAAAGCTAGGTAGGTCCTGGTAGTGCTATGCTTGAAATATAAGACTTTACACTGGGGAAGGCTGAAAATCTCACAGGTATTTTTGTGGAGGGGTGTTCTTACAGGCAGGCAACAGAGAAAATTCTCTTGGTGAAACAGGGCTGGCTTCCCCTTATTTAATTATTTGTTTTTCTTTATAATTATTTATTTTATTTTGCTTGATGATGTCACTTCCAGCCATGACAACACTTTCAGTGGGTCCTAGACAGACTGTCATTCTAAAAAGTGGGTCCCAGTGTTAAAAGTTTGAGAACCACTGTCTTAACTCGAAACAGGTCAATTAGACATTCTTGGGGGGGGGGGGGGCGGTGTGTGTGTGTGACACCCTAATGACCAAAATTCTGGAAATCGTGGCTTTTAGGAATAATACCATCATGTTATATACCATTTGATGCAGAATTTCATCCATTGCTTGTGGGGAAATATTCACTGCATTTATTTTCTGGCCATTATTATTATTCATTTCAAATCCTGAGCTGCTTAGAGGAAGGGTGGTATAAAAATATGAATGAATGAATTAATAATTAATAATAATTAATTGATTATGTCATATGGGGTGACAAAAATTTATGGGCCCTGGGTGTCAAATGACCTCGCTACGCCACTGGACACCTCCAATAGGTGTACCATGCGAAGTGAAATGGCAGGGGATAAATGTTGAGAAACGCTGTTCTAAACCAAT